>NW_027526291.1:0-439668 GCF_048455015.1 Haemaphysalis longicornis | reverse complement strand
GTCCACAAAAGGGAGATGGTGCGGTCAGGAGGTGGGTAGGAGCAGATAATTTGTGGCGAGGGCGAATGATGGCCGGCAGAAATTTCTAACGGCCGTTTGTGAATCCGTTAATATGAGGCTAGGGTGGGGTGGAGGGTGGTGGCCAGGGCAATTGCAGCTCCCGCCGCCTCATGGGGATGGGCAGCGTGGATGGTGGCTGAGGTGGAGGGGGTTGGGGTGTGGTTCACTGCTGCTATAATGTATGTATGGCGGGGTTTCTGTTCTAAATCTAACATACCTGTCAAATAAACACCTCAGGCGTCTGTATCACAAGGGTAAAGCCCTCACCTATTGGATTCCAGTGAGTTATTCATTTGAGTTCAGTTTCGCAAAAACCCGAACCAGCTCAACCTGAGCCATTGAAACCCGAGGCTCCACGTGTCTTTGAAGCGCAAGATGTTCTATATCGCGAGCCGTTGGTAAACAAGCGTCCTCTGTGTGCGCGATTAGCACGCGGCCACACACGCCGTTCAAAACATGATTTGAACATCAAGCCTGTACTTATTATTCCTTGGATATTCGTCTTCAGTAGATTAGTTAATAATAGGCACCGTGCGGTTTTACCATGCAGGTAGTCGCACTGAGGACGCCCCCACGACGCAGATGCTGAGACGTCGGCCGTCATTGGACGCGCGGCACTCCCGGAAACGAGCGAGGCCGTGTCCGGCCTGGGACAAAAAGGACAGCTTTACGCCCCTTGCTCGTTCGGTGAGTATTGTACCCGGTATTGCTGTTTCTTGTTTTCTTTAAAGTTTCGCCTTCCCTCACCGAGGGGTATTTATGTCGAGCCCAGCGACAGGACGGGGGTCTTTTGCTTTCGAACTCACTGCAGGTCGCGCGTAGGAACCTGCGGCACCGGCTAGACCCTGGCAAGCTTCTGAGTCTCTATGCGGGTTCAGAAGCTTGCCGGGGTCTAGCCGGCTCAGAATCTCAGTATATGATGTGTAAATATCGATGTGCAGAAACAATACATAGTTTGAACATCGGAGTCTGCCTCGTCCGTCACGGTGAGAGGAAACACGGCAGCGTATTTCTGGAGAAGGAGGATGCCTGATATTTACTGGAACCATTTGCAAGATCAAAACATGACTTAGGCCTCAGGCTTATATATCTCATCTCTTGAGTAGATTAAATATCAATAGGCATCATTTTCAATATCAGTAGAGTCAAAAGAAAAGTATACACGTGTGTGTATGTGTCTCTCTAAGAGATGACCACCGTCAACGCTCATGAAAAACTAAAATTTGCTCATATTTTTTGCCTAAATTCTGTGTGCCCTATGTGTTGTGTGGTAAGAAATTGGCCGTGCATCTGCCTCACTTCCTTGCAAATGTCGACGGAAGACGATAGCCGTCTGGCAACCCTGCCAAATAGACGCCCTTCTCTTTCCCGATCAGCCTCGAATGCTGTTCCTCTCCCGTCTCGCTCCTCCTAAGATAAACACCGGAGAGGCTTGCTCAAGTCAATTTAAATTTACCGCGTTCCACTGCTCCAAATCAGGTGCCTCGATGCCAGCGCTGGCGTACGGTGGAGATGCGCGTGAATCGAGGCACCGTACTACAACGTTTATTGAACCACGTTGCCCTACTCCACGTGCGTTCCAAGCGGAACTTGGAACCTATCTAGTGAAACCTTTCGTTACTGTTGCCGTCTGATTACTTAAAATGTCTCCAGAAGCTATAGTTGCGCGGGCAGCAGCAGGCGACGAAGAAATTCTTTTTCTGCAGTGGATGCCGTATTTTATTTGCTATCGGAAAAACCAAGCATCCATGAATTTTTTAATAAGAGAACACTGCAAATATCACTTCTGTATTGATTTTATTAGCAGTTGGGTTTGCTAATGTATAAATGATTTAAAGCATCGGGAACGCGTGCAGACCTCGAAATATAGTATCTTAGGAAAACGACCACGCGCACTCACTTCATAGATATGTCGCCACTAGCGGCTCGTGTTAATGGCGACCGTATTAAAAGGGCAGATTTGGTATCACAAATGCCTATAGTCAGCTTTGGTATGGACTAACGTTTTTATGCGGGGTTGAATGTTTATTTGCAGTTCGCCTCTAAAAATGCACCCTATTGTATAAATAAATATTATCGTTGATATGTGGATGCTAGAGAATGTATTCTGGTTCGTAGCTTCAAATCAGGCACTACCTACGCAGAGATTGGACAGCAGGTTCGATGGGTTAGCTCCCGCAGGTTAACTCCCGCACATTTTTGGATCGGCAGAAGACTGCTGTCGGTACCGGAAGGTGGAATCTTAGAGATCCAGAAGAAGTCATCAGAAGAAGAAATTCGGGGACGCTGGCGACGACGGAAAGAGTTACTAGATGCCTTTTGGAGTCGTAGAGAATACATACTGCAGCTGCCATCCGCCCACACTGTACATAATGCATCTTCAAGCGACGCTAAAGTTGGCGATGTCGTCCTCATTGTGAACGAGAAAATACCAAGGTCGCTTTGGGATCTGGCGGTGATCGAAAAAACTTTTCCGGGCTCTGACAACAGAGTTCGTTTTTGTCTTCTCAAGAAGTCGGACGGATCTCGTATTCGACGTGCAGTGCAACATCTGTATCGCCTGGAAGCTTCGAGTTAATGCTTCTCTTTTCGCCGGCGAGAGGATGTTAGAAAATGTATTCTGGTTCGTAGCTTCAAATCAGGCACATACCTACGCAGAGATTGGACAGATTGGTTTCCTACCAAATTAGTCTGAACGCACGCACAAACTTCTTCTTTTCTTGGGGGTATGTGTCAATAAACACCTCATGTTCGATGGGACTGTTCGACGGGTTCTAGACTCTGGTCTTTTCGCAAAAGTGGCTCACTGATTAGGCATGTCATTGACCCATGCGTTCAAAAACAGCAAAAAATTCCTATAAAAATCCCAGCAAACGGGACACGCATTCTCCGTTTGTAGGCTAAGCTGCGTCACGGTAATGAGACCATGCACGCGGCCAGAGGAAGAGGTCCATTTTTTTGTTGTTTCATCAGTGCGCCCCGTTCATGTCATTGATGTCTAAATAGTAGAGCCCTTTTTTGACATCTGTGCCTATGGACTTGTTCATACTCTAGGTCTTAGAGCTGCGTTGGCTTTAATAAGACATAAAGCGTTAAACCACATCACAAAAAGAAAACAAAGTTATTTTCATGGGGCGGCCTGCCAAGTTTGAATTCATAGCAATGTTTGCATTTTGTGAAATCGTAAACGTTTAACCCTTGATTAACTTTCCATCTTGCTCAAGTCGTAAGATGGCAAAAGACAATGAAAAAAAAAGCAACAACTATAAGGCAGCGGGGTTTAAGCAGCGATACATCTTCATTCTTCCTGTAGTCGTCTCAACGGTTGCTTCCAGCTATTTATATGCTTTGCACCGGACTTGTGCTCCCGGCATTTAAAAGTGCCATGAAGATGAAATAAGTTCATTCAAAAATTGTTTTCACCCGATGGCGACCACAATTTTAAAGTAAACTTACAACTACGTTATATGATAAGGAAAAGAGAGAAGCACTGTTGACTCCAGTCGCTTCAGCTGGTTTTTTATGACGTCAGAGGGACTTGTCTGGCCATTTGGTAGACGTGGACCAAAGCCACCACATAAAAAAAAAGACAGTGCGATTGTACTGGTACCACTAGCTTTGTTTGGTCGTATCCCTTGCATGTAAACGATGATATCACACTGATAACACTGTTTTTAGTATTCCCGCTATCCCGTCAGTGATGACTTTGTGTAGTATGAAATTTAAATGTTTCAATATATATTTTAGGTCTTGCTGTTAAAAGCATTGTTTGCAGTATTTTGACGCTGGGGTGGAGTTTACTCAGATATCAAAGTCTACTTCTTTTAAAATAAACAAAGTTGTATTTTGTAGTAATGAAAGAGATAAAACGTTTTAATTAAAGATACGGGTGTGTGTGCTGGTCGTCTGGGCTGGTGCGCGAAATATGGGGTATTATCATTGTTTCCATGAAGTAGCTATCGCGTATGTAAAGCTCCTCAGATGCATCATTCATTTTTTTTTTCAAAAATAGTATACCAAAGACTCCTGCGAGAAGAGAAACCACGTAGAAAGAAGTGAACAGGCTGGAAGACTTCACCCAAGGATTTCCGAAAGGCACCGAAGGTCCAAAGGTACTAAGATTCATCAAAACTTCCATCTCAAACAAGCCTGAAAACCACTGGGCACTGACTTACTTTTCGATGACGCCGAAGAAGAAGACTCCCAATCCAATGACGGCCGGCACGACCAAGGACGCGATGAAGGTGCCGACCCAGGCGAAGTAGAAGGAGATCTTCTCGCCGAAGTAGTCGCGGATGCCGTCCAGCGGTTGTCCGCTCATCAGCTTCCGCCACTGGTGGTCCAGGGATGCACGTGTGTCCCCCTCTGGCGGCGCCGTGCCACCACCGGGGGTCAGCGGTGGCTGGCGGTCGTCCTCGAGGATTTGCACTGAGTCCGTCACTTTCAGCGCCGACAGAGGTTGTGGCCTGGGAAGCGGCACCTCTCCTGGCACGTACACGGGTTCGAGTGCCGAGCGCTCGTGCACCACGAACGCGTCTAGGTACACGTTCTTCATGAGAAGGTACGAGAGGCCTGCAAAAGACGGTGTAACACGAAGGCGCACATCATTTTGTGATTGCAGTTGCATGCTTGCAGTTAAGTGTGCCGTGAACGCACGAGAACAGAAAGAGCTTCCCGTGAGTCGATATTTGGCCTGTCAATTGCGGTAACAGTCTGAAAAGTATCTGTCTTATTGCTTTCTAATGAAACGTGGTAGTTTGCCTTGACTCAAGATAACGTAAAACGCAAGCCTAGGACTCGTCAAATTTATTTCTAGATGAAGTGGCTACAAGAGAGAATCGGCGCCGTATATACAAGATGTCTGTGGACGATTATCAAATTCTACGGGGTGCGATATGAGTAGCAGCCATTCGCTGAGACTAAGTCACAGCCTACGGCAGTTTCAACCTAGTAATATTAAATGAATAAACAATTCCGCAAAGAATCATGCACCCCTCTGTCTAACGACGACGATGGTTGAACGCGAAGCTTTCCCGTGATAGATTATTTGGTTGGCTAATCCCACACTGCGAGTGTGTGCTACTCTGAAGGTACGCACCGCTTTTCTAGAATACCCATAGCAACTATCGGGTGTTCACTCCGTAGGCCTAATGTTCGAGTTTGTGGTGTACGGCGCGAATCAGCGCGAAATGGAGAAATCGGACAGACGCCGGCTTCATAGTGCGAGTGACCCAGGTTCGATTCCGGTCAGGCGAAGCGTTTTTATCTTTCACTCCCCCCCCCCCCCCGATCATTCATCATCATCTTCAGAGAAAGTTGGCTTTACCGCAGGGCGTATTGGCTTACAGCAGAATCAGTGGGGACACTGAAGCTTCGGTTTCATAAAGCGCACCCAGCAGGAAATCATACAATGTTTAATGTTTTTAGCAGGGTCTATGAACGAATAAAAAAGTAGCACCACCTTTTGTTTACGACAGTGAATCATGGAAGACCTGTTTTGTTTGCTGTTGGAAAAAGTTGCCTGGTTTTACGGCCTGATGCACATGCCACTGTGGGTACGTTTGCGACGCCTATTTCTAATATCCGGCTCCCAGAAGAAAGAAAAAAGATTACCCTTCTTTTTGTGGAACTCGGCTGGGTTTGACGTTTCGTCTTTGGCAATGTCGATATTTGTGAGGACGTGGTGAGTCTGAAAAAAAGTGAGTGGTTGGTGTGGCGTTAGGACAATGCTGCTGCGTGGAAGCTAGGGCTCATCACACAGTTTTGTGAGGTGCCGAAACTGTGGAAACACAGTAAAATTTTTTAAGTGAAGCTTTGGTTGTCATCATTTCGCGTAATTATATTTGCGCTGCAGCTTTCAAATGTTTATTAGGGTATACTGTGCTGCGCTGTGCTGTGCTGTGCGCTAAAAGTGTTCTATCTTTAATTTTTCACTGCGCGTTAAAATTGTTTAATGAACTTATACTGAACAAATCCAGCCTGCACTCTCTGGAATCCCTCGTGTTCTCGTGTTAAATGCAGCCTTGCTATTTCGCGCTTGAGCCCCGATATATGCGCCAAATGTTTTGACCAACTCTAGAAGGGATGCCGTGATTTTGGGTGTTGTATTTTTTTTTCTGAGTTAAGTTATCTGATTTTCCTAAAAATGCTTTCGTAGCGCAATAGTTTGGACGCACAACACCGGACTTTTCTCACTGATAGCAGTTTATTTTCTTTTTGATACATAAAAAAGAAAGCAACATTTTTCAGCTTTGGTTCCGCATCAAAACGACGCTGCGCTGCGTTAGGTTGCAACTTTCACTTCCCTGTAACCCAGGTGAACGGCACTTCCCTTTATGTTAATCCGAGATTCTCTTGTATTAGGATCAACGGAGCAATTATTTCCTGTAGAAATTGACCAGGAACACATAATGCTGCGCCACGTATCGAGCGGCTATTTTTATCACTCCAATCACAAAGCAGACGCATGTAAAGGACAATAGATATTAACGAGCCATGTGGGCTGAGTGTGACGCAGGGTGTGCTATTTGCGGAAACACACAGGTCAATAACGGCTATTTGTGGAATATACGGTGTTCACTTTTAGCAACTGCTGTCTACACGTCATGAACTCGTTCCCGTCGTGCGATGGGTATTGTGACTGAAAATGCGCGACTTCCAGATGAGCCTGCGACTGGCCTCGTCTCTAAGCGACATGGAAAAGCATCGGTCGATTCTCGGCGCTAGGCCGACAACAGCACCAAAAGTGCCTCCGGAGTTCTTCTTTTGTTCTTATTTGATGCGGCAACAGAAATTTAGGTGCTTTTCGCTGGTGCAAAGGCTGGGCCCGCAAAGCGAATATTCTGCGAAGAGGCATCAAACTGTGCCCACCAGCAATTTATTGCAAACAAGTGTTGCCGTACATAGAAAAAAAAAAAAAAAGACACACCGAGTTTCTACGTCTATCGCTTTCCAGCATGTAATAGCTTTTCCTGACCTTTTCGAGCGAGGTTCACCGAGTGCATGAAATGCGGCAATGAAATTTCGTCATCTGCGAGTTCGAAAGGGGAACAACGAGGACTGAAAAAGGAACACGCAAAATACCAGATGATATCTCTACGATGATCACACCGCATCATAGTGTGCGTCGCCTTGCATCATTAACTGCAGCGTTTGCACTGTTTGCAACGGTATATGCACCGTTTGGTGCACCATGTTTCTTTGGTTTGACTCTCTTCACACAACCGTAATTTTCTGAACAAATAACTGCACGAAACTTACTTGCAAGGGGAAGTGTGGGCTGGTAACCGAAAAGTAGGCTCAAGTTTTTATGCACTATGTGCGTCGCTTTGTTATAGATCAAAAATAAGCAGTTAGATTTTGCTCCAGTGCTCCTATTTCGGGAATACATCCTTGAAGTGGTCCCCTCAATACGTTTCTTGGGTGTTATTTTCAATAATACATTGTCATGGAATGATCGCGTAAATCACATATGTGCGAAGGTATCGCGTTCTGTCGGTATTTTATGGAATCTTAAGTGCTTGTTTTTTTGTTGGCTTAAAAAGCAGTTGTATTTTGCTCTTGTGCAGTCCTTGTTACACTATTGTTTTCTGATTTAAGGCAATACTGCAAATTCAAATTTGAATGCTTTACTCGCACTACAAAAAAGCTATCAGGGCTACTGCGAATTTATCTTATAGAGAAAGTACAGAACGACAGTGGAGATGCTTGGGCGTTCTAAAAATCCACGATTTAATTAATTTAAGACGCGCGAAGGATATCCACCACATATTTTATGAACACCCCGACCTGTTTCCGAATCTAGAATCTTCACCTCAGACAGTGTACCCCCTAAGAAATAAACGTTATAGAAAGCCGAGAATTAGAACGAATTATGACATTCAGTTGAAGCAATATCAGGTCATAGACATTTTAAATAATAACGAGGAGATTGAGAGCTTATTAAAGAGTTTAAATTCATAAACCTGTTCAAGAAACATTTGCTTCAGGTATTGTTACAATTATATGGCCAGTTTACAATGCGTTAGCAGACAGTAAACTTTTCGTGGAAAAACTGCTACGTTTGTGTTTCTTACTTTATAAATGCTTGTTTTTTATGTTTAAGTTGAGTAACTTTCTCTATTAAACTTGTCGTTCTTGTCGTGTTTTCACTTTCAATTCAGCTGTTTGGCTCTACTGAACGTGTGTATGTCGCGCTTTTTTCAATTTTTTCTGCTGATTTGTAAATTAAAAAATGCGGTAAAATATTAGTGTATGGTATGTGTGTGTGTGTCTGTGTGTGTGTGTGTGTGTGTGTGTGTGTGTGTGTGTGTGTGTGTGTGTGTGTGTGTGTGTGTGTGTGTGTGTGTGTGTGTGTGTGTGTGTTTGTAGTTCTTTTACGATAGCGTTTTCTTTCTTTTCGGGCTTCGAAAATTGTGCTAGCTACGTTGTTCCTTGTCTGCAGGATATGAGAAAATATTGGATCTATTTTTTTCTTTTCATTTGATTTTGTGACGTGTGCTGCTCCCGGTTTCGGTGCAAGTTACTTTGGGAGGAAGGGCCTCGTCAGGCTGTAGCCTTTTGCCCTCCTCCTGAGGTGTGAATGTACTTTCACCCCTCGAAAACAAACAAATAAATAAATAAAAAGTTACGGCGGGTGCGATAGTTTCGTGTAGTCTTTGATGCATTTCTTATATCTTTGAAAATAACCAATAACAATTCAACTTTCATGATTTGATATTGTATTACACGATTTTT
Source organism: Haemaphysalis longicornis (assembly GCF_048455015.1). Lineage (NCBI taxonomy): Eukaryota > Metazoa > Arthropoda > Arachnida > Ixodida > Ixodidae > Haemaphysalis > Haemaphysalis longicornis. The sequence continues at coordinate 430,872 of NW_027526291.1, read as the reverse complement.
TGAAGTTTAAATATATTAGGGGTGTGAAAGGCTTCTTTTGAATATGACAGAAAGACGAAATTGTTGTTTCACGCTGACTCACGAGCGCAGAAACCTGTCTATCAAGTGTCGAACACATAATTAAACGGTGAAGCAAGCACCTATCCCCTCTCTTCTCGTAGAGCTCGCCGAGTCAGCGTGTAAAGGCAACCAACATCGGCTTGCAAAATTTTCTGTCTTTAGAATGAGTGTATTAATTGTACGTTTCAATGATTCCAACAAGCGAGCTCGTCACATATCGTGGTAAATAAATTAACGAACGTTTGAAGCTTCTGTGCCGCTGTTTGCAATTTCTTATGCAGTTCTATAGAAACTGTTATTCCTCACGAGAAAAGCGAAACAGCGAGCCACTGCTCAATGATGGGGCAGTTGTAATGACAATCGTCCGTTGTTTTGTTGCTCACAGGCAAACGCTCTATGAAGGCTTATATATTCTTTGCGTAGCTTGGTTACCGTAACTGGGGAAATATCCCAAAAGCCAGCCACGCGCGTTTGCCTGATTTTCAAGCGTGTCACCAGTTGTGGTAACAAATGAGGGGTGCCAACGTTCTGATTATGTAATGCCCTATTTCTTCGCCAAACCAAGTGGGCACCCAACTGTTTATATTTAGCTGCTTGGGAGTTTTAGTCGTTCACATCAATATTGCCGGTTTGCAAGCGACAAAGCTTCTGAATCATTCGTTTCTTCTAGGAGCTCACAATACTTTATTTTGCTCTTTCCTTGCGTGGGCACCTTTAATTATCCATCATGACATCGGTATATTTGTTGTTGTACCAGATATCTGGAGCAAGAAGCATTTCATGACCTGAATTATGCGAGGTGTGATGTCTGTGGCTTCGTCAACACGGAAGTCATGTACAGGTGTGCGCCTTGTCAGTCATGATGACGGCTGAACTTTCAAAACGCTGAAGACCGCGCACGCACACGCACACACGCACACACACACGCACACGCGCATGCACGCACACGAACACACTCACGCACACACGCACACATCCACACACACGCACTCATGCACGCACGCCTCGCGCACACGCGTGCACACACACGCACAGGCTCACGCACGCACACACAAAAAAGCAATGCCTTTTAAAATTCTATCACACCTCAAAAACCTATTTTTTCGACGCTTGATCATAACTCTGGGAGGGTTACAGCCGCACGGCTGCATTTCAGGTGGATGACAAGTATTTATTCCCTGACAGAGTTACTTCACCTTGGAGACTGCCCTAAACTGGCCGGTTATCGTAACACTCTTGCTGGTGCCCATTAAAAATGCTTTGATCATCTGCAACCAAACGTAGCACTAGCTAATAATGCAAAATTCCATGTCAACAATTGCACACGTTAAGCAGCGTGATGGGAAAAGGGCGAAAAAAGTTGGTTCGGAATGATTACACATTATGGTTTTACACCGTAACAGACCTATATAGTATGTTACCAATAAAACGGTACATGTCTAAAGCTACTAAGTAACTTTCGTGGAAGTAACAGGTAGTGTAGTTCCATTACTCTTAGGGCGGAGTAACGAGTAATGGTATTTACTAACTATTTTTAGCATGAGCTTGTACGTCACAAGTTTGCCAACCGTGTTTTAACCTACGCCCGAATCTGTAAATTTCGGGATTTAAAAAAAATTTACTCGGGGGACCGATGTCCAGAGGCAAAAACGAGGACACACATGTGACGAAAATACTTCTCTTCTCACCCTTTGTCACCCCACCCCGCTTGTTAGTGCAAGTAAAAGTAACTCTCTTTCCGAGCCATCGTAACCACAACGTACCTAGTTACTTTTTGCCGAATAAAGTGCAATGCTATTTAGTTATTTTTTAACGCAAGGTGTACATGGCTGTATCTCGGTATTGTGTGGGCGAAAAAAACAACAACTCAGGCGGCATTTTCTCACCCATTTAAAATGCCATATGACGTAGTATGCTGTGTCAGGAGGTGTTAAAATGACAGATTAGCCCTTACGTGTTGCTTTTTTGCGTGTTGGCATATACTGATGGGCATCTGACGAATGAATCTTCAACTCTTTTGTAGCTAAACGTCTCAATTCCAGTCATGCGAGTGTAGAAAACATGGTTTAACTCGAACTATACCTGGCTCTCACAGTTTCATGTTGGCAGTTGATTTGTATTGACTGTATACCTTCTTTTTGTCTTATATTTTCCAATGGTCAAGCAAAATCGTTTCCGCTGTAAAAAGCTTGTGTCGTCTTAAACACAGTAAACAAAGGCTACATAAGGACTTTAAAACAATTTCCCACTTTTAAATTGATAACACGATAGTATATAAAAACACCTGGCCTATAGTCACCAAACAATGTTTGTTGGAGTGACAGGCGACGAGAAAAACGTGTTCGTAAAGTCACGTCAATATCACCAACTCTAAGTGATTTGTATGGTTAAACTGAAGCGTGTGATACCTAAATTAAACTTAATGCATGCAGTTTTGGGTAGAGTAAAGAATGTCTGTGCTAACATGAGCAATTTTCTAAAAGGCGAAAATAAAAGGCACACAGAAGTCTAAACAGGCACAAATTCAAAACACTCATTTGGTGTGATATACTTCCATCTTTATAGAAGGACCACCATGCCCCTAAGGTGGTTTGTCAAACAAGAAAATAATTGTTTGATTGATTTATTGTAGGGTTTAACGCGCCGACGCAGCGCAGGCGACGAGGGGCGCCATAGTGGAGGGCTCAGGATTAATTTGGACCACATGGGGATCTGTAACGTGCGTCGAAATCTCGCACACACGGGCGTTTTTGCTTTTCGCCTCTGCCAGAAAAGCGGCCGCCGCGGTCGGGAATCGAACCCGCGTCCTCGTGCTCAGCACCACAACGCCTTCGCCACAGAGCCACCACGGCGGGTAAGCAGAAAAATAATTGCTCAGTGATATATTTACATTGTCTACCGTACATTATTAGAGTAATACCGCTTTATTTGTCATACAATGGCTGATTTGGCTCATACAAGCCTAGCAATGCTGCGAGGACGTTTACATCCTCTCAGTAGGTTTATTTTCTGTAATGCACTCTAGGGATTTATGTGCATTAAGAAACGTTTTACGAAGCATTTTCTCGGCAACTATGGGCTACAACCAAAAACATCAAGATCATATAGGAAGCAAAGTCTTGACCCCCAGGTAACGAAAAAAATAGCTCATCACTGAAGCCCCGCCCCGTAGGAGGTTTTGATTGATTGATTACAGGATTTAACGCGCCGATGCAGCGCAGGCTATGAGGCGCACCGTAGTGCAGGGCTCAGAATTAATGTGAACCACCCGGGGATCTTTAACGGGCGTCTAAATCTCGCACACACGGGTATTTTTGCTTTTCGCCTCCACCAGAAAAGCGGCCGCCGTGGCCGGGAATCGAACCCGCGTCCTCGTGCTCAGCACCACAACGCCTTAGCCACTGAGCCACCGCGGCGGGTCCCGTAGGAGGTTTCCGTCTGCTTATGCGGAGAGTATTCAAATCGAACGTGAATTAGAGGCGTTTATGTCGTATCCGTAGTCTAGCAGCTCATTTTATTGTGTCGAAGAGCAGCTTACCAGTAAGCACCGCAGGGCTGATCGGAAGTAGGCAGTCTGGTCTTTGCTCCCAAAGAACCATTCCTTGCATTTGCACTGAAATGGTGCGCTGATTGTTCGAGCTGAAAATTGCAATGTACATATTAAATTTCGGTACCGCCCAGTGGCGTCCCTTAACTTTGTAGAAAACAAAATACGTTGAATTCTTATCTTACTAATGAACGTTTCAATGTACACAAACATCAGTGTATTTAAACAGTTCCCGTGAAGGGAGTTTGCGTAGCCTCCATCCAAGCGTGAATACACAAACGATTAATGAGACATAGTTGTTGGCAAACTTTAAGCACCAGTAGTAGTAGTAGTAGTAAGTATTGTTGAATAAGGCGGACTTAGCCTTGCATAGCTGCCGGCAATTGCTCCGCCTAATCGTCCCCAATACCATATCAAGTCTCTCAAAGTCATCACACCTGACTTAGTCCTAAAATAACAGACACGCAATGCCACCACACCTCACTTATAGCGCTTTCCATTGGGCGAACAGGAGCACTTCTAACTGCACCAAAAGTGCTCTCACGAGTTCTGGCGTCTTCCAGTGGTCGGGCAGGAGCAGGGGCGTTGTGTTTCATTGGTCAATGAGGAGCACTTCTTTGGCGCCGAGAGCAGCCGAGAGCAGTTCTCGGCGCTCCGTCGCCAGCGGCGGAGTAACAGGGAACGCCGAGGAAGTCACATGACCTCTTTTGCGTCACTTCTGGTTTTATCCCCGGGTGGCGGAGGAAAAATGGCGGAATCCAGCAGCCGCGGTAGTCGCTCAGCGCGTACGGCAGCAGCTAAGCGCGGCCGTCTGGCCAAGGAATTGCTGATACTTTTAGATGATGAAAGCACCACAGATTCAAGCGCAAGCTCATCATCGGACAGCAGCAGCAGCGACGACGACGACGATTTGACATTGCATGAATTCATGTTTGAGCACCTGTTCACCCCGCCGGAGCAGCGACCGAAGGTAGAGTCGTATCTGGAAAAGACGGTGGACACTGTTATCGTTCGCAGCTAATTTTTGGGAGACACGATGGTGACCTGTTTATCATCCGCTCGGCTTCTTCATTCGTCGCTATGCGGAAGGCAGACACAAAACCACCGGCACGTATCTGGCAAAACTAGCGAGGAATAACTGCGTGCGGACATCACCAGCGCGCGAAATGCTCCGGGAAGCGAGCGCGGGAAACGTTTGGTCACATGACTCTTGACATCTCGCCCTCCCCCTCTTTTCACTGCTCCCGGAGCAGCGCGAATGTTTCATTCGCGGAACGAAAGCACACGTCCCCGTTACTCCCGCGTGCTGCTCTGGCTGCTCGCTGCACTTGCTCCTGTTCGCCCAATGGAATTCGCCATTAGTCCTGTGGACTGCAAGAATCCGAGTAGGAGATGAGACACATCTCTTCGCACAATCCAGTGGTCCCTAGGAAAAATAATGTCCTCCGATGTAGCATGGGGCACTCCTAAGTTCTGGAGATCACGAAAAAAGTTCGTCCGCTCAGGGTTGGTTTTGGAGCAGTTCATAATGAAGTGATCAATGTCACCAGTCACACTGCACGAGGGGCACAAAGGGGATGAAACAGCTTAGCCAAGGACGCCTTATCTTCTACAAGGACGGTGCAAACGCGGTGCGATTTCCAACGCATACAGAAACAGACCGTTCGCGAGCACTTTAGGCAGCTTTGGCGGCCAGTACATCAACCAGTCGTGACGAAGGGCCTGAAAAGAGCCGACGCCTGTCTGCTCCACCGAGTAAGAACAGACTCAGCCCGTACATCAGCTTGGCTACATAAAAGCACCAGTAGTATATTTTAAAGGACCATGAAATATTGTGTTTGACACGGGTTTTGTGTTCACAAGAAAGGAAGTCTCGGTTCATTAACATTTAGGTGGGCTCTGCTTAGCATCCACAGGATTCAACGGTTGTTAAAAGAAGTGAGCCATAAAAAACGTTCGATGCTTTTGTTCAGATTCGTATGTATTCTATTAGCGGCAGCGACTACTCTAAGATTATTTCGTCTAGGTTGTGCAGTGCCGTCATAATTGTGTTTGTCCACATGTGGAAAGCTTGTAAGTTTTGCAGCACTTAAGTTTTCATTTGGCCGAGTTAAAAAAATGCGCCCCCTTAAAATGTATGTTTCTTTCTGACATGAGTCATTGGCCTTGGGTGCGGGGTAAGAGTGCATTTGAAGTCTCTGGATTCATTTAAGATGGCGGGAACTTTCACCATGTGTACTGGAGATCTCAGATTTTATTACGTAATGAGCAACGCAATTTGAAACCAACTTCGTGTTTCAAAGCACAACCCCGTAGACACTAAACCCCTGAAGCGGCTCTATATATGTTGCGATTCACTTTTTGTATAGAATAGTTCCCAAAAAGGCCCCCAGGGACGCTAGAAGAATTGGATTGAGTTCCTGATATTAACTATATCACAAGTTGGTATTGTAGAAAAAAAACTGGGTTTCATTACAAATTGCACCGAAGCCTTCCACAAAAACCGATATTGTACAAATGTTATCTCATATTATAAAATAATTGACTTATGAAACAACTTGTTCATAGGTAACAATGACTCCTGTAGCAGGAGTGGAGTTTTAAAAAATTAGTCAACGGAGAAATTCTTCGCCCAAGCGTGTAATCTCACTCCCTACTTGACTAGGTGAAGCGTTTGCAAACAGTTTATGTTCCAAGAGAACAAAAAACAGCGATGTCGTTAAGACTAATTTTAATTTACCTGTGCACCTCCTATACCAGTATATTGCTTTGACCACTACCGTATGCATGGGAAGTTGGTAAACTTCTTAGCACACCTCCCTTTATATACGTTAAATAACTGCTCATCAGTACCTTCAGGACATTTGGACCAAATCTGTCACAGTTCACACTAACTTACGTTGCATATTCATAAGGCACACTTTTAATACTCTCGGCAAACAACATTCCCCTGAAATACGTCAACTTATTGCCATGGAATATTTATTTACTGTTTTAGACACGGCTAAGAATGGAGTCAACTGGAGCAATAGCGGAACCGTAACTGTGCTAAGATGTCATCCTGACCTCTTTTTGTCTCCTTGCTGGGCGTCGTACGCACAAAAAAAAAAAACAAACAAACCATTGAGCCTTTTATTGAAAAGTGGTCTTCGCAAGCACGCATCGTCGTTAATGCAAACGCCTGCTGCCAAATGTGAGTGAATTTCTTTATGGCCACGTGAAAAAAAAAAAATCCAGTGCCTCAGCTCCATTCTTGGCCTTGTTGGTTTACGAAATGACGAGCTAATTTTTCTTTCCCTTGATCACACCGTATAGCCTTTATTTTACTGACACGCATTAAAAGAAAAACAAAAGTAGGTCAAATATATTGTTACGATGGAAACGGAAGAAACGAAACTTGCAGAGAAGACGACGAAAACGAACTGACCGGCCGCGAGTGGAAAAGAGGAGGAAGACGTTGGTGCTGCGCGCTACTCGCTCTGTGCTCACCGCTCCCCGCCTACGAATTCCCTGCGCACTGGCCGCCCCATCTTCAGGGGTGAGACAGCTGAATCCGATTTGGGAGCAGTTTTTGGAGCAGCGAAATCTCGATTTTGGAGCAGAAGAACCTTGATTTGGAGCAGTGAACGACATTTATTATGTCAGCTTATGTGCCTAAAAAATCAAATTTTTGGCAAATCGAGGGGGGGGGGGTAGGGGGGAGTGCACTTTTTCATCGGTTTTGAACGTAAACACTGAAATAGCCTTTCGATAAAGTATGTTCTACCAGAGTATCCCAAGGTACAAACTGCACTTTCTTTTTATGAATCATTTGTAAACTCTTAGGCTCTACGCATAGAAAGCGTGGAGTGCCATTAAAAATATCGAATTTAAAAACTCAGCAATCGTAAGGCATTTTTTAATATCATGCGAATGCCTAAATTATTATTTTGTAATCCCAGACTCGGCTTTAAGCACAAGTGTAGAGCCACGGCAAAAGTCACGCAAAGCGAGGTGACAGTCGTCACACCCCACCAGCTCTCCCGTTTTCAATCCCCAAGGTGCACGTTCACTACGATCGCAATTTGAGTAACGTTGGTATGTTTAGCCACCTCTCTTTTGTCCTTAAATTTCACTTCAGATAGATGAACCGTTATTACTAGTGTGCAATAACAGCCCGTCCCGCTACCGGACACTGGTTGAACATTTTGCAGCGATGTAGCCTGCGCCGCCCCTTCTGCAGTGTCGATCATCCCATTCCCGCCGCTCGCAAGCTCGCTGTCAAAGGCAGCAATAACAGCGTTTCATAACACCGCAATAAGTCCGAAATTTCACTTCAGGCACGCACCGCGCCTCACACTCAAGGCAGAAACATGGCAAATTCGCGGCACCGCGTTGTTTTCGATGAACTCAGTCTTCCGAGCGGCGCAACTTCCCGTAACAGATCAAACAACTAAATGTACCCACCCCAATAACCGAAACCACGGTAGAAATCTTCAAATAGCACTCTGCCTGACCTAGAGTGAACTAGCCTGAACCACGAGTAACTGCTTCGCCCGCCGATCATGTTTTCCAATGCGGCGCCCAGTGATGTCGTTCCGGAGATATGGCGCTCCAAAAATTGCCGTTTTTTCACCAGCTTGAACAAGTTTTGTCGCCTCAGTAAACATTAGTATTTTTATATAGGACTTTGCGATGGTTTTTCTGGGACAATTTTATGCGTTTTTTATTGATTGATCAATAAATTAAACTTTTACAAACACCATCACCTTAGGGGTGCTGAAAAATTATGCCGTCAGAAAGCATTTTCGCCCACTGAAACTGACGGGAGCATTCAAATCCTTGGCTCTCATACTGTTTTGGAGCAGTTTGGCGCAATTTTTCCGATTTTCAAGCTTTTGGAGCAGCCTGGCGCAGGAAAACAACTTTGTATCAAAACTGCGCAATATGCGCAGCTGTCTCACCCCTGCATCTTTAATAAAGCACATCTTATTCCCTACGACCGTGTCAATTGGTGGAGGTGCGGGGTATCGACACCCCCTGGAAACAACCGACGACTCTTGACGGAGCAGGCGGATTGCTGGGCTACCCTCCAGACAGACCGGCATGCCGAACCCCCGAGCTACTGACGCCGCAGCACCATCAAGGGTGAGCATCTGGCCCTACCCGAGGGAACCGCGCAAGTTTTTGGGGGCTCGTGATGAGGACGTAGAAGATTGGCTGAAACATTATGAAAGGGTCAGCAAGTACAACCACTGGGACCCGGCGTCACAGCTCGCCAACGTGCCCTTCTCTCTCGATAAAACCGCCCTTGTGTGGTTCGAAAACAACGAGGAAAAGTTGACTACGTGGGATAACTTTGTTACCGAGATTAAGAAGTCTTTCGGGATTCAGGCGCTAAAAAGAAAAAGGCTGAGCAAACTCTCGCGCAACGAGCCCAGGTTCCTGGAGAAACCTGCTCAACGTACATCGAAGAAGTGCTCCAGCTGTGCCGCTTGGTTAACCGTAGCATGTCTGATGAGGACCAGGTGGGGCACCTGCTCAAAGGAATTGCTGAGGACGCGTACAACTTTTTAATAACGAAGGAAGACCTTGTGACTGCACAGGACGTGATTCGCCACTGCAGGGCGTTTGAGGCACTGAAGATGCGGTGAATTGCTCCCAAGTTCGGTCGTCTAGCAAACGTCACCACCGTAGCGAGTGTGGACTTCAATTCGAACCCTTCCGAAGATATCGCGTCACTGGTTCACAGAATTATCAGAGAAGAGCTTGGCCAGCAAAGCGTCTGCCGCGACTCGCCCTGCCATCATTGTCCCGCTCCAGTCCGCCCCGTCTACCATCAGTGTGCATTGCAAGAGTCACCAGAAGAGCCTCCGATGCCCTGGTGTTAGGACAGTTCGAGGTTTCGGTCAACCACTTTTCGGAATGAACGCTCTGGAGCCCGGGCTAATCGGTCCCCGTTTCGGAGGTTTGCATCGTCCAATAGTGACCCTCCGCGCAGACCTCCTGATGATCACAGGCGACCCTACCAAGGATATGTTGCGCCCCGACCACCTCCTGTTTGTTATAACTGCGACCTCCCCGGTCATATATCCCGATTTTGTCCCTATCGCCTACGGCAGCCTCAAGGAAACTTCGCGAGACCACCTACGGCAATGCGCAACAACCCGTCTCACGACACGACTATACCGACTTCCACTTTCTACCGTTCCAGCCAGTCAAGCAACATGCGCCATGACTCGCCCGCGTCCGACCGCAGCTTCTCTCCTCTACGTACGCACCAAGCCCGATCACCCTCGCCGCGGGGAAGGCGAGGATCGCCGACGCTGGGAAACTATATAGCATCTGCGACCCACGGGGGTGAGGTCGCGAGACGGTCGCTTTCACCAATTCCCCCACCTGTGATAATGTCAAAAAAAAAAGTGATCGTTAGTGTCAATGGTGTAGAAACGTTAGCTTTAGTGGACACTGGTGCTGCAGTTTCGGTTATGAGTCTTTCTTTCAAGAATCGTCTTGGACACAAAGTTATGTTTGCGTGTGATCGCAACGTTCATTTCCGCGGTGTCGGGGGCGAGCATCTGCGCGCTATCGGCGTTTGTTCCGCGACAGTTACGCTTGGTGAAGAGGCATTCCGAACGGAGTTTATTGTGCTGGCGCAAGCTACCCATGATGTTATTTTGGGTATAGATTTCCTACGCGACAGCGGAGCTACGTTCGACTGTGGTACTGGCGAGATTTCTTTCCGGAGTGAAATTCTGCCCACACCAATTGACGATTCCAGCGAGACCAGCGCAGGTGTGCTTTCAGTTGCTGAAGACACCCTGTTACCAGCTATGGCAGCTTCGTTTATTCCGGTGAATTCTGCTCGTTTTCGTTCGAAAAGCTGCACTATTTTAATTGAAGGCGATGCGAACAACATGGTCAAGAAAAATATTTTGGTGCCCCGAGCTCTGGTCGAGGCCACCGACGGACGTAGTCATGTGTGGACGGTAAATGCATCCAGTGAGCCAGTAGTCCTTCCCTGTGGATTCAAGATAGCCAGCTTCGACGAACAAGTCAACGTCGCCATTCAAGCGGTGAATCACAACCCCGACCATACCACGACAGAAAAACCTGACTATACCGCCGCCTTTAAGCGCATGTTCAACAACTCCCTTTCGTCCGTCGAACAGTGCGAACTACTGAAAACGCTCGCTCCTTATGCATCGACTTTCGACTTTGCCCAGGGCGATCATTCCTTTTCCGTTCCTGCCTCCCGGCTACAGCATCGAATCAAGACCGGCGATGCGACCCCTATACGCCAGAAGCCATATCGAGTGTCGCCTTCCGAACGAAAAATAATCAATGACCAGGCGCAAGAGATGCTAAGCAAAGGGGTGATCCGCGAGTCCTCAAGCCCTTGGGCCGCACCCGTGATCTTGGTCAAGAAAAAAGATAACTCATGGCGATTTTGTGTCGAATATCGTGGTCTCAATGCTGTCACCAAAAAGGACGTAAAAGGACGTAGTTCGAGGCTTCGTCACACCACGTTCGTTAAAAGACCTCAGAAGTTTTTTGGGCCTTTGTTCCTATTTTCGACGTTTTATTAAGGATTTCGCCCAACTTTCTCACCCCCTGAATTGCCTGCTACAGAAAGACACCCCTTTTGTGTGGACGCCAGAATGTGAAGCCGCCTTTCAGCAACTAAAGTTTTTACTTACTTCGAGCCCAGTTCTTCGCCACTTCAACCCAGCTGCTCCTACCGAACTTCACACCGACGCCAGTGGAGTCAGCGTTGGTGCTGTACTCGTCCAGCTCAATAGCGGCGCGCAGCACGTCATCGCTTATGCCAGCCGAACGTTAACGAAAGCCGAACGTAACTACACCGTTACTGAACTTGAGTGTCTCGCTGTGATCTTCGCCGTTCAAAAGTTTCGTCCATACCTGTATGGGCGTCACTTCTCCATCATCACGGACCACCACTCACTATGCTGGCTCGTTGGCCTGCGGGACCCATCTGGTCGGCTCGCTCGCTGGGCATTGCGCTTACAAAAGTACGATTTCTCTGTGTCGTACAAGAGCGGACGCCGACACACTGACGCAGACTGCTGTCCCGGCGCCTCCGTGTGACGACGATCACTTTGATGACTGTCTGGCATCTCTGTCGACTGCAATTCCCACCGCCTCCAACTTGAAGGAAGAACAACTGAAGGATAGTTCTTTAAAAACCATGTTTGATGCAGCGCAGCGAGCGCAGTCATCGTGCCCGTTTATCGTTCGCGACGGCGTGTTGTTCAAGAGGAACTATTCGGTGAATGGCGCCCGCTTTCTTTTGGTTGTTCCAGCTAGCCTTCGCGCCGCCATTTTGCATGCTACGCACGACGACCCCACAGCTGGTCACCTTGGCTTTGTGCGCACGCTACATCGGCTCAAACAGAATTTTTACTGGCCAGGAATGCGGCGCCTTGCGAAGCATTACGTTGCCGGCTGCCTGCAATGCCAGCGTCATAAACACCCTGGGAGCCCTTCGCCGGGACCTCTGCATCCCGTGACTCCATCTACGTCACCATTTGAACAAGTCGGAATAGATCTTCTTGGACCTCTACCGAAGTCCTCGACAGGTCACCGGTGGATTATCGTGTGCGTCGATTACTTGACACGGTACGTCGAGACGGCCTCTCTCGTTGGAGCTACAGCTGAGGACGTCTCAGCCTTCCTTCTGCATTCTGTTATCCTTCGTCATGGCGCTCCGCGCGTTATCATCAGTGACCGCGGGCGACAGTTTACGGCAGACGTTTTAGAAGAACTATTGAGACTTTGTGGCTCTGTCTCTCGCCATAGCACCGCATACCATCCGCAAACTAATGGTCTGACGGAGCGCACAAACCGCACGCTGACCAATATGCTATTAATGTATGTTACGTCCGACCAGAAGAATTGGGACACTGTGCTGCCATTCGTTACGTACGCCTACAATACCGCCAAACACGAAATTACTGGCTATGCTCCATTTTTCCTACTCTATGTCCGTGCTCCCTGTACATTTCTCGACAGTATCTTGCCCTTCTCACCACATCACCACCTTTCACTTGCCCAAACTTTGTGCCGTGCTGAAGAGGCGCGCCGGCTCTTCCGTATTCGTACTCTGAGCTCGCAAGATCGTACCAAGGCTCGCTACGATGACCGACATCCTCCCGTCGCTTTCACTCCGGGCGAACAAGTTTGGTTATGGACTCCGGTGCGCAAGAAAGGACTGCACCAAAAATTCCTCTCCACTTACTCCGGACCGTTCGTGGTGCTCTCCCGCTTCAACGATGTCAACTATGTCGTCGCCAAAGTCACGTCTAATGGTCGCCGCTTGAGCAGGACACAGGTCGTGCATGTAGCTCGCCTGAAACGCTGTCACCCTCGCACCCCTTAACTCGCTCGGCGAGCTTCGTCTGCCCCGGGGGAAAATGTTACGATGGAAACGGAAGAAACGAAGCTTGCAGAGAAGACGACGGAAACGAACTGACCGGCCGCGAGTGGAAAAGAGGAGGAAGACGTTGGTGCTGCGCGCTACTCGCTCTGTGCTCACCGCTCCCCGCCTAAGAATTCCCTGCGCACTGCCCGCCCCATCTTTAATAAAGCCCATCTAATTCCCTACGACCGTGTCAATATGTTACCTGTTTTACTAAAGTGCTCTATTTTTTCGAATTTTTTGAATGCGACCTATTCTAAGCTCTCTTTTTTTAAACGTCCGATTTTTATTTCGCTCATAACTTTGGTAGTAAAACCCTTATGTGCTTCATTGTGGTATTGACTGTAGGCGTTATACGGCGTTTGTACAATATGTGACCCTATCCAGTATGACGCATTATTACCTTTTAGCAGCATAACCTTCGGGAGAAAAAAAAACTTAAAGGGACAGACAGCTGATTTTTGAGGAGGGCTATCCTCTAGCCCGATGAAAGCCATTGCTTTATATAATGGGGTAAACCCAAGAAATTTAGAAATGAACTGGGGAAATAATTTTACACGGACACTAAACATTTTCAAGTCTGAAAGGTAGTGCCTTTTTGCGTCTAAACGTGACACTGCTGTATGGATATAAATAGCTACGTCGAGTTCAATGCGTGGTTCACAAATTGCATAAAGGAATAGGATATACTACATTCAATTACAGTTTCAGCTGGGGTCAAGTTTTCAAGCACCTCTTTTTACGTTCAGTTAATATGTGTTTATGCACGGCTTAGTGCCATGTCTTTGAGCATTCGTTTTGGAAACATACGCAAGGCTGGTAGATCTAAAAATTCCGCATTCAAATATTCTAGGACCCTATCAGAAAAATCGTTTCGGTTCAAGGTGTGGCCAGTGATCTCCTTTCATTTGGTATAAAGAGCATAGACTCTACAAAATTGGTTCTGTCTCTTTATGTGTCTCTCATCTCCTTGAACTGCATTTTTCCTGCCATGTTAGCTGCCGCTGTATAACACCATCTGTCACTAGGAATGTATCTTGTTCCTTTGACGGAGGCAATTAACTCGACGAAACTTTGGTACCATGATGCCGTTTCCCCGGCTAAAAAGCTTTCTATCTTACATAGTAATGCTGCGGGTGATAATAACAATGAGAATTGTCAGAATGCTTATTCATTAAAAAGTACTCAGTTTCTCAAGGTTGAAGTGAGAACTTTACTCGTGTCCTTGCTGAAGACGACAGAATGCTTTGATGCAAAGCTCAGACCATGCTCGGAGCAAACGTAGTTTGCAAAACAGTTTTATTTATTTATTCGCTGAAATGTAGACGGGATGCATAGTTGATGAGAATACAAATATGATTTCATTAGTCTGAATGCGTGAGCTAGGTCAGCAAGTACACTAAACTGCTATGGTTGTTAATTATCCAACATAGCGCTGATGACGTCAGGACAAACTTACAATTCACACCCATATCGAACATCGCTGCTACTTTCTCGTGTATCCATTGTTGCTCCTCGTCATCGTCGTCGTTGTCTTCGATCAGCAACTGCATCGAAAAAATAATCAGGTCATTCGTGTCGAACTGAAAGAACAATAAACTGCTCGATTAAGATCTGTGAAGAAACGGCATCCTAGCCACGAGGGGAAGCGTTTTGTTTACGCCGCAGTATCCAGCTCGCCTGTCTCCTCTCTGTAGGAAGCACCTGGTCATAATAGAAGCGCTGACACAAGCTGACAATCGGCCGATTCGGAGGACAATTCGGAGGAAAAAACGAACCATGCCCGAAATTTGAATGAGCTCAGTGAGATGCTATTCACGTAGTGCTCCATGAGACTGAACAACTGGATCACGTTGGAATGCTCACAAATTATTTGTGAGAATTACCAAGTCATATAAGTATACTACCCGGAGGCGAACCCCATCATGTCGGGCATTGCTGTTTACTTGTTGAATTGCAGCACTCCGGGCTTCTAGGCTGAGCATTTCTTAAATAACACTTGTTCAGTAAGCTTCCCTTTAGTCCCTAAAAATAAATTATCACCAGTGAGGGCTTTCCTTTGCAGGGAAAAACGATTGTAACTGTGTAATCGTGATGCAGACCAATCTGCTAGTTCATTGAATGCTTGCTTTTGACGATAGCAAATGAAATACTACATCAACTGCAGAAAACCGTCGCCGGCTGTTACCCGCACTACCTGGCGGCGGAATCCTAAAAAATCAAACGGCAACAGCAACGAAAGGTTCCACTAGATAGGTTCCGCGTTCCGCTTGGAACGCTTATTGTGGAGTAGGGCAACGTGGTTCTATAAACGTTGTAGTCAGATGCCTCGATTCACGCGCGTCTCCGCCGTGCAGCAGCGCTGGTATCGAGGCACCCGAATCGGAGCAGTAGAACGCGGTAAATTTAAATTGACTTCAGCAAACCTTTAGCCGGTTATCCTGGCAGGAACCAGACTGGAGAGGAACAGCATGAGAGGTGAGTGGGAAAAAGAAGGGATGCATTTACTTGCCAGGGGCGCCAGTCGACTACCGTCTTGCGTCGACATTTGCAACGAAAGGCGCAGATATGCAGCCAATTTTTTGTGCGTCGAGCGTGCGTGTTTTGCTCTCAGTCCTAAGTGAATGTTTGTTTCGTGACGACATGTCTTATTCGGAGGGGCACCCCATGGGTTGAAAAACTTTATCGTGGCCACAACCCAATTCCTCCTTGACTGTCCGTCATTTCCGCCGGGGAAAGGACATACGCAGCGCTCCGCGGTTTGTCTGGTAATGTTCCGCTACCCCACCAATGCATTGTTTGCAACGCTGTATAATACGCAACACCTAAACACCACATGGAGTCCTGCCGTTTATGTTTACTCACTTCGCTCGCCTTCTAAAAGCCCTATTAATGTTAAGGGAGCCCCTATAGTCTCCTTGCAAGGGCCCACTGACTCCTCTCTGTCTGTATCTGCGTAGCTTGCAAGGGCAAAACTGTTAGTGTGAAAACGTAGTTCTTGCTGCAACAACTCTTTCATCAATACAAAGCGAAAATTTTTAACCTTACTCTATAACAGACCGTCTTTGTATATCCCTTAACAACAGTACCAAAATTAAAGAAAACCATTTAGTTTTTGTGCATCCTTTAACGACCTCACTAAATTAAAAACATTGAATTAAAAAATTCAGGGAAGCTTGCACTCACGCGCAAGACTTTAAAGGGACCCAGAAAAGTTTTGTGAAGGTGTCAATCAAATGCATTCAGCTGGAAGAACACATAACGGGGAGTTTTCGAGCCAAGTGTGAGCCCCATAGGTTGTACGGATAATTTGTAAACAATTTTTGAAGATCGCCTTTCTCAGCCGATGAGCGCGCCGCTGCAGCGAGCCGACCGCGGCTGACGAAACGGCGACCGCGGCTGACGCAACGGCGAGGCGCCCCCCTGATTTGGCCGATCGTCGGCCGCCGGCAACGTCACTGCCATTGGCTTCCGGTTGCTCTTCTTCCCTGCGCGATCCCGAGGCAAAGGCGGGTCTGCAGCGATTGACGCGTGCCTAGGCGCACGAATGTAGCTAGAGGAGAACGGAAGTCGAGCGTCGCAATGTCACATGGCTATTCCCAGTGTTTTCAGCTGCTTTGAAAGAAACAGAGAGGGAGGAGGAATCGATCGGCAAGGGGGGAGAGGTGCACTTAATTGCTTCTGGCGCAGCTAATACTGAATGTAGATCAATAATTCCAACGGCATTGCGTCGCTATATTGGTACTACGCGACAATAAAGGCCTTTTGTAACTTTTACAAAAGACTTTTCTGGGTACCTTTAATGGCGGAGCTGCTGTAGGTGAGCATTGCCGGATCCATATTTAAGTTACAGTATAATTATTTAGTTGCACAGTTGCAGTGCTAACAGTCGCTGTCATATGCACACTCAGCCTCAGAATTGTAGACTTAAATTAGCTCTTTGTCATAGATTCAAGGCAGCGGTGGCGGGATCGGTAGGTCGTCTTTGTAAGGATTGACACACTCGTAGCCATGTCTCCAATTATCCATAATGGCTTCTAGAGAATGCGGCGGCCGCGGTGACCTCTTCTAAGCGGGGTGTCTTAGCGCTGGATTTTTTTCTCGCATGCGCGGTGTAGCGCTTGACGACGACGCTGGAGTTCTTTTTTTTTTTTCCTAAAGTCACTGCGCGGGCCGGGGACTTAGCAGTCGCTGCGAGCCACGCGGTCGCGACCACTCGGCATTTTCTTGGTATTTTTTCTGCGGCGGCGAATTAACGGCCAGTAACAACAGCTCCGCTGTTAAAATGAACTCTGGCTTCTCTGCTGCAGTGCTAAGATTCCCTCCCGTCGCCTAAACATTGCGTGATGCTCACGTAAGTTTTTTAGGAATATTGAAAGGGGCTCTGCAACACTTTCAATAAACGCTTTCACTCTTTCGTTCGCGTGTGGAAGTTCTGCGAGGGTTTAGTTATCGCCAGAACGGAGCGGCGCTTCATGATTTGCTCGTCGCAGCAGGTATATACGCCTTCCGTTTCTGCTTTGCTTTCGTGGCTTTCTTTTAAAAGTGGCGATCGAATGCGTTTATTGCTGCAATTGAAGGAAAGCCTATAAATAGCCGTTACACCGTTGTAATGTCCTAATTCCAGCGGTCGAAGAACATCAAGACCAGAAAAGAAATAAAAATAATTTAAGAAAATTTCGAAGTTATGTGATGGGCATAGAGCAGTAATTTTAGGACAAAGTACTTGGCGACCCCTAATAAAGTACTGGATGTGTAGGTTGATTACCTTCTGCAAGCTTTCAGGATTTCGAGAAAGTTAAAAAAGCTGCAGGGTCTTTTGAAATATCCTGAGGAAAAACAGCAGGTCGACTACAAATTTTGCGTAGACAAATTATTAGCGCGTACATGTGATGGAAGTCAACCGGGCAGGAATGCTTTAATGAATTTAGACGCAGCTGCTAATGACCCCGGGTGCTCTATCGAGCTACCCATAGAGGATTCCCAAACGGAAGCAGCTCACAGACACGTTGCGCCAAAGGTTAGACATTTCAATTGAAACATAAACATGACATTTTTTGAATTTGAAATTATTTACTCGGGCAGAAAAAATGGCTTGTGTAGGACACGCGTCTGCTCGGACAGTTTGACGTCATTTACAACTGTTTTCAGAAGTTCTAGGGCTATTTCTAGATGCAAGAGGTGGGTTTCGGAAGTAAATATTCTGCGTACATTGTTGATCCCGCTGTTATTGTTCAGGAATTTAACAGAAGAGGTGGGTTTAGGAAGTAAATATTCTACGTACATTGTTGATCCCGCTGTTATTGTTCAGGAATTTAACAGAAGAGGTGGGTTTAGGAAGTAAATATTCTGCGTACATTGTTGATCCCGCTGTTATTGTTCAGGAATTTAACAGAAGAGGTGGGTTTAGGAAGTAAATATTCTGCGTACATTGTTGATCCCGCTGTTATTGTTCAGGAATTTAACAGAAGAGGTGGGTTTAGGAAGTAAATATTCTGCGTACATTGTTGATCCCGCTGTTATTGTTCAGGAATTTAACAGAAGAGGTGGGTTTAGGAAGTAAATATTCTGCGTACATTGTTGATCCCGCTGTTATTGTTCAGGAATTTAACAGAAGAGGTGGGTTTAGGAAGTAAATATTCTGCGTACATTGTTGATCCCGCTGTTATTGTTCAGGAATTTAACAGAAGAGGTGGGTTTAGGAAGTAAATATTCTGCGTACATTGTTGATCCCGCTGTTATTGTTCAGGAATTTAACAGAAGAGGTGGGTTTAGGAAGTAAATATTCTGCGTACATTGTTGATCCCGCTGTTATTGTTCAGGAATTTAACAGAAGAGGTGGGTTTAGGAAGTAAATATTCTGCGTACATTGTTGATCCCGCTGTTATTGTTCAGGAATTTAACAGAAGAGGTGGGTTTAGGAAGTAAATATTCTGCGTACATTGTTGATCCCGCTGTTATTGTTCTGGAATTTAACAGAAGAGGTGGGTTTAGGAAGTAAATATTCTGCGTACATTGTTGATCCCGCTGTTATTGTTCAGGAATTTAACAGAAGAGGTGGGTTTAGGAAGTAAATATTCTGCGTACATTGTTGATCCCGCTGTTATTGTTCAGGAATTTAACAGAAGAGGTGGGTTTAGGAAGTAAATATTCTGCGTACATTGTTGATCCCGCTGTTATTGTTCAGGACTTTAACAGAAGAGGTGGGTTTAGGAAGTAAATATTCTGCGTTCATTGTTGATCCCGCTGTTATTGTTCAGGAATTTAACAGAAGAGGTGGGTTCAGGAAGTAAATATTCTGCGTACATTGTTGATACCGCTGTTATTGTTCAGGAATTTAACAGAAGAGGTGGGTTTAGGAAGTAAATATTCTGCGTACATTGTTGATCCCGCTGTTATTGTTCAGGAATTTAACAGAAGAGGTGGGTTTAGGAAGTAAATATTCTGCGTACATTGTTGATCCCGCTGTTATTGTTCAGGAATTTCACAGAAGAGGTGGGTTTAGGAAGTAAATATTCTGCGTACATTGTTGATCCCGCTGTTATTGTTCAGGAATTTAACATTTTTTCCGTTGTATGTTTCCCCGCGCGAGCCCACTGCGATTAGCCACTAAGTTGTAGGGTTAAGCGTAGATATTGTTGGAACTTTATTTCCGCGAGGACAAAGAAGTGATCGCAGTTGTGAGTAGAAGAGGACGATGAAGAATAATGGCGGCGGTCGGACGTGTTCTGCTTGTGATGTGAAGGAATTATAGTTCTTTTCCTTTACCGGAGGCGTTGTAGTCGCGACAGATATGGTGCTTTTCTTTCGGCACTGGTTTAGCGCCAATGACTCAAGCAGTCTTATAAAACATTAGAAGCTTTCCTGAGTGCATACGCGGAATGTATGCCAAAGGTCACGCAGAAGGCACGCATCTTCGTATTTGTAATCCTTGATAGTGGGTGCTGCACACGTGTTTTCGCATGAAGCTACCTCTGTGATGATAATGATTGTGAGGTTTAACGCGCCGACGCTACACAGACGATGAGGCCTGCCGCAGTGAGGGCTCCGGATTAATTTTGACCACCTGGGGATCTTTAACGTGCACTGAAATCTCTAACACACAAATCCAGCTCTGTTCTACGAGTAAACAACTTTAGACTAGTTTTTTGGAGACGCAGGTGTTGAAATTATTAAAGTATTCAATTGTTATTGCTGTTAAGTTGCAGTTGAAAATTTCAGAATTTTCGCATTCGTGTTGAGAAGTTCACAACGACAGCTAGCTCCCGTTCTTGCAAGGCGAGTGAACTTGGTGCAGGGCGGTAATATGTTTCGACAGAAAAGATTACATTAATTAAACGCCGGTTGATTTACAATTGAGTTTCAGCGCAATCTGAGACGGGCGCACCAGCAGTGTCCACTGTAAGGAGCAAGCGTACGGTTACCTATTTTAAAGACGATAGTCTTTCTTGGGCTACTTAAACCCAGAAATTTTGGTCTGTTTGTCTGTCTGTCCGTCTGTCTGTCTGTCACTCGATTCAGCCACCCGGCCAAAGTAAAATTGATATTGCGCAATAGTCGTATATACTCACAGCCGTCTAAGCGTAAGCGTAAACGTTACAGTAAACGTCTAAGCCCGGTTTTTTAATACGGCTAGTACAAACTTGTAGCCGTTATAGCTGTCATTAAATCATGTAAGTATCAGTGCACACACAGACTAATCTATACTGCATAAATAACCACCTTTCAGACACGCGAAAGAAATTGACCACCTCTTCCTCAAGGAAGTTGCAAGAAACGCGAAAGCGTTCTGACATCAAAACTGCATGAAAATTGCGTCTCCGACAAAGGGTAGTTTCCCAAGCACGAGATCCCCGGTTGAGGGGGTGCTTGTACCAGTTTTACTGGTTGATGCCCAGCGGTACCGAACTACCTACCACTTGCTCGTACACCATGGTACAAACCGGCGTGGTGTAGCGGTTACCAGTACACTGGGTCCCCCCTACGGGGGGCGCCTGTACCCATTTTTATTCTGGTGGGTGACGAGCGGCTCCTGAGGAGCCTACCACGTCTGCCGCTGTGGTAGTGCGTGTTCAAGCCCTCTATCTCCTACCGAGAAAGGAAGCGCTTGTACCCTTTGAACTGGTGGGTGCCCAGCAGTCCCAGACCCCGCCCGAAGGGGTTCGAGGGACCTGCCAAATTGCCTCCCATGGCTGCTTGTGGTCCAGCTGCAAGCGTTTGTTCCACCGTCGAGACAAGTTACGGTACGGGGACGCTTGTACCCTTTAAAAAAACCGTTGGGTATCCGGCGGCCCAGGATTCGAAGCTCGTACCTCTCGCATACGAGACGAGTGTTTTACCACTCGCCCATCCCCGTCGGTCGAAAGTTTATCCAATCGATCGTCAAGCGTTCAAAGACTCAAATAACAAACGAAGAATGAACCCATGCGACGATTTTTTGCGCACGAAGTAATTGCATCTAAGAACGATATACCGATGCGTCGTTTATGAGATAAATGTATGGTATTGTACTCCTTCTTCATGATCGATGCGGGTATTGTCGTATATAGAACCGTTTCTTTTTCGCGATTTTCAAGTATTCGTTTTCACAAGATAGAAGCCCGATTTCACGCATGCGCCGCGTGTCCAGAGATGTTATCAGGACCTTTCCGTCGATTAACGGGTTTATAGAAACATGCATTAGTTGTTTGGCAGTACGCCATCGGCCCCACTAAGAAAGTTTTCGCTTTAAAACTGCCCTTCCTGCATTTTATTCCGCTACGCGTCATCCCGCCGGGAACCAACCCCACGCTGAGCGTGCATTTCGCCTACTGTGTTGCGAAGGAACCGAACAAAAAAATAAACAATCCGGCATTTTTGTTCGGATGCGCCGCAGTTGTGTACTACATTCTTCGTAAGGGCAGTTTCCGTTTCTTGAGGGTACGTGACAATACGGAATAATTTAGCAATAAATTGACAGGCTCATTTCTGGTCAGGCATCTGATGCGTGTCTGATGATGATTGATTGTAACGCGCCGTCGCTACACAGACGATGGGGTGCGCCGTAGTGGAGACGTCCGGACTAATTTCACCACCTGGGATCTTTAACGTGCGCCGTAATTTCGAACACATGGGCGTTTTCACCTTTCGCTTCCATCGGAAAAGCTACCGCTGCGGTCGGGAACTGACCCGGCGATGGGTGTCTATTATGAGGGAATATCACTTTAGGCATTGGGCTGTATCATTTTTCCTACAGCCATGTGGTGACGGTTTGGGGAGGGATCAGCGGGTTTCCTAAAGAATGCTTGTGACTTGCGGTCGCAAACAGTCGCGTTTAACGATGAGAGTGTCCAGCTCTTCCCTATCTTGGTGTAGAATGGCCTAGTTGGTGGTAGAGTAAAAATTTAAGAGCTGACGTCAACTTTGCGGTGTGCAGCCGGGTGGCAACAGATGATCAATTGGGGTGATATTCAACTAGCTACTTTCTAGAAAGTCGGTATTTGCAATCGATTGTGCTCCCCCGAAGTAGTCTGTTGATCTAGCGGTATTGACAATGGGATGCGCCGAGTCAAGGGCAGGAACATTGATGACGGCCTATTGAGGGTGGAGCCAAGCAGAGGTCGTGGTCCGGTGGTCCGCATCATGCAAGCCTCAAACCAGCCACGGGTGTGAATGGTCTCTGCAGTAGACGGCCACCTCTCCTCGGTTTCGCGGGCCCAGAAAATGTTACGGAAGAGACTCCAGATATCCATTGTCATGGCCGCTACGCTACGAGGATGACAGTTTTTATAACACAGCTGATATTTATACATCACGATGAATGTACTGTCTGCCTCGCTATCTTTTCCCTCTACACTCAACATGGTCAAGTCGATTGAGGGGCTATCCTCTACCGCCAACGTTAACGTTAAATGCCACTTGACACACCCGTGCACATACTGACGGGAGCGTCGAAGAAGCCCGAATTCCTTACCGTATAATATTGTATTGAATTAGCAACGAATTCTCAGACTTTGACAAATGCAGACGCTGACGCACCAATTACGATACGTTTGAAGGACGCCGTATGGTTCAGTACAAAGCTATTATGCTGAAATATTGTAGCGTGGCTGTAATTGCCTGTAATATAATTACAGATTCATTGCTGCATCTTTAGGAATTCGTGAGCATCTCGTCCTTCTCCCTTGTGAATTTTAAGGTCAGCCTGATGCACACGCTTTGCTCCGACTTCACAATTTCACAGCGCGGCGTATACTGCAAGTCTCTCGTTCACCTTGCCAACCATGCTAAACGCTACAGCAATCTAAGCTGTCACATTTGCTCGCTTTTGGAGTGGCATTTGCTATCTATTGGTCCTTTCGTTGCCTACCAGCTGCCCACATGCCCATTCCTTCCATTCGCGCCCGCACTGGCTGCAGGCTCGATACTACGAAGTGCTCAAGCGGTGCCCGGAGTCACACGACCCGTCGCGGCAGGGGCAGTTAGCGAGCCGCGCTTCGACGTGTCTCCTAGGCAGGGTCGCCGGAGCTGAAAAGGCAGCTCTCTCCGCCATCGAATGCAGCTCGCTCCACGCGCCATCTCCCCTCAGTTGTCTCGTGTTCTTCTATCACTCACTCTGTTGTTAGAGCGAAACGAAAATGAATAGAGCGCACAGAAAAACTTTTCCCACAAGTCTCATCTCTATTGCTAACACAATAAAAACATTTGCCGAAGAATGACCTACAAGGCTGTGCTCAAGACACGAAAATTTGACAAATGTGGTAGCCAACTATGCAGCACACGTTAGCGGCCGAATATTTTTTTTTATGCTGGAGGAGACTGGACATTTATGCGAGACAGTTTTTTCCCGGAATTTCTTTTTCAGACAAGCAGCTAAGCGGACCTACCCACTGAGATAATTCTTAGCGACATGCTTTTCTAATGATTCTAGTTCCGATTCTTTTTCTTGTGGCCGCGAATAAAGGAGGGACGAAAGAAGCGTGACGTGGGCAGGGTGCCAGTGAAAGGGAAAACCAATGGCAATGCGGTAGCACACTACATTCTCTTGGTCAATTTCAACACATTCTCACTCAGGATTAAATCAGTAGGCCCCAACTACCCAGCCGAAGCACGTCACTTTGGATTGGCATTGTAGTTCGTTGTAGTGATATCTATGCGTTTGCTTATAATTGCTCGCCAAAATATCTTTATGTTCGGGAGCGGGATGTGTAATGTTAGATCGGCATTCTGGAAATGTGGAGTTGCCAATGTTGTGTTCTAGGTACACCAGTTTAGGAAAGCCCTGACTTATGACTTGACTAGAAAATGTGCTATGTGCTGTGACATCGCCCAATGCAAATCGCCACGCTTACATTGCGCGGTGTCGCAGCGCAGAGTGAATTCGCTGAGTAAAATCGTATAGTGGGTGTCGACAGTAGCCTGCTTTACCGCTTTAATCTCGGTGATTGGGTTTCTCAGTGGATTGTGGAGAAGCATAACCACCAACATTTTTTAGCTTGTAGTTGCCCATGGCTGTAAAAGCCGAGTTAAAAGCCATCAAAGCTGCTGCACTCCAGGGGTCTGTTCTCAATACTATAATATTTTATTGATATATCAATGACTACCAAAATTTTCTCAGACACGCTGTCACCACTTTTTAGGTCGTGGATGCAGCTTTACTCATCTCTCATCAGAGTCTAAAAGATGCCGACATGTTAGCAAATTTAATGTTACGCATGACATAAAATGTTTCACCTGTTATGAAGTTGCGAACATTAAAAGAACAAAATGCATTGTTTTGTTATCTAATCGAAAAAAAGAGACTGCAAATATTCATAGGAAAAACAGCAGTTGATAAGGTTGCGAAGCAAATACTTTGGAGTACCCATTGATAAATCACTAACCGGGGCACCAAAGAACTTTGGCAAAGAATTGTTGTTTGAATGTTACGCATTAATTCAAGCGCGCAAACATTTTGAGACTCAAACACTACGAATTATATAACTCAGTATGTTTCACTGTCCCCTTATTTACTCTATAGAGTCTTGTAGATTTACATACACGCCATAAAGTTCTATTATAGCCGAAGTCCAAAACGTGAACTGTGGCTGGGCCAGTTGGTGCATGTTTAAGTAAGAAACAGCGAGAGCAACACGGAAAAACAGACAAGGGCGCACTGACAGCGCAATGACTCACAAGTGAGGTTGGTTATCGCTTGACAGCGAATTAATAGGAAAAGACAAAAAAACAGACACATGACTTGATACTACAGAAATAATAACGGAGTACACAGGGATAACTGATGAAGTATATAACATGTGAAAAATACAGCACAGTAACCGGGATTGCAGGTAGCCTGTTTGAAAGTACGTTTCCGCATCAAGTTAGTAGTCCACCGCACGCACCCTTTAGTCTTCAAAAAACAAAACGTCTTCCCTCGTAAGTGTAATGGAGGGAAATTTGTAAAGCGAGAAATGGCAACGTGGGCTCTGAAGAATTCACTGACAAGATCTTGCCATCATCGCATCCAAGTCAGTTTGGGCGACCAAACACGCCGCTTGCGTTTGGCTGGTTTTCCGGATTCGCTTCTCCGCACCACCTGCCACAACCCCTTGAGGGTAAGACTAATACCACCAACTGAACACAAGCCTCAATCAGAAAACGAGAAGGAAGCCGTAATTACATAAATCTGTACATTCATGGTGTTAGCCACAGGCTAAAGACAATAGTTGCAGCGTTGATCTCGTTTTTTTCTCCCCCGACAAACTGAGAAGCCTATGCAACACAGCAAAACAGCAGAAAGGTTGTGTGCGAAAAAAACGTGCACTAAGGAGCACGGAAAGCCATTTGTACAATGTGAGGACGAGGTAATTTACGAGATTTCGTTTTCATGTAGCCGCTGGCACAGTCATTCACAAATGAAACGCGAACACGGAAATAACCAAAACACAAATAGCGCAATTTGTTTCCGTGCAATTCAAATTATCGCGAGGCTTATTACAGTGACAATGTTTGGAAATGCGTCTTTTTAAACATACCACTAGCGGGCCGTTGTTTGATCTCCACTACCCGTATTTTCTGATTTCGCGTGTTCTGGCTCCTATTTTTGTGTTCACATTTACTTTGTCGTTGACTGTAGGTGGGCGAAACGGTGCGCTACCCATCAATGACCTCCTACAGGAGCACGTCAAGGCTGGAAAATCTGCGCGTGAGAGACAAGACAATAAAGAAGGGACAGAACGGACGCAGATTCACAACTAGTTTATTAACGCGAGAACGTTACTAGGCTCATTTTTTGATTCCACCGTGGCTCCTAGCCGTCCGCTATCAGCCGTGCTCATCAGAGTCCGCGAAACTACGTCACCGCTGCCACCCGAAAGCTACGACTGAGGCAGCATGATTCGAGGGCTCCGCTGAACCTCCGTAATGTGGCACTACGGCAACAGAAGTTTGGAAAGGACGACAATGATACAACGTCGAATACGAAACAAAGGACACGCGTTTTCACCAGGGACCGTGCCTGCGCTGTGAGGTTTGCTCTATGCCCTGTCAGTCAGTATCATATGCTCGGCAGACACGGTCTCCAGCCGTTCCCGAAACTTACATCATCACACCAAAATGGGTTACCACGAGAAGATCAAAAATATTAATTTCCGTAATTCATGCCTCGAGGCTACTCGTGGGCTACGAGGCATGTCGTAGTAGAAGCCTCCGGAAGAATTTTGACCACTTTAGGATCTTTAACGTGCGCCGAAATCTAGACACACTGACGTTTTTATTTTCTGCTTCCATCAGAAAAACGACCGCCGCGGCTGGGAATTGAAGCAGCGCCCTTGGGCTCAGCAGCGCAATGCCTTACCCACTAAGCCACCGTGTGGTGTTTTTTACCGAGACTTATACCGGCACCAACAGTGGGTGACATAACTAAAACAGGGGACAAACCATGAACACCGGTCTCTCAAAAATCAAGGAAGGCATCAATTATAAGCCGAAAACTGCTAAAATAAAGCTCACTCTATTGAGTGCAATCACATAAGTTTTCAAAATAATTCTCAATATCCCCACGGTAATGTTTCCGCTGAAAGCTCGGTTTGGTAAACGACAGATGGCGCCACGCGGCTAAGTTAAAAATCTCCTGAAAAATAGGTACGAACATCCTTCCAGGGAACAACCACGTAAGAATGTCGAGCGGTGTTCTAGACAAGTGGGTAGTTCCCAAGTCACAATCCCCAAAAACAGAAAAATATTTAACCAATTATTGCCCACAAGCAAAACGCCCAATCAAGAAACAGGAAGAAAAAAAAAACGAACGACAAGACTCATGCAACCACTGGTCATGACCAGAATATTGCAGAGCCTGCCGTACCACAAATTTACCCGCGCAAAAGAAAGTGAAAGAAATACCATCATTAGGACCGCATATAAGTCAGTTCTGAATCACACAATTTTGACCATGAGACAAACTAACGAAGGGTGGATTACCAGGGTATCCCAATGAACATGCATAGACGGGTCTAGAAGAAGGGGACGGCGATTTACTCGATGGAGGGATCAAGTAACAGCATTCAGAGCAAAGAATGGACTCGGGAAGCGCAAGACAAGAGAGGGTGAAGGTCAATAGGAGAGGTCTTCACGCTGCAGTCGTCCTAAATGGGATGTTGGTGATAATGACAATGAATCGGTCCTCAACTTGTGTCTTCCTAACGCATCTCAAGAAATCGGAGAAACAATTAGCCCTTCTAGCACCAAGAAAGCGGATGTACAAACAAAATCGGGAGGGGCCATCATACCCCGTTTGAAAAGAAATAGGCACCCCCAAACAGAAAAGAAAAGACAGGCACCCCACCACCTCTTTGGCAGGAAACCACTGCGCGGCGTGATATACATGACACCGATCCAGCGACCCCGCATAAATACTCTCCTCCACCAAAAATATGGATACAATCCTATACAAGAAGGGCGGTATGGCCGGCTCAAATTCGTTCGGGGAACGTTTCAGTATCATGAGACCACAGTATACACCGACCCCGGGATGTACGAAAGCACGAGGCCCCAATTGTCGTAGTAGACTACTCTGGCAATCTTTGTGACTGTATGACCCTTAAAATACATGAACAAACAAGTGGAAGTTGGAGCCATCCTTTTGGCAATACGAATAGCGGACGTTTCAAATAAAAGCATAACATTATTACAGACTCACAAAGGACATTATACAGTTTTCTGGAGGCAGAATACCAAGCGCTTCGGTGAGATATTCTATCCATAAAGCAGAAGGTTAACAACGTCGGCTAGACAGCCGGTTCCAATGGTCTGAAAGCAAACGACGCACTATGCAAGATGCACACGAACTCACATACCGTGCTCCTTGTGACCACGACTACCACACTGCCCTCTTCAAAAAACGTTAAGAACGAATCATTATCCTATGCCTAGGAACACAATATTTGCCCTTGCTACAGCGAGGTCTCAATGCCGATGAATAACATACTATGTGGATAAAAAAACAACACAGTGATCTGAAAATCCATGTGCGTTGAGGTGTTTGGTGGAAACATCCGACATTAACATAGAACTTTGCTAAAGTAGTGGAAACATCCACACTCTTGCGCGCTACCTAGCCAGGTCCAAGGGTATGGTCCCAGGTCCAAGGGGAAACTCAAGCACAACATATTGCCTTTCTTCGAAGCATGGGAGGCAGATTTGACCAAGCTGCTTCATCTGGTGCCGTAGACTCAGGTTCCACCTTTGAGCTCCCTGCCATCTCTTTACACCATTTTCGTAAACCACAACTATTTCTTCCTGAACAAAGATCTCTCTCTCTCCCTCTCTCTTCGAAAAAAGAATAATTTTTTAGGCAGACCTAGACATCAGGGAATAAATATTTTGATACAGTGACACTGAGTTCTCCTCGCTCAAACTGACCAACACCTCCCATTTGCAACGTTTCACGTACGTTGCTCTCAGCCGGTGCACCAACGTCAACAACCTTTACCTCATAAACGCGGACGGAGACTACCGATTCTACCACAGAGACGACAACATCGACAAGAACATGATGGACGAGTTTCGGTGCCTCGAGAACCACCGCCTACTCACCGTAACACAACAGTACTTGCGTGCCTTTGCCAGCGGTGTGGACCCGGACGCGGAATTCCCTCTGGCGCTACTAAACACCAGATCACTCAACATAACGGCAACACAATGGAACCACACGGAACCCCCATGAG
Organism: Haemaphysalis longicornis; assembly: GCF_048455015.1. Classification (NCBI taxonomy): domain Eukaryota; kingdom Metazoa; phylum Arthropoda; class Arachnida; order Ixodida; family Ixodidae; genus Haemaphysalis; species Haemaphysalis longicornis. Next base: position 401,663 of record NW_027526291.1, on the reverse strand, counting down.
GCTTCGCATCCTCATCAGGGTTTCCCATGGGAAGATGGTGTAATTTTTTCTTATGTATATAGTTGCTTGAGGTTTGTTGTACAATTGACATCATTGTTGTAGGAATGAAGCAATGTTTCGAATGAACCAAACTTGTATATCCTGTTTTCTTGGTCCCTCTAAGTCTTCGTCTAACCCTGCAGATTCTCTCATTCTCTATGCATGTCCTTGACCGTATCAACGCTTGCACTTGAACGTATCATCCCTACGCTTTCTCTGGGCCTGCCCGTGTTCGCCCAGAACTCTTTGTGGAACCTTCCAGGGCCGTGGCTCTCAGCAGGATTGGCATTTCACGCAACAAAAGCGCCTCTAACGTTACTACAGAACACTGGACTTGACAGTGAGCTATAAGCCCTACTGTGTCGCTCATTCTTTGTGTGCTTTTCGTATGTGTCTCGGTGTTTGAGCAGCTATGTGTACGTGAGATTTCTTTTCACCTTTTTCATATCACCTTCACTCCCCTCGGGGGTAGCAAGTCAGGCGGCTATAGCCTGGATGACCTCACTTGCCCATTAAAGAGGTGTCTCTCTCTCCACCATTATTTTGAAACATTATGTTATTTCGCGTATACTCTCTCGTATGGCTGCTGATCGGCCGGTCCTGATATAATGACTTGCAGTTGGGCTGCGTATACGTGTAGCCCTGCCAGCCGGCCTGAGCACTCATCGTAGCGTGTGCAGCGGTGTTGCCCTGTCCATGCAAGTATTACCGTCCGCGCCAGTATGCGTTTTAGCTTTCTCTTAACTTCGTTGGTGACTGCGTCTTCTGTGGTTGGTGCGGTTATCTCGGTCACGCCAGTGTAAGAACACGTCAGTAAGGTATAGCTGTTGATTGAATTTTTATTATGCCATGTCTTGCGAAAAGACCAGAGTCCAGAACCCGTCGAACAGTTCCATCGAACATGAGGTGTTTATTTGACACAGCCAAAAGAAAAGACGAAGAAAAAGAAGGTCATGCGCGCGTTCAGGCTAATTTGTTATAAAACCCGTTGTCCAATCTCCGCGTAGATATGTGCCTTATTTGACGCTACCAACCAGACTACTTTTTCTAGCATCCTCCCGCCGGCGAAAAGAGGAGCATTAACTCGAAGCTTCCAGGCAATACAGATGTTGCACTGCTCGTCTAATACGATATCCGTTCGACTTTTTGAGAAGACAAAGACGAACTGTGTTATCAGAGCCCGGAAAAGTTTTAAATGCGAATGCGTTTCTTAGTCGGGGGTTGTCGTGCTCCGTCGGCGTGCGCCTGCATTCCTCCAGCGCGAGCGCAGGAGAGCGCGCGCCTCGTAGTTCTGCCTTCGTCGTCGTCGTAAATGCGAATGCATTTCTTAGTCGGGGGTTGTCGTGCTCCGTAGGCGTGCGCCCGCAGGTGTTATCTCTCCGCGCTCCTCCTCGCCCCTAGCAACAGCTGTGGCGCGCCTAGCAACCAGATCAGGTGGTAGGTAGCTCGGGCGGGAGTAGCGGAGGGCAAGGGGAGAGGAGGAGCGCGCTCGGGCGTGTGAGGGCGCTCGCATCGCGGAGCTCGGCGGGAGAGAGAGCTCGCGCGCGGGGCGGGCGTGTTGCGCGGGTCTCTCTCTCCTCTCCGCGTACCCTCTCTCCGCTCGCTGCTCTCGGAAAATTTATATAAATGCAGTGGAGCGCACGCCTCTCTCCGTCACTGCTTGCCGCAGCGCACTCATCGATGCACCCAATGCATTCGCATTTCCGCACGGTCCCCTTCGGGGAGGTGGGGGGAGTTTTTTTCCGATCACCGCCAGATCCCACAGCGACCTTGGTGTTTTCTAGTTCACAATGAGGACGACATCACCAACTTTAGCGTCGCTTGAAGATGCATTATGTACAGTGTGGGTGGATGGCAGCTGAAGTATGTATTGTCACGTAGCCAAAGACGGCGCAATTGTCTTCAAAGAAAACAAGTTTATTGGAGCGAACTTGTGCTCCCCTAACCACTCAAAGAATACACAGGCGGCAAAAAAGCAGTCAAGAAAGTGACGCGCGTAGGCAAGCGTCGAGAGTCGAATGCCACGGCTTCTGCTCTGCAGGCTTTTATCTTTCGGCACGAGTGTTTCTGGAACCGTCGATTTACATCCAGAACATTGTAGATCAAAGAAGAATATTCTGGGCTAGTGACCTTAGGCCGAAGCAGTCTGCTTCGTTTTCGCAGTCGTTTTTGCAGCTCACAGAATGCTTTTTCTTGGTCGTTTTCCCAGCTAAAAGGGGTGCTATCTTTCGTCAAGCGTGTGAGTGGCTTTGCAATGCGGGCGAAGTTTGCGACGAAGCGCGGGTAGTATGCGCACAGTCCGAGAAATCTTCGCACGCCCTTCTTGTCTTTCGGCCTTGGGAAGTTCGCAATGGCTGAAGTTTTTGCTTGGTCAGGTAGGGCGCCCGCGGCGTTGACGACGTGGCCCAAAAACGTCAGCTCCTCGTACGGGAAACGGCACTTTTCAGGCTTCAGCATTATCCCCGACGTACGAATGGCCTCGAGTACAGACTCCAACCTTGCAAGGTGTTCGTCGAAACTCTGGGCGAATACCAAAACGTCGTCTTGGTATAGGAGGCAGGTGTACCACTTCACGCCAGCTAGCACAGTGTCCATGACTCTTTGAAACGTTGCTGCCGCCGTACACAGCCCAAATGGCATCACATTGAACTCGTATAGGCCGTCCGGGGTTATAACTGCAGTCTTCTCTCGGTCTCTCTCGTCCACTTCAATTTGCCGTTAGCCGGTCTTGAGGTCTAATGCTGACTTGCACGTGGAAGGTCCCCCAGCCCACGAGCGGGAAACTAAAAGCAGCAACTTCTGGAGGTGAAGTTGCAACACGGCGGAAAAATGTAGACCCTCCAACGACACAACGACTCGCCGAAGACCATGATTCACGACTTGCCCTCAGCCCGACGACCCGTATAACCCGGACGTGACTCCCGAACACGACGACACCAACACGGCGCGACGCGTTCCCGACATGACCAAGCCTGCCGTTGAGAAAACGACGATAACGACGACGCATAGTGCCGAACCGTCAAGCCGCACAAGCCGAAATACGGTGCCACGACGCACCCGGAACTCGAGGAAGGCGGCGTCCGACATCCAGTTGTCCATCGACGGCTTTGATGTAGTTGCCCTCATAAACACGGGAGCTGACTACTCAGTCATGAGCGGATCATTCGCGTCTAAGCTAAAAAAAGTTACGACCAGATGAGACGGTCCACACATAGGCACAGCAGGAGGCCATCTTGTAACGCCCAGTGAAACGTGCACATCAGGCGTCACCATAGACGGCACCACCTACCCTGCTCGTTCATCATTTTGCCCGACTGCTCCCGCGAGGTAATTCTTGGAATGGACTTTTTATGGGCAACGGTGCAATAATCGATGTGCAGACCAAATCAATCACTTTTTCCCCCGATCACTCCATGACGCCGAAACCGAACCCCGAAAACCGTGCTGCTGTAAGGATCGCCGACGATCATGCCACCCTGCCACCCCTCGCAAGCTTGATGATCATGGTCTACTATGAAAATGCTGCTCTTGACGTCAACGCTATCGTAAATAGTGATCAAAGGTTGCTTCTCGTAGCGGTGTCTCTGTCGCAAGAGGCATTGCGCGATTCAGGGAACACCAATCCCACGTTTTGGTCACTAATTTCACCGAGGAGTACCAGCATTTAAACAGGGGCGTGGTAATTGCGTTCCTCGAAGAAATGCAAGAAGCAAGTGACGTGATCGCGGTTGCCGACTTTGAACGCGCACCCGAAGATCCGCATCCCTTTGACGTGAATCCGGCGTTACCGCAACCAGAAAGGAACAAATTACTGGCGTTGCTGTGTCGCTACAGGGAGTGTTTTTTGTCGAACTCATAACTACGTCAGACACCCCTAGCGAAGCACGGAATAATAACCGAAGATGGAGGACGACCTACCCGACAGTCACCGTACCGCGTCTCTTCACACGAGCGGGAAGCCATCCGGACTCAAGTCGACGACATGCTCAGCGACGACATTATACAGCCATCGAAAATCCATGGGCTGCGTCGGTCATACTGTTGAAGAAAAAAGAGGGCACATTATGGGTTCGCGTTGACTACCGGTGACTGAACAAAATCCCCAAAAAGGACGTGTACCCCCTGCCACGAATAAAGAATGGAATACGCGCTTCGCTTGGGACCCAGATAACAGAGCCGAGCGTGGCCGGGCAGTAAACAAACAATAAATAAACAAACCCATACATGGTTCGCGGCAGTATTCTCTACGCCACCTACTCCAAAAGGCATCTAGTAACTCCTTCCGTCGTCGTCAGCCTCCCCGAAATTCTTGTGATGGCTTCTTCTGGATCTATAAGATTGCACCTTCCGGTACAGACAGCTGTCATCTGCCGATCAAAAAATGTGCGGGACTTGAGGTTTCCTCCTCTAGGGATGCTGAAAGGGTAGTCAGTGGCCGAGAGTTTACAATGGCTTCAACTTCTATAAGTGTACAATTCATCACAGCCAAAACAATTGCCTTTCAAAACTTTTCTAGTGATTCCTTGATCGTCTTTCCCAGAATACGCCTCTCCAGGCGGCTCGTTCGGCTATAAATTTCCAGTGGATTTGGTTTTCTCTAAAGTACTTCAATGTTTGCTCACCTTATCGTGCTCCAAGTAATTTTGAATTCTTGAAAGCTCTTTTGAAAGTGAGGCTGTTGTCTGAATATACTGTCTGGCAAATTTCTCTCCTGGCTGTAAAGTGACGGAATGCACCTAAAAAGTCTTAAGTGTTGAGACTTCGTACAAGCTCGAGGTGTACTGCTCGCACGACGGCACAAGTAAAGATGACAATGTAACCTTTCTTGGCTCCGTCTCCTTCTCGATGGTACAGTGGTCTAGTAAAATAAACTGAAATGATACTGAACGGTTCGCATTTGGTGACTCTATCCCTTGGGAGAGGGGCGACTGGCTCCCGCATTGCCTTCGCTGAATGTGTCTTGCATGTTCTGCACTGTCTCTTTTTTAACCATTTGCGATCTCTGATGATCCAATATCGTTCACGTAACTGCACCAACGTATCTCGAACGCCGGCGTGAAAAAGCCGTAGGTGCTCTTTGTCAATCAATTATTAATCTTGTAAATTCATCGTCTGGAGGAGGTACGATTGGGTGTTGCTCACTGGTCGTGAAGTCGGAATTCTGTAGCCGTCCTCCCACTCTAGTCAAACGATCCTCATCACGGTAGGGAAAAAAATCGCTGATCACTTGGTGGGCCAAATATTCAGGATGAAACGCCCGTTCTTCAGTTTTGTAAATCTAAAATTTTTGGCGTTTCCAGTATCGCAAGTGAGTAGGGGTCCAGTTATTTTTCCACGAGGGTTACGAGAATTGCGGAAGCCGTGATGTTCAACACCTTTGCGATATATTTGATCCTTGCAAGGTCAAAAAGCTCGGAACCCTTCCTTTTAGTTACCGGTTAAACTTGTGTCCGTCCTTATTTGGGTTCCGCATACTGTTCGCCGCGAAATGTTCTATTTGACCATTTGTCGGTAACTTTGAGCGGCCAATCAGGTCCTTCCCCCAAAAGTTTGCTTTCTTGCGATTTCTTAGCCGATATTCCCCGCGTTAATAAATCTGCATGGTTCTGATCTGTCGGGCAGTAACGCCACTGTTCAATATCGGTTAGGGAATGGATCTCACTCTCTGTTTGCCACGAAGGTATTCCACTTTCCTGGGCTGGAGTTCAACCAGCGTAGTACCGCAGACGAGTCTGTCCAAAACAAAACCTTGCAGCGGGTACCATACTCCTTCTCTACGGCTGGCATCCGCTGAACTGCTGTTAGAGCGCTAAGAAGTTCCAACCTTGGTAGGGTTTGTGTTTTCACGGGGGCGACTCTTGTTTTGGCAATGAGAAGTCTAGTCATGATGTCATGGTAGTTTAGACTCACACGTAGACTGCAGATCCATAAGCTGAGGTGCTTGGATGAAAGAACACGTGGAAGGTCGTTTTGCTGGATTCGTTTGACAGCAAAAATTGTGTTACCTTTATCACGTTAAGAAGACGAAGGTCTTCGCACCACTTGTGCCATCCGTTTTTTTTAATTCTTCCGCAAATTTGTGTCCCAGTTCAGATTCCCCTTCCAAGCCCTCTGAAAGAGTACCGTGGCCTTCACTGTGTACGTGTTAATGAGGCGGTGTGGATCGTATATTTTGGCCACGAGTTTCACCATATTCCTCCTCATGCTCGGAATTGAGGCTACCAGTTGCATAATTTCAGACGTGTCGAACCCGTATGTATCCTCGTTCGGGTGCCATAACACGCCTAAAACGTTCTTCTTTTGAGGGATCGTGAACTCAACATCAGAGATAACGATGCTGTCCCCTTCAGCTGCGACCTTCAGGTGCGGTTCATTGGTTGTCCATTTTCTAAGGTGCATGCGTGCTTTGCTAATAAATTTGCCTGCATTGCCACATAACGACAAGGCATTCTTGGTAGAGTCGGCGCCTGTCACAAAACCATCAACGTAAAATTGATCTTTCATGGCTTTTGTAAGTTCATCATGCGGACCTGTCGAAGTTTCAAAATAGTAGTGCAGCGTGGCGCTCAGTAGAAAGGGAATTGAGGTAGCACCAAAAAGAACACGGTTCATTCTCCAGACAAGTCGGTTCATCAAGGTTTGTCCAGAAGTCGGCGGGTGTTCATACCAACAGTACCGAAGTGCGTCACGGTCGTTCTTCGACAACAAAATTTGCAGGAATGCTTTTTCTATGTCGGCTGTTAGGCCGACTTCAGAAGCAGGGAAAGTACCGACGGATTCAGGTTCGGACCAGAGTGTAACACGTCATTCAGTGACAGCTTTCTAGGTGAACTAGACGACGCATCAAAGACAATTCGAGTCTTGGTTGTTTCCCTGTCGTAGCAGATGACTGCTCGGTTCGGCAGGTAGTAGACTGGACCGGCTGCCTGTTGTGTCGTTGCGGGTTCGGCGAAGTTGTTCTCAACATATTCTCGTATCGTCCATCGTACCGAATGAGAAGCTCTTCGTTTTTCTGAAGATGTTGCGTGAGCTTGGCAAGCCGATCTTTCGCTTCCTTTAGATTGCAATCAAGCTCCGGAGCGTTATACTTCCAGGGAAGACCAACTTGATACTTGTCTTCTTTTCTCCTCATTTTTCTCTTGAATTCAGTGAGAACCGGATCCTCGACAGATTCTTCATGCTTGTAGTTAAGGATACTTATGTGCTCAACCTCCCAAAAGGCTTGCAGCTGTTGAGAAAGTTTTTCGTTGTCACTGAAATTGTGGGCCAATAGCTTTATGACGCCAGTGGAAAACGTACCTGGGATATTCTCCGTGCTTTTTACCGGGCCCTGTAGCGTCCACCCGAAAGATGTCTCAACGGCAGTTAAGACATTTGTATGCCGCCGAATTTTTCCAGTTGTGACTTTCCAGTAATAGTCGGATCTTATGAGTACTTGAATAGTGTAATCCGTTGAGGCATCAGCATCATCGGCGAGGCGAAGATCGCGAACGTCCTCTCCCACGCAAGAAGTAGGAACTGTGAACGGAGTTCCACTGCATATTGTTGGTACCTCGAGGGCCTTGATCAGGATGGCCTCGGTGTTGTGCCGGCTTGTAATCTACAGTTGCACGTGTGGTAGAGTTTGCTTAGATGGGCCCATTGCTCCGAACTTTTGCACATTCAGAGTCTCCTTTCTGGCTTCCTTGCGGCTAAGGTTCTTGGCTGTGTCATCCGCGACGAACGTTCGTTGACTACCGCCGTCCAGAAGGCAGCGAACAAGTCGCGGCTGAGTGGAGCTACGTGCCCAAACTTTAGCTGTTTGTAGAAGAATGGTATCTTGGGCCTGAGTCACAGCACTGGTCACTTGAATTCCTTTTGTGATGAACTGCCTCTGGGTGTCAATTGCCGAAGGACAAGCATATTTGGAGTCGCAGAGGAAGGTCAATTGTCGGCCTTGGAAGTTCTGACAACGCAGAAATCTCGCGTTCCGACAGTTCTTGGCTCGGTGGAATTTTTTGCAACACTTAAAGCAGCGGCCGCTTCGCTTGAGTATGTTCTTCTTTTCCTCAAGGGTTAACGTTTTGTCAGACACAGTGAAGGAGTGTTCTTCAGAACTGCAGAAATAACACGGCTCTTTGTCCGTTCCGGAAGTGGTGGTAAAGGTGGCTGCTGAAGGTACATAGTGGCGTCGCGCTTTGTCGTGGAGTCTCTTCTCGACTGTTGAACCGTTCGATGCAATTTCTATGGCATCCTCCCTGCTGCGAACTTCTTTCTTCAGGAAGTCTAGAAGTGCTGAAAATGTGCTACGAGTGTCAGCCTCTTCAGGCTTCTGTTGACAGTACCGAATACACGCTCGTGAGGTAGCCTCTTCTCGATAGCCACTCTGAGCACAGCACTGTACTGCTCCTGCTTCACACCTAGTGCTTCAAGGCTTCTGATGTTCTTTACCACTTCGTCGTAAAGACGTCGCAGTGCCCCTACGTCTTGCGCTGAATCAACAGCCTGCAGTTGTAGGAGGCGACTCATGTGGTCGTTGATCGCAAGGTCCTTCCGACCAAAGCGTTCCTCGAGTAGATCTACCGCTATCTGGTAGTTGCTTTCAGCCAGGGAAAGCCCACTGATCGTACCTTGCGCCTTACCAACAAGGTAGCCTTTAAGATACTTAAACTTGTCAATGGTCGACAGCTGCGAGTTCTGGTGTATAGTTGATTCATACTAGTCCCAAAAGGAACGCCAGCTTTGAATGGTTCCGTCAAATTTGCCTAGTTACAGTCGAGGGAGCTTGATAGACACGCTCGAGTGCACACGAGCTGCGCTCCATGGCTCTACGTTGTTCATTGGACCGTTTGATGCGTGTGAGCGCTGAATTTCTTCGATTCTTCGGGATAGCTTGGATTTTGCCAGACATATCGAAACGTAATACCCTTCCGCAGCTTCCCGCTCTTGTTCTAAATTTTGCTCATCAACGGTGTCTTCATTTTGTTTGTCTATGTCTCGAAGTGCTGATTTCTTCATCACGAAAACATTCAAAAGGTCCTGCAGCTCACCGATAGACAGACTGGGAGTCCAACAAAGCGTTGCTGCCACTAATGGTCTTGGTCACGCCAGCTGGAAGGGTGGCCCGCTTGCGCTTGTGCCGATTCATTCTGTAGAGGGCTTTGGCGTGGAGTCGACTCCGCGTAATCAGGAACGGCGTAGCACACCACTGCGTTGAGGCACAGGCGGCGTGAGGCTTGAGGGCAGCTAGAAGTGTCGGGTCGGGCTAAGCACATGGTAGAAGTGCCGTTTGTTGCTTCAGTCATGGAGGCTACTTCTTCAGTGGTCTTCAGGAGAGGTTTCATCAAGTCTTCAGGGGAATTTCGGAGCCAAACGTTTGCGAAAAGACCACAGTCCAGAACCCGTCGAACATTCCCATCTAACATGAGGTGTTTGACACATAGCCAAAAGAAAAGAACAAGAAGAAGAAGAAGGTCGTGCGTGCGTTCAGGCTAATTTGTTAGGAAACCTGCTGTCCAATCTCCGCGTAGTTATGTGACTTATTTGAAGCTACCAACCAGACTACTTTTTCTAACACCATTAAATGCGTAATTAATTTTATTGCGCTAATAAGACACGATTTCGCACTAATCAATGCTTGCGCACTAATAAAAGTAAATCGAAGGATAGCTCCACCTTCGCAGACTTGGCTACTTCGGCTTCCGAAGTTTTGTCTTGGTTTAAACAGAAATTTCGTCCGCAGAGAGCCAATCAGGTCACCAGGCGAACGTTACCGCCACGGGTACCGACTGATGGCGCGAAAAAGTCGCCTCCGCCACTTTCGCATCGGCGAAGGAGACCTGGCCTGGCGGTTAGGCCGAGTGATGTTTCGTACTTAGAAGAAAAATTCCCGTTTCAAGGATAAAAAATTCCCCATTTTTACCACTTTCCCCCGCAGGTTTGTCAATAATTCCCTGCGAATTTCTCTACGTTCTCCTTTTGCAGCCGATAGATGTTTACGTCGATTCCTGTTAGGTTTTGAGCTTTAGCCAGCGCCACCTATGTCAAGTTTGGGTAGCTTTGCGGACGCAGACGCCGTTCATAAAGTAAGAGTTTCAGCGTGAACTATCTTCTACTACATCTGTCGATTAGCCGGATTTGTTGATGCACTTTCCGTTTTGTACCAAACAGCATGCTTACTTCGGCAGCTAAAGCTCGAAGTTAAAACTACTCGTACAAAAAAGAACAACGAATTGTTGGCTTATTGCGGTAATTTTAGCCCGGAACTGCTGAAGCGATCTCTTGCTGACAGCACGCCGACTAAGGCGCACCCGAAATACGTTTTTGTATATTGCGCAGGAATACATGCAAACAGGCTTCAGCTCCTTAGCAGCCGCCGTTTCACACTTTGCTAGCTCTTTCTCATGGAGTATTCTTTTCTCTATGCTCCATCCTGTTTTACGAGCTGAATTGGAAGCGGTATTGGATGCTTGTGGCTTGGGGGAGCACGACTGTGTATATCCAAACATAAATCCGACGAAGTGTTACGGCAGCCTTTTGAAAGATAAAGTAATGAATGATGCGGGGTCCGGTTTATTGACGTTATATTTCCGTTTTACTCTACGACTCCTAAAATTTCTTGTATTTATTAATGGTTCTTTTTTCCCTCTTGCCCAAAATTACAGCCGAAAATTTCCCGAAGAAAAAAAAATCCCCCGCACAGTCCATCACTGGTTAGGCCTACTGTTGCCTGACATGCCCTCATCCCTGATGCACACGGGTGACGGCAGCAATGGACCTTGCAGCTGCGCAGGAAGCTTGCATCTGCCGCCCCCTGCAGGCAAGATTCAGCGTCACTGAACCAGCCAAGCTGTTCTCGCATCCAGTTGACCCAAGAACACCAACGACTGATCGTGGACCCTGTGGTTGAACAGCCTACCACCTCATCAGAAGATACCCAGGACATCAACCATGATTTTTTTGTGCCTACACAAAGCATACAACGGTATCCGCACACGATACGCCGCCAAATAAGAAGGTGAGGGCCACCACAGACGCTCCCACCTCATCCACTCCCCCTTGCAGCAGTTTTCCCACCGCTGTTTACCCAATCCTACCTCCGGGCCGACCATTCCGGGTTCACATTAAACCAACCGTCAGGTTTGATGTCCCCAATATCACCATTAAATCAGGTCAGCAAGTGATAGACCGGTGACTAGGCACCCACGGATATCAGGGGTTCGTGATCCATAAGGTGTCCAACACAATAACCATCCACCTTGCCAGCCTGGATCCCACTAACAAGATATGTGGTATTACCAGCATCCCCATCTCCAGCGATGGTACCGTGATCATGCACTCTTACTTTGCCTCTGGGCCAAATGTACAGCGCTGCCTCCTATACGACCTTGACCAAAATGACTCCCCCGCGGCAATTCTACGAGTGTTGAAGCGCCCACACATGAGGTTCTGGGTGGCAGTTGCATGGGTAGAAGCAGGACGTACCTAGTCATCGTACGAGGTTCTTCTAACATATTAAATGGGCTGTGCACTGCACCCAAAGCCTTTCCGCGGCGATTCAGGTATTGCTGCGGGTGCTTTAAACTAGGTCACCAGTAAAAATACTGTCCGAAGGCAACTGTGGGCCCAGAAAGAATCAATCCACGGAAAGCCACGCTTTGCAAGGCCGATGACCGCGAAATAACGTCGGAAAAGTGCCCGACTAAGCAGCATGCCAGAACCCTCGTTCGCCGTCGGGAAAACAGTTCATTGAGGGTTACACTAAATGATCGATTCCAGGTCGTGGAACCCATTGAGTGTTCTGCTATAGAAGATCCTGGGGAACCCCTAGGAATATGCCCTTTGTACTGGGAGGTTTTGAAGAAGCCAGGTTCTAAAAAGCACAGACATCCTAAAAAATTCCAAAGGAAACCTGGGAGTCGACTGATTCTGCATTTGTAAATGAAGACCTAGATGCTCAAAATAGCCCAACTATCTAAACAGCTTGAGACACTGCGCGAAAGGGAGGTGTGCGTACTTGCTCTCCGTAAAGAACGAGCTACAGCGCATTCACTGCAAGGTTCTCAGAACTTGTATTTACGGATGCGAATTAATGCTCAAAGGCAACCCCCAGTGACCCAGCCATCTGGACAGTCATACTGAAAACCCCCTCCAGGCTGGCGCAACTTATACAAGCTACCTTAGCAATGGCTAAATGTCCTTCAAGCCATCAACCTTCCATCCTTCAATAGAACTGCAGAGGCCTTTAGAACAAATTAGGAGAACTAAAAATCAAAATTTGCTCGGGTTAACTTCATGTGTGGGTGCTCCTTTTACGTACAGGAGTCAAACAAATTATGCCCTCTCCCTGACTTCATACTACTTCCATCGCGGATAATCGCATTGGTGATGCACGTGGAAAAGCGGCAATGTATACGTGTACTTTTATGGGAGGTCATGCAGAGCACGTCTTAACCTGTGTTGGCTCCACCACCTTAAGGCGACGTACCGAGGCACTCCCGTACTCGTAGGGGGAGAATTGAACGCCTCACACTCTTTATCGGTCTACGAGCAAGACTCCAAGAGAGGCGTACAGGTTCATGACACCTTCACGCACATGATCATAATTGACAACTCCACCGTGCCTACCACCCCTTCAACTTGGTCTCATGCTCCGGAGCTTACGTGGTGGTTTGGCCCCTGGATTCCCTCCTGGAATCGGGAGCCCGACGCTTGGGCAATTAACCATTCACCAATTTTGATTGGCTTGCACACTAAGAAGTTACAGAAACTTCGCCGCCAGTTCAGAATTGTTCATGGGGACCAAGTCCGCTCTTACGAACGAGCTTTTTCACTAACTGCGGAGAACCTGATGTCTAAACTGCAGCCTATACTCACAGACTGCACTGTATATACCACAGTGAACGAGGATCAGCCGAAGCCCGATATGTACGTCCTTAAACTTTGGGTAGAGCGCTGCTGAGCAGAGATTTTTTCTAATCGCCACCTGACGCAATTTTACACTCGTGCCAGGGCAAACCGTATCGAGGCACAAGCGCGACGCTACAAGTTGCCACGTCACCTGTGGTATGACTGGGGCGCTGGCTTTGGCTCTGGCACTGGAAACAAAGCCTCATGGCGGACCTCCCAAGCCATGGAGAGGAATGGCAGTCTGGCAGACCCATCAGCTAGCGTTCGCCCTGCCCTCAACACCAGCCCAGAGGAGTTTGCGGACAGAGCGGTCATGAGTTTCTTTCCTTACCACTAACAATGTCCGGCCGACCCTCCGTCTGCTGAGGTGATGGACGTCTCGGGTATAACCGAACCATTTACGATGGCGGAGCTCAGCGCGACCATTGAAGAATCAAATGCGCACTCTTCTTCAGGGTATGATTAAACCCCGTATGAGCTGTTAAGAACTTGGAGGAGGAGGCCTTGGACGCACTACTGCATTCTTTAAACTATGTGGGGGGGAAAGGTGTCATTCCACCCGAGTGGGAACACTCCGTGGTAGTATTTGGGGAAAACCACCCACGGGTATTAGTGCACTAAGACCCATTTCTTTGACACTGACAATATGCAAGACATTTGCGCGGATAGTGACCACTCGATTATCCTGGTCGCATGGGCACGACAGCAAATACCATCATGCTCAGATCGGCTTCAGACCGCACCTCGGTACAGAGGATGGACGGTCTATTCTGTCTGAAGATAGTTTGCATATTTCACCCCACGGCCACCTTGTGCGGACAGGGGTGGCTACCGACATTTCCAAGGGCTATGGCAACGTGGACCACAGGACAATACTCAGAAACATGGAGTCTTTGGGGATTCTACTTCATATATATATAAAGTGGTACACTCCTTACTGTGCTTAAGGACGTTTACAGTAAGAGTGCCTGAGAAGCATGTCGGCCTGTTTAAACTGAATTCTGTGGTACCGCAAGGTTCAGTGATAGCACCTCTTCTGTTCAATGTCGCATTTGCACCATTGGCGTGAAAGCTACAAGGCATCCGTTTTATGAGATATCGAGACCTAGGTTTGCAGTGTCAATATCTCCAGCAAACTCTAGAAGTTTTTTATGTCTCCGCGAAATCAACCGGTTTCGAAAGTTCAGCCGAGAAGTCTTGCTACGTACAAGTGGCTAACAAAGCAGGAAGAAAGCTAGCCTCCATGGCTAACTTAAAATTGGCTCAGCTGCCATACCAGCCAAACAAGAGCTGCAGGGGCTCGGACTTCTGATCCACCAGTGGGGTTTTGGTATTCATTGGCTCCGAAAGTCACGCAGACTCTTGACTACCTCGCACCTGATCCGCCGGATTGCTACGCATAATGGAGGACCCCGCATGGTGGTGGCCAGACGACTCGTACGCGCTGTTACCCAGCCGCGCCTGCTCTACCAGGTACAGTTTCATAGTCTTACTGTACAACATTGCGCGCAACTTGAGACTACGAATAGAGTGGGCACGCGCACCATCACGGCCTTTCTTCGTCTTAGCACGATACCAATCTTACAGGAAGACGCCCAGCTCAATACTATAGCGGAGTTTATAAACCAGCGCAAAGAAACAAGAAAGCTTAGGCTTTTTGATACCCCAATGGTTGCAGCCCTTTATTCACATTTTTGTAATGACCCTACCATGACTTAAACCTTAGAGATTTTCCACCATGCTGGTACACAACAATGACAACCAATAAGACAACGAAGCTTTGTCGCCGTGACCAGCCAGCGCCACCTTCCGGTACCACAATCCCTGAAGGTCACTGCGGAGTGTACACAGACGCAACGCAGCTCTTCTGTCGGACGAAGGATGGACTGCTTTCGTCAGTGCCGCACACCCGGATATTGAAGGCTCGTGCTGTTACACTACCGACACTCCAGACCCGCTGCTACTGGAGCTCCAGGCTGTACATGACGCAATCAATGCTGCAAGAGCACTCTATGACATCATGGAGATGCATACATACACCAGTGTTGTGGAATGGGCATCCACATTCCATTACAATTCTATAACGGGGAATTGGAACTTGTCGCGATTTCATTCCTTTCAATTTCTCGGAATGACAGAAGTTAGCCCATTCCCACTCCTCGAGTAGACGGGCAGTTAAATTCCATTCCTTTAATTACTCAACGTCAAAACTGCCTCGGGTGCTCGATCGGGTTACCGAGGAACGCAACATCAAGCTGACGTCATCGTACGCGTTGAAAATTTTGAAACTGTGCAAAATGTGCCACATCGAAGATGCGAGGTGGTAGCAGCTTGGTTACATATTTCGTGTAGAACAACCACCCTTCTAACGCGAAAATTTACCATCCCTTCCTAATTGGAACTAGAGAGAAGCGTGAAAGCTAAATGTTCACCCAACTTTCTGTGAAAGTGCGTACAACTGATCGTCAAACCTTCAAACACCCAAATCGCAAGCGATGAAAGAACCCATGAGACGATTTTTCGCGCGCTAAGTAAACATCAATGAACGATTTAAATGTACACCGTTACGTGTTTTATAAGATAAAGATATACTATTGTGCTCCTTCTTCATAATCGATGCGTGTATTGCCTTATTTAGAACAGTTCCTTTTTCGCGATTTTCACGCAACCGTTTTGACAGAATGGAAGCCCGATTTCAGAAAGAGAGATATTATTTGCGGTCTCCGGTTTCACGCACGCGCAGTGTGTCCAGAGATATAAAAGAGCTTTTCGGTCGAGCAACCAGTATATGGGAAAATGTACTAGTTTTTTTTAACAGAACGCCATTTTGCTTTAAAAAGGGGCATTGCATAATAAGTTGTTGGATCCCGCTACTTATTATATTATTTGCATGCTAGCATGATTTGATGGTTTGTTCTTGCGGGACGCGAGATGTAACAGCTATTAAGCTGATGTCTGCTTTTTCCGTTTCGTTGCGCACCTGTCGCGTGCTATTTTGCCATCTTCTTGGCATACCGTCATACCAGCCCCATTACTTTGCTGTGGCTAACTCAAGGGCATGTCGCGCGGAGCTTGCTCGCATGTACATGAACTCGGAATGCTTACTTGAACGATTTTAAGTAAGTTTGCAGCATTGAGCGCTAATGCTACTGTACCAACTCGAGAGACGGGACAGCGTAACAGTTTTGTATTCACCGTAGGAAAGTCGCAACCGCTTCTACGTTGACCGCCATTTCGCCCTGGCATTACCTCACCCAAAGCCGTTCAATTCAGGGCATTATTCATGACACCCTCATTTAAAGTGACAGAACAATATCGTTACTAGAGCCGTGGTAAATCAAGTATGGTAAGGCAGTTTGTTTCCACGAACGAGCAACCTATATGCATGAGGGCATGGTCAAAATTTTGAAATGAGGCGTTCTGCCTGAATAGTACCGATGCTCCAACTTTCAAGCCGACGACTAAGGCTTCAGTAATTAGGCACGTCTCTACTAAGGTGCAAAGGCCACGAGCACAGAAACTCAACAACGAAACCACGAACAATCTGGCAGAACTGAAAGAGAGGGCTGCACGTTCGGACCGGGGAGGAGGAGGAGACGGAGGAGGAGAAAACTTTATTGAACCGTGAGATAGAACTGGTAAGTGGGCGGATTCCTCAGTCCAGGACTCCGTTGGTGCGGCCTGCCGTATTCGCCCTTTCAGCGAGCCAAAGCTGCCCACTTAGGTCCGAGCTGGCAAGTTCCCTCTCCCACTACTCGTATGTAGGATTGGAAAGGACGGTGTAGCCCTGCGGACAGCTGTCAAAACACTTGCAAACAAGGGAACTGTTAGAAACAAACACCCTTTGGCAGCTGTCTTCTGCATTGTCGTATATAATATGTAATGTAATCGTATACCCCAGCTGCGCACTACCGTTGCAGAGCTGCCCACTACCACTACAGAAAGCTCAGTAACACATCCGAAGCTCGCTTCTTACGCTTATGGCTGGTGCCGGGCACGGAGGGCCCTGGCTTACAATTTTCTTTTTGCTGCCTTGGTTTTGATTTTACTGTATTTCATGCAAGCGGAGTGAATAGCAGTCGTTAACATTTGAACATTATATCCCGTTGCTTGAGCCCCAGGGCCTAGCTGCCACAGACGGTCGACAGGTTGGCGCCGTGTCCCCGGGAGATGCCTACCAGGTCGGCTTACGAGTTACACCGCTTTTCATTGTCCGCCGGGCGGGAAGCAGACTCGTTTGACGGTCCATGCGTGGACTCTTTATACTGTTAGCTGCAAGCTTTCGCAGTATCAGCTTGCGGTGGGAAACACTGCGGCGTCGGATTCGTGCCGTTTTTATGTCAACCTTTAACCCTTCCCTCCTTCCCAACAAGCCTTCTTCTCTATGCTTTTCCCCGCCTGGTAGCCTGGGCACATGGCGCCACTGAGACGCCCGTCTGCCGTCGGCGCCACATACAGTTACAAAGCAAGTTATACCTGGGAAAGCCTGCTAAAGCACGAAGAGCTGACCTGACAGCGCCACCAGCAAGACGCGACGATTCACGACTAAGGTACAAAAACCCGTGTTTATTTGTGGGAGGCATTTCGTCGCGGGCAACCAGCGGTCCCCGGCATGGACGAAATTCTTTCCAGTGGTTCAGAGCTCCGTGTTGCATCAACAATCGCTACTGCCGCCTGAAAATCTAGGGTAAACCGTTTTGGAACCAAACGTGTAGCCAAATTATAAACGTGTAGCCAAAAACGTGTAGCCAAGTTATCAAAATATTTTTTCACAGGCCAATGCTCGTGACAAATAAGCGTGACAAAAAAAAACTGACGAAAAAAGCACGAAGCTTTTTTTTTCAGTTACCGAAGCGAAATAATAAAAATGGGCTGTTGCACAATGTGGGAAAGTATAAAATAGGTAAAAAATGAGAATTCAGCCACTCCGCAGCAACGAATCAGTTTCACGCAGTATGTGCTTTAAATGAAGGATCAAGGCTCTGACACCGTTGTACTAACAACAATATGAAGGAACTGGTGCTCCGAAAACCACTACATACATATTTTTCTGGTCAAGCTTCAACATGTATTAGAAAACCCTGGTTCCTTTCTGCTCCCACTTAACTACATGCGTGGTACCCACTGTGAACAATAAAACATATTTTTGTAGAGTACAAAGTGGTATCAAGGATGAAAAAAAAAGGGTGCAGTGAAGGCTAAGCAAAACCCCGAAAAACACTTTATAATTTCGAGCATGCACGAGCTTCTAAAATTCAACCTTAGACTTGTGGAAAAGCATGAGTTTAGTGCTTCGACTTGAAGCGACTTACAGCAACTGCTCCTTCCGGGGTCTGTACTCAGTAGTATCTGCTAGAGAACTGCGCGCATGGTGCGCTTGCAACGCTCGAAGTTCACTTTCACACGTGCTCCCGCAGGCTGCGTGGATTTAGTTACCCAAGATGTCGGATATGAACTCTCGTTTTCGTCGCCGGAGCTCCCTATGAGATATACCGACGCAGTCATCGCCACAGAC
Organism: Haemaphysalis longicornis; assembly: GCF_048455015.1. NCBI lineage: Eukaryota > Metazoa > Arthropoda > Arachnida > Ixodida > Ixodidae > Haemaphysalis > Haemaphysalis longicornis. Next base: position 383,221 of record NW_027526291.1, on the reverse strand, counting down.
TAATTAAGTAGCCGGAAGGCGGCAGCGATGGTGACGGCGTAGTATAAAAATCACCATTCTATTCCTGTTCTATTCCGGGCGATAATCGCTTATTTCCATTCCTATTCCACTCCTCCAAGCGTTGTTCTCATTCCATTCCCATTCGATTCCGGCATCTCGAAAAGAGGAATGAGTCCTCAGTCAGTCCGATTGCGGAGTGGCAACTCCGCAACACTGATATACACAGGCTCGCTCAGATCTGTGAAGCATCTGAAGGAAGTGAATAAGACACCTGTGGTCTTCCAGCAGATCCAAAGCGCCCACAATACATCACAGCTAATGATCCGTGTACATCCCCCAGTGTCTTCTCCCTGCCCTCTGATCTTTCTCGTGCGGAGGAAGTTTCTCTCAAGAGGCTTCGAGCTAGAGTGGCCCTCCGACCTTCAGTCCCTTGGACTTGGGAACACTCACAAGAAGACCCAGGGACTTGTCCCAAGTGTCTATCTCCGGCGGCTGAAGATGATGCCAAGCACCTTTTGTGGACGTGCTCGGGAACAAGGACAGCTCAAGACGACGCGCCCAGAAAGGTTGCTCTCCGGTGGGATAAACCAGATAACTACAACCTCAGGGTGCAGGAAGATAGATACTGCAGGTCGCTCATGAACTTCGTGTACGTAACTGGACTTGATGCGTACCTGTAGACTCGAAAGCGTATCGGTTTCGTGACTATACGTGCTTTTTGCAGCCGCTCTGTCTTGCTTTTCTACTTTCCTTTCTTTCTGAGGCTTTACTACTTTCATCTTTCTTCCTTTCTTTAAACCTGCTCTCATATGTCGCGTGGCAAAAACACGAAGCAAAAAAAAAGGAAGATGGTGAACTTGGGTTTGCGGGCCGAGCACGCATCTCTACACCACAACCGATACTTGGCTCTAGGTACTTAAACGTGGACCTTGTGGATGCGTTATGGTCCTTGACTTAAGAATGCGCGTTAGAGATGCTATGTCCTGAGGCTTCCAGGAGTAATTTCGTGTGGTAATTACAGAAGTAGCAAAGCGCTTTTATGCTAATATCGTGCATGAATGGCTGAGAAGAAAACGGCAAGAAATGACAACGAGGCAACAGGAAAAGTATCGCGACGACGATATTGTGAGGACACCTTTAATCCCAGCGCTGGAAGCTTACAGGGGTAATTGAGCATGCTATTTGCAAAAAAGCAGCAAAGCACGTTTTCTCTAAAAGCGTACACTAGGGCATACAAGGGTGGTTTGCCAAGCCTTCAATAATAGTTACAGACGGAAGAAAAAAATGGGTGCAGTTCCACTCAACGTAAAAGGTCTCGTAAGTGTGTAGCAGATATTGACCGATGTTTCCATTGGGTTAGTAGTGTGAGTACTTCGCGTTTATCTTGTTTATTTGTGTTATGCTTTTTATGTGGTTATCTTGCCTTTTTATGTGTCTTGCGTTTCCTTCTGTCTGCGTTGCTTTCTTTTGTCAGTGCTTAGGTATTCATTTTCTGTGCTTTTTCTTTCGTTAATCTGTTAATCAACTCCGGAACCGCCCTCCAGAGGTCCGAACGGTGAAGACGGGTTTCGTATGCGCTACAGAATTTCGCAAGTAATTGCTCGATTTCCGCGGCGCCGAACCCTTCCAAAGTGCTGCATCATCTTCTTGAGTATGTGCTGGACCTCTGGAAGCGAACATTGGGCCACTTGGGACATCACAGCATCGCAAAACGACCTTGGTACCTCCAGATCGGCGGTTAAGCCTAACCCACCAAAAGCCCTTCAAACCACGACCCACCTCGAACGCAGCTGCCGGCGTGGCTGGCGCTGCTTGTGCGGCGGCTGCTGCCACATCTTCTAGTGCGACAGAGGGCGCTATGTTGGCGCCATTGCGTACGCTCTTTGAAGAAGGACGGCAAGATAACATGGATATGTCGACGCTACAACAAAGCTCCCAGAACGGCTAACTAATTCCTCCATCGAGAACACGCACGTAAACCGATGAAATGAACGACCGTGACGACAAGTCACCGGTTCTGAGGGGCGGCAACGAAGATACCCAGACATGCGATCGCCAGTGCTATTGGCCTCACTGCCCCTAGCGCCGAATTGGCTGAAATCGTCGCGGTAACCTTTGATAATTCTGCGAACTGTGCAAATATTATACTGTATGATGAAAATCACGCCGCCAAGTTAATTGAAATTGACCACCTCATTTTCCGACAAAATGGCAAGCTTGAAACCATTGAAGTTGTCGTTGAACTCAAGCGATCAAACAAAGCACGATTAGAGGTGTTATCCAGGTTCACCCAAAGGAAAGCAACGAGACAATCCTAGCTGGCTCAGATGCGAACAGGCAGACGCAGTTTCAGCAAAAAAATCGGTAAACCCGACCTGGCAATCCTCACATTCGACTTGACTACGCTCCCAACAACTGCTAAATGTTACATGAAGCTGGTACGAGTGACTGAATACACACCAAAGAGAATCGTGTGTTTAACTGTCATAACCTGGGACACATGGCGAAATTTTGTCCTTCGCCCAGTGTGTGCACAAACTGTGGTAGGCCACACTCTGAGGGTGATGAATGTGACTCGATCTTTTGCATCGTCGCCAAAAAACAGGACACCGTGCTGTCAGCAGGGTGTGTCGTAGCAGGCTGCCGAAAAAGGATGGAAAGGATTTGCAAAAGGAGGGCACCACAGCCAATGGAAGTAGGTTTGCGAGCCGTCAAGCCAGAAGTAGTGTTTCTTGGACCTCTGCTGTTGGAAGGCATGAAAAGAAAGCTTTTGAGAATAAAAATGTAGCCTCCACTTAGTCTGTTCCGGAAAACCCCCCCATTATGCTTGAAAATGCACATCTTAAAAAGGAGCAGTAAGAACTTCAAACAGAGCTTCATCGGCTGCGTAGGGATCTCAGCTTCACACGCAGATCCAAAGATCGGAAACGGTCAGTCTCTCCAGCCTCTCAACAGGAGTCTCTTAGACGGAGCAGGTCACGTACAAAAAATAACAAGGCTTCTCAACCGAAGTCTTCAGGGTCCTGCTCACAACGAATACTGGAACAGATGCTCGTCCAACGTGACGCCAAAATCAAATTTGAGAATTCAAAAGAATGGCAGAAAGGCTTTAATGGCATCAGCGAATTACAAGGACAGTTTAACTGCCTCAGAAATGACTTGCAGTAGGTAGCTGAACAAATGAGACAATTTCTCCAAATGGTCGGCCCGGAGGTTGTTAACTAAAGAAGCCGAAGATCGGCTAAATGACACTTTCGTCGCCTTCCGTTGCCAATCGGTTGATCATACAATGGAATTGCTCAGCATCACCCAAAATGGACCTCTACATAAGTATCAGATATCTACGACTCGGCCTCTTGCTTGGCTTTTATAAGAAACTAGGGGTCCTATAGAATTCCTTACTACACTACCTGTATGGACCCGAAAATTCCTCATGCTTCTGAAGATCCGGCAAAGCCAAAAACCGCCATTGGACAAGCTGCGGTACTCGTTCATGAGTCTTGCCAGGCCGTTCAACTCAGGTGGGATGCCCTTAGCAACTCTAAGTAGGGAGGTTATCGTCGTTCGAATCCAACCTCCGGGCGGCAAACCCATGCTTGTGGTCTCCGTTTACTACAGTAAACAATGCATTTCTTAAACTACAGACACCTACGAATGGATAATTCACCTCGTTTCGCTTACTTTTTCGGGTTCAATAATTATTGGAGGAGATTTTAATGCAAAACGTAGCCTATGGGGATACTCTCACTCCGATATACGAGGAAAACTCTTAGAACAAGCCCTCGAGCTCACCTCCCTCCAGCTGCGAAATGAACCATTTGTACCCACCTGAGTTGGGCTTCACACTTCTTAGCGGGACACCACTACGGACCTCACGATAACTACACCTGGTATTATCAAGAAATGGCAAACTCAAGACTCCACGGTAGCGACCATCTCCCTTCATCTCAACAGTAAAAAGCTTCGCTCGAAACATACGTATAACGTAACAAATTGGAATCTCTTTCGATCCTGCTTTCAAATGAATGGCCGACCGGACCTCCCCGAGTTCATACATGCCGCCTCCGATGCCCGTACATCAGCTGCGGAATCAGTCATCGGCACTGTTGAGGTTGACAACACAGACATTCACATGCATAGGTTGCTCTAAACGGCTCAACGTCTCACCAGGAAGTATCGAGAACGGGGAAAACGTCACCCTGACCTCATTCAACTGAAACGAAAATACAAAAAAATCAACGATTACCAAAAGACATTACAAAGGAAAAACTGGAAAAACCTTTGCCACCGACTCTGGCAAAAGAGAGGCCTTTCTCACTTATGGGGCATCTTTCGTAGCCTTTGTTGTAAAGGAAAGACAAAGCTTTCTATCATTGACGAAATTTGACTGCAGTATGGCTATTACGACGTAGAGAAAGCTATTACAAAGACCCATTTTCCGCACGTTGCAGAGGATAAAATGGCCCTATGAACTCTTCACAACATCGACACACTGCACCCACCCTCTAGACGAACAAGACATTCCTTTTACCCAGGGAGAACTTCACGTTGCACTCGCTCAAGGCAAATCTAGATCCGCTCAGGGCCATGATAAAACCACTTGGCAAGATCTCCGCAATCTGCCAACGCACGGCCATAAAGTCCTTCTGAGTATTGTCAACGAATAATGGGAAACGGGATAAGTCCACGAGCACTTCAAGACGACCATCATTCATCCCACCCCGAAGCCTAGTACGGATGGAAGGTCATCCAGCTATTACTTAAAGTGACACTGAAGAGAATTTGTCAAGCTCCCGTTTTTGCTTGCACTGTGTAGACTGGCTCAAATTAGCACACTTTTCATCGTTTATCCGGTTGACAAATCGGTAATTATTTTACAAAGCGCGAAAGAAGAAAAACTACCATGCGCGGTTTGCGGCGGCCGCACAAACTAAGCTGTGACGTTGGGAGGAGGGGGCGCCGTGATTGGACGATGCCCAAGGTTAGCAATCAAACAAGTTTCGGTTTCGGTTCGGTCTGTAAAACAACATGTTTGACATTCGATGGCGTCGTTGGATGGGCATTCTCAATATCCCAGTTATCGTAGTACCGCGCTTCTGCCATGTTGTCGGCTGTAAAATGCATAAGATAAGCTTCCCAGGACGGCTTGGAATCGTAGCATTCACTATCTGAGGCCTACGCACTGGAACGCCCTCCGCGTCCCCGCAGACGCTCAAATGCATGCGCTTTTCCCCCATATTTGGAGCTTGCCTCGCTCATGCCTGTATCGTAAAAAGCGTGTTCGCACCAGGCCAAGGGTCTGTTGATTCTGGCCTGTGCCCACTGCCCGCAAGCAGTCGGTGCTTATGGCAACAGCACGCCAACGAGAACTCGCTAGCGTGGCAGTGCCAGCCTGCGCGAGTTCTGTGGACTAGTTCGTTGAGCAATGAACGTTGCGGCCCAAAAAAAGGTGAACTCAGTATAGAAAACATCGGCGAAAAACGAAAAAGTTAACTCATAAAAAAAAAAAAGCATGTACCCGCGGCGATTCGAACTTGTGACTGGCAAAACACACGGTGACATACCTAGCGCACCAGACGACTAGGCCTCAGAGAGCCGCTGGCCGCAATGGAAAATATTAGGTATATGATGTATAACCAGTTTACACTTTTATTTAGTTTTAGTATTTCAAGCAGCTTAGGTGACTATTTGTTGTATTGCGCTCGTGCAGTAAGCGTCCCCCGAGTTTCCACAATAGCTCACGTCAAGCAATTGCATTTCGTAGACGGGAAAGCGTTCGCAGATGCGTAGTCGTGCTCCTGACCGCGCTGCTTGTTCGCCCAGCGCAAAAAAGTGCTTCCCACACCCTAGTTTTACGCTGTACGGTAAAAATATCAGTTGATTTTATTTCCTTAGTACATATATTGACTTCGCTCACTCTTCTCCCCCTTCAAGAGGCCTTATATTTTCCTATGGCGTACCAGTCAGCGAAGCGTCGCATGTGCGCTTGTGCAGCGTTTGTGTGAAGCGACCTTGACTTGGAGCTAGATACAGTCTACAAACTAACGAAGTAAAGAAAGGCGCATTCTTCCATTCCCAAACGTGTTGTGGCTTAGTCTCAACTGATCGAACGAATTGCGACGACCCGTCGGCGGCCGGCTGACTAAACGGTGGGCTGACTGACTCGGTCGCGGAAGGTCGGCGAGCCGTGCAGTAGCGCAGCCAATTGTCAGCTCCTCTCCTGCTGACGTCACACGAAAACGCCACAGAAAATGGGTGAGCGTAAAGAGAGGAGGACAGCATTTTCGAATTGATTTTTCTACTAAATAAATTCGCGTAAACGCGCACAGAGTGGTCAAAACAGGGCCCAGGGACTCCGGACTACAGTTTGCGCTCGTAATCCCGCATTGTTTACAAATCACTTCAGTGTCCCTTTAACAACCGACTACAGTTTCATCTCGAGCGCACAGGTGGGCTTCACGCATCGCTAACAGGCTTCACACCTAATCTTAGTACACAAGACTACCTTTGGTTGCTCCGAAGAGTAGTACATCGTACATCTCGAAAACATTTCCGGGATTACATTCTGGCGCTTGATATGCACAAAGCATTTGATAACGTGAGCCAAGAGGGGATCCCACGCAAACTCGTCATGGCTTTCCCAAATAAGAAAGCTCAAGTATGGATCCGCAATGTTCTTGAGAATCGGCCAATTAGATTGAATCCTCGAGGTGAATCACCCACGATGTACTATCTTGACAGAGGAGTTCCGCAGGAGTGTATTCATGGTCCACTCCTCTTCAATTTAGCTATGAATGGAGCCGCCCGCAAACTGGAACAGGACTCAGCCGCTCGCTTTGCATTCTATGCCGACGATATCGTCGTATGCATCTGATATCAAGCATCTCCAAGAAGTATGGCGGTTCTCAGCAAAACTCTTTTCTCATGTTAGCAGGATGACATATGGTTTCCCCGTCTACGAGTTTAAGTCACGACAAATCCAGGAACTCAGCAATCTGAGCCGGACACTAATAAGGACAGTTACTGGACTCCTAAGGCATACAAAAACGGACATCCTTGAGCAAGCTGTCTTTCTACCACCTGTCATTAACTCGGTCGAAGAAACACAACTCCGATTTCTGAACCATCTCGAGCATACTCCTCAGGGACGGGTCATACAAAGGTGGGATCTTCTAAAATGTGAATTTAACTCCAGGGCTATTCAGAAAACGCTTTCCCCATGGGGAAGACCCTTCCTTGGCGTCATTCGTCGGCGCCCCATTTCTCGGCGACACCCGGAGGCCAGGGAACGATATTTGCGAAAACTGTCAAATGACAAGGAAGAAGGCGCAGTTGATCTTTTTCCGATGCTGCCGTTACTGGCACTGCTGCGGCCATCGCATGGAAATGTCCAGAGCTTCCTCAGCTGGATGGGTCTCGCACCATTACTAACACCTGTGGACTGACCGATGAAGCGGAACTTTTTGGAATATTAAGCGATCTACAAAGCATTGAGAATCACTCAGAACAACTACAAACAAAGAAATTCAGAGTCGTAACAGGCTCCTACGTGGCATGCTCCGGGAGCTTAACAAAGCCTTCACGCAAAATGTTACAGGCAATTCCATACTAAAAAAAGGTACAAGAAATCAATTTTGAAGGAATAAAAGTACGCATGGCTTGGGCGCCACCACACACACCAGGAACGCAGGGCAACCAACTGACGCGTAATGCTGCCTGGGAGTGTGTAGAAGATCCTCCCTTGGTCCCCCCGTCGTCAGTGAGTGTACTTCATCGGCCCAAACAGTCGTACCCACAACCAACTGGCAACAAGGGTACCGATCATTCAAACGACTCAGCAGACAGCGATTGGCTGTAGCTTCTCCACCTGGTTTTTTGACACGTTTAAAGACGCTATCAAGACGAGAGGAAGTATTCGCCAGCAAGGTGTTCGGATGCGGCTGACACACCGGACATCATTTCTAAATGGGCAAGAAAGCAGGCTTCGGCATCTAAATGTACCTTCTGTAAGGCACAGACTACACCCAATCTCTTTCATCTAATTTGGTCTTGTTTAGCATTGTCAAGGGGCAAAGAGCAACTCCTAGAGTCTCAGAAAGCCCCGCATATACTAATAGCGCACTTGCAGCTTATTAGAGGCAATCCACACACCCTTGAAATGGTAGCAAACTTTGCTGTACAAAGTGGTCTGTACAGAGTTGTATAGTGGCTGACGGACTCCTACCTTTTTTTTCAAGTGTTCGTGGGCGCGACTGTACTCGTGTGAACCTTCCTGACAGTTCTCCACATATGAATGACCAGTGCCTATGTGAACACTCAAACCATGTCTGTAGCTAACCGGAACAGAAACTCTAAACGATTACAGGGTCATGTGACCATTATTTGTTATACGGGTCTTCCCCTTTCCCTTTTCTCCTAACCCACACCAGGACCTCAGGCCTCTCCCTAAATAAAGGTCATTCATTCATTCAATCAACTCCAGCGTAATAACCTCTCAAATTGCCCTATTTCTGGCCAGTATCCCACATGGGTATGCACCACAAAGCCAAGAAACAACAATGATCATCGGAGAAAGTGACGCCTAGGACTGCCACTGTCTCTTCCAGTGCTGTTATCTTTCGGGGACAAAAATAAGCTGGCCACTGCCACAGAGATGTATCTCACGCCGTCCACTCACTCGTTGCAGAGACGGTTCGTCTGCACTGCTAGAACTATCCGGATCAGGTCCACTTTTATTTTGTTTTCACACTCCTCTTTTTTTTTCTCTTGAAATTACTGACTAAATCATTCCTTTGGCTCCCCTATTCTGTCTTACCCAATCGAATTTCACAACTAAAACAAATTTTTCTTGGCCAATCCTTCAAGTGGGTAGGCGTCATTTGACTTGCGTGACGCCCAACGACATTGGACGGACGACATCCTAGGCCCCTAAAGTGCACCGCACTTAAAACTTCTGTGCCCTTTGACTCTGTTAAGAAGGATGACCAGCGAAGCTGTGGTGCGTAATGTTAGAGCCGTCTTAGCGGCTGATTGTCATATACCATATTTATTCCATTCTGAGCACTCCCTTTTTTCCACAATTGCGATGCCCAAAGTGAGGGGGGGGGGGGGGGGGCTTAGGTTCGAAAAACCTTAATTATCCCCCCCCCCCCCACTCCAATAAATTTTTTCGCTGCCGTGTGCTGATGAGATGAGTGCAAGGACTAATGTTTTATGTGGGAAACATTCAAAATAGCTACTGACAGTGAACCCACCGCTTACGTCGGATACTCAGCCCCCATCACTATCACTCGAGTCCGCTGTGAAGCTTGGGCCGCCACTCTCGGTATCCCCCAGCAGGTCGTCTTCTGTTGCGTTGAAGTTCGTAGTCTAAACTTCGTAAATTAGTTGGCCGCAACGTCAATTCGGGTCCGTTTCCACACGTTTGAAATCCACCTTCGATGGTTTCTTTTAAAAAATGGTGCTTAGATTTACGTGCAAACTTTTTTCCAAACTTTTTCCCGAATGTAGGGGAGGGTGCCCAGAATCGTGGAACGCTAAGAATCCCGGAAATACATTAATTAGTTTGCGCATAGTTCCGGTAAAAGACGTTACAGCCATTTTCTGCAACCTTATTCTCTCTGTAGATGGACATGCATTACAGCAGACAGAAATTCCGTAACGTTTACAACATCATTGCGAACTAACTTGATTTGTAGTAAATAAGACTCGGCGTAATGTTAGAGTCGCCTAAAGCTAATTTTCATACAACGAGTTTCAGGGCACTTTCGATAACACAATACTTAAAGCCATTTGCTGTAATCACGCTCCCTCCTTAGATAGCCATGCTAAGATAGCCATGCTATCTAAGGCAATGTGGAGAAGCCAGCGTACAAAAACCAAGCATACCCTGATCTTCTTAAAGTTTGCTTCACCTCTAAATACAGATGCATGGCTGAGAAGACATTTTTATGGGCAATATATGCTGTCTTATGCCAAAATATGAAGGCCCTAGGACCTTTCTATTTTATAATAATTTTTTCTCTATTGGGAACCAGTTCTTTCGCGGTGGAGAAACCTTCTCCAAAAAAAAAATTCCCTCGCACTTCCCAGAGGGGGAGAGTGTGTAAGTGCGAATGCACGGTTGTTGATTGCGCGATTACGGTGGATATCGTGATCTTAATGAGTAGTCGAGAGATTACACACACGCACACAACTACAAAGAAAGATATTTCACTCGTTATTGCTGGTACCGTTGCCCGGTCCGCCATCATCGTTATCGAGATGCAGGACCAGCGACCGCTCTCGACGACGGCGCGCGCTCGACTAATACCCTCCCGCACCACGCGGCCGCTACACGAGCGCCCTCACGCGTCGGAATGCGGAGCGCCCGCTACGCGAGCGAGAGCTCTCCCGCCCGAAGTGGAGAGGAGGCGCCCAACACCCGCAGTCACTGAGCGGAGAGAGGAGGAGGAGAGTAGCGCGCGCCCATCTCCCCCCGTTGCTAGGGAAGACGAGGAGCGGGCGCACCCGCAGCTGTTGCTATGCGGACGACGGCGGCGGACGATTCAGGCTCGCTTAAGAAGTGCATTCGCACTTAAAAAGCGTCACATGATACCAGCAGAGACTGTCGTCAGGGCCAGCCAGCCCTAGAACAGCTCCGCTGTTAAACTGGCACAATAATCTAGGACCATGATGATGGTAATTAGAAGATACAATCGAATCACTGGACACGTTTCTGCTTAGGAGCCTTCTCGATGGCGATTAACATTGAAGTGACTATCTCAGCGGCAGCTGTGAAACGCAATCGCTTTTGCAGGTACGCCTCAGGGGAAAATGCGGCATCACAAAAGTGCCGCACGGCTAGCCATAGGGCAGGGGGCTCACTGCAGCTTAAACTGCCACCATCTGTCACCACCGCAACCGTTTTAACGCGAAGATTTCAATCCAGACGTATATACGGGTTTGAACGGAGACATTGTATTTTGAAGAGTAGACAAGATAATCATGACAGACCTATGATTCATAGCTTGGAATACAATGTAATTATTTCGCATTCTAAACGCAAGTTGTCTTAGGTGTTCCTCTGAATTTCCTAAGAGCGACTAGAATTTCTGCATTGAGAAGACTTCCACATGCGAAGCAATGGTTGTCGCATTATGGCGTTGAGCTGCAAAAGCAAGTGAAGCTAAAAACAGTACAAGCCATTACAAAGGGACTGAATCTCTACGAAGACGCGATAGCTCTAACATTCGCGCGTGGTACGTTTAGCAGTGTACACTGGGCTTCTTTTATGCTGGTGATGTAAGGGCCGTCATCACATTTTCTATGTTGTATGTGGAATTTTACCAATAAAAGGGTGATGACTTGTCAGAAGTGTATAAATGTCAGATTAACAGCGATGAATGGAAGAAATCTGAACTGCAAACAACAAAGAACGGCAGCCTAGTCAGTGAAAACTACATTTTTTGTTCTTTTGTAAACAACCCACTAAAAGTATTTTTTATCTTGCGGCAGACCACTTCACGACTATGCCTTTTGAGAGGATTTCGTATTGTAAAAACATTGCGCAACAATTATTTTCTTTCCGTTTTGAGGCAGAAAATTTGCGATAACTTGTGTAGATGCCAACTAGGAAGTGGGAAACCAGTAAATATTTTCTAGCGAAACCAGGGATCCTATTGCGTGTGCACTCACGCCGTCCAGCGGTAGGTCCAGGCGCACGTTCTCGGCCTCCTGACAGAGCCTCTGCACCGGGCAGTGCACCTTGAGGAAGACGTACTCGCCGATGTGTTCCTGGTCCATCTGCAACCCTTCTGAGCGCATGGCGTTCTCGTAGAGCTCGCGGTGGTGCCTCTGCAGCTCCCACTCGGCGTCCTCGTACAGGCGGCTCGCGTCGTCGCACTCGTACACCAGCACGTAATCCACGTCTTTTGCCCTGCGAATGATGGTGTTCTCGAATTTCATCGACTCGCAGACTGCCTCTAGAACGTTGTAGCGATTCTCCACTTAATGGAAGCGAACTTTTTTTATTATAAAATGGCATGAATGTGTGGTTACATAGCGCAAATGTTTGTACCTCATGTATTATATCGTCATTATCATAATCATGAACAACCATTATTATAAAAAAACACCGTCATCATCATATTTGGGGTTAGGGCTCGGCTGTTAGGGGGGATATATAATTTATCCAGCGTAGTATAGTACCAGAGGGAGTAAGGTGGAAAGGAGGTTGGTTGTGCAAGTGTAAAAGAAAGCTTAATGCGGTGCATGTATGTATATTTGTAGGCAAGGGGCAGCGCAACCAACGGGATGGAGCGGAGACGAGACAAACCCTTGAGCAAATTAACCAAATGATTTTATTGCATCGGGGCTCCAGCGTTATACATACTGGTCTAACACCAAAACAACACGAAAAAAGAAGAAAAAGTGAGGGAGATGGTACAAGGGAGACCGCAACAATTCACCCCCAAAAACGCACAGCAATGGGGACGGGAAACAGGTGCAAGTTGTAAGATAACAAATCTCTTTCTCGGTGGGCGAGACACTCGGCGCACTAATACAGTCATCGCCGTGCTGTACAATGCCCAATGCCTCAAACATTTCCCCTCGAAAATCTCAAAAAATTTGAAAATCTCAAAAACCTCTTCCGAGGTGTTAATATATGTTAAGGAGAACTAAGTTTAGTCAATAGTTTGCTAATGTTTTGTTACTAGTGCCTAAATGAGGATTATTTTACCCCATGCTGAAAGCAGGACATCCGTTCGTTCTTTTTGGCGTTACTCCACGCCTAGCTATAGCTTCTTTGATAGCAAACAGTGCAGCCCATCCCTCCCTTGCCTAGGCGGTTCTTGTTTGATTTACAATATTCTTCACCGGATTGGATGTCTTCGGAAAAGACTGCCTTCCCCCAGACGCCACAACATTCGATCCTTTAACGCTGGACTATGCACGTCACTTTGTCGACTGCTTTTTAGACGTTTGGACCTTTGTCTTAGCTTAGCGCGGAGCACAATTTCGCTCAAGTAAAGTATATTTATTGTTAGGGCCTGTCATCGTTTTCGGCTACGTGACAATGTAATTTCTCTCTCTTGGTCTCTCTGCTTGTGCGTGTGTGTGTGTGTGTCTGTCTGTTTGTCCGTCTGTTTTGTTGTGTAACAATGAACTTATTGTGTGTTATTGCATTCTGTTTGTTCTCTTGACTATTTCTTCTAAAGGGACTTAATCATGATAGTTTAAACTTGTTCGAAGGAAAATTTTTGAGTTGCCCTTCACATGTGGCTCGGTACTTGGCCTTCACACAAAGAATAGAGCTGACGCCTAAATGTGTGCAATAGCGGCGAGGTGTCGATGTGTTGATAACGGTGACAACTACAAGCCAAAATGTCGATGTGAATTTTCAAAGACACTCTGGAGTGCGCCCTGTCAATTTCTGGGAGTTGGTAAACTCGATTGTTCAGAAAGAAAGCGTCAGCGGAAATAAGTGGCTTCCTTCAACATATTTGTGCAAGGCATCAAGCTTCAGTGTCTACAGTTTCATAACCATTAACACTTCTTGAGCGCCAAATAGGCAGAGGATAATTTACATTGATGTAGTACAAGCACACAAAGGATACGCTTCAGGTCGGTTTCACTGGGCGCCATCAGGCCCAAAAAATGAATAATAGTGTATACTACTGTATTGTATAAAAATAGTGTATTGTACAGCTGTTGATAAATGGCTGTGTATTTTATAAAATTCACTTTGGTCGTAGCTCTCGCCAGCGCTTGCGCTTTTCACAGTAATAGGTGGTTATCCCTATAGTGGCACTTGATTCATGGGCGGGGAGTATCCAGGGGTTGTTTAAGGGTCACCAACCCCCCCCCCCCCCCCTTCGATATTTTCGGAGCATTGTATCTTGCCTTCCTCCCCATTTTCTCGACATGTTTTCGCCCATGCTCTTTACTCACCACATAGATATATTAAAGTGTCAAACAACAATAAGTAGAGGTTGGTTTGTTATGAAAATGGTTCTTTGGAGTCCTGTATGCATTTGTATTTTTATGCAGATATTACAGTAAAAGAAACAACTTACTTTTAGGCATTACTAAAGCATAAAATGAATATTGTTTCGACGCAGGATCTCCTTGTTTTCTGTTTTTTACCGCTGACGTATAACAACCCCGAAAGTTATTTCTGGCTACGTCACTAATTCAGGAATATGGTGTTGCGAGTTGCCGTGCTGGCCGACCGCTGCGAACAATGTGCAGCACAATGGGACACTTCTTGTTTCTGAAAATGCAGAATAACACGCCCTCTGGAAAAGCTTCCAAAGCAAAATTTTACCGTACGAAGCACATCTACCCTCCCATTTGCACCTGGAGAAACCGACACACATTTCACGTTGTAATATCCTGGTTAGATATTTTGCAAAGATTCAGAAGGCCCCAGTGAAGACGCATAAAACCGACGAGTTGTGAGGCGATCTGCGAAAGATGGAGTGTTACATGCCTTATAACCTTAATCCTGGCAGTTGACCAGTGCCTACATTGTGCCGTAGTACTTGTAGCGAACGCCTTGCGACTAACCTACAGTCGGTGATTTTGCACCGATTTTCTCGCGACTGGGGTGTTAACATGCTGATCTGGCTCTTGAAAAAAGTGGAGCTTCTGAAACGGCACAAAAACGCTGCCTAACAAAGATTATGACAGGTTTATGAGCCTATAGAGTGGGCCTGCACAGATTGTTTCGAAATAATTTTTTTCTATTGTGACATAAGGAAAGCACGTCGAGTATTAAAGTGTGAAACACGGTTAACTTGGTTTTAACACTACAGCACTACCAACGAAACGTACTGCTCAAACCACAATGGGTCGAATTTATGGTATGAGGATATAACGAGCCCTAATAAAACTACCGTTTCCTTGGAATCATTTAATGGGATACGTTTGACAAAAGTGGGAAAAAAGAAGAAAAAAACTCATTTTACTGCCCTAAAACAGACAACACCCGGGCTTTTATGCGTAAAGCCAGTTTGGTAAACGCATGGACTTTTAATACAGTGAAACCTCGATATATGGAACAGCACGGTGCCCGTGAAATAGTTCGATATAACAAGAATTCGATATATAAAATCACGTAAAAAACGCGCCATAAACTGGTAC
The DNA here is from genome assembly GCF_048455015.1 of Haemaphysalis longicornis. Taxonomy (NCBI): domain Eukaryota; kingdom Metazoa; phylum Arthropoda; class Arachnida; order Ixodida; family Ixodidae; genus Haemaphysalis; species Haemaphysalis longicornis. The sequence goes on along the minus strand of NW_027526291.1, from coordinate 368,095 downwards.
AAATCAATAATGAACGAATTGTGCAGTAAGTACTCACTTGGTGCTTCAAAGTATTTATTCTTTTGGCTTAAAGTACTGCAGAAGGGTAGCCTGGCGTGTTATACACGACTTCCGCAACCTAGTCCAAACGTTCCACAAGCGACAGGTCGGTGCCTTCTATAGCGCTGCAGTAGCGGTGCTGGTAGGGCCAAAACCGCTGAAGCCTCGGTCGAAGTCGGGAGCGGGGCACTATCAGCGCTTGCGGGTGCAACCTCGGCAGCGTCTTCGTTTGTGTGCTCAGTAGTAACCTTCGCTAGGATCTCCACATGCGTCTACTCCGCTGTCGTTCTGGTGCTGTCGTCACCGCCAACAGTCATCAATGCACATGCTTCGTAGCACAGCACCAACAAAGCGCTCTCGCTGGCCCCGGGTTTCTTCAAGCTCGCATTCTTCTTTTGCACCGTCCAATTCTGCTTCGGTGCAACCGATGCGCAGCAGTCGGGAACGCCCATCACGCCACCGCTATCCTCTAGGGTACTGCGGGATAGCTCGCCGCCTGTCAACAGAGCGCGAGCGCTCTGAGCAGTCTGGGGTGACGGAGTTTTCTTCTTTTTTTTTGCGCCATTTTGCCACAGGGAATAGGTAACAGGAAAACAATAGAAAAAACAGGACAGGGGAACGACAAGTTCGATATACCCATTTCATGTCCGTCCCAGTTCGAAATAAAAAATAAAAAATGCATGTGATTTTCCGCGTGATATAGAAAGTGTTCGATCTAGGCAATAGTTCGATATACCCGTGTTCGATATATTGAGGTTTGACTGTAATGCTACTGAACTTCTTGCGGAGTTCGTAGCCTGTTTAGTAGAATAATGAGAAAAAAATGCAAGCGTTTCAAGCAAGCGTTTCACTTGGGCTTAGAGGTGCGCCGCTGACACCAGAGTGACTAAATTATCCGCGGTCTTTAATGCACCCTGAGCTTTCGCACACCTGAGCGCTTTCTTATCCAAAAGAAGCCACCACTGCCCACAGTGGAATCAGAGGGATGTCAGGCCATGCAATGAAGCTGGTGGTTTCCGCTTTACCGAATGATGTCTCGCACAGTGGGATCGTTCGCTCTGGAATGCATGTCACGTAGCCTGGCAGCTACCGATTCGAAGTTTCAGCAGTCTGAGGAGGACGATTGTCACCTGTGGTTGAGTTGGAGCTCCGCTTCGCGCAGCACACTGACCAGCGAACTCTTCCGCTTTGGACCGGCCGGCGGCAGTGTGACCTTGGAGCGCGCCTCCATCGCCCACTGGGAAGTCTCCTCCCAGCACGTGGCGCTGGCAGGCATCAGTGCAACAGGGCTGGGCTTTGGCGGCAACCGGCACCGCCACCAGCTCTTCCCAGCAGCGGCAGCCGGGGCCGACTGCGGCTCAGCATCGATCTCGGAACGACCCACCTCCAGAGGGCACAGTGAGTCGCTCCGAAATGCTGCTAGGTGGAGCCAGGCGATTGCCGGATTTCAACCGCAACGGGTGAAGGGAACTGTCACATGGACTTTTTCCAAAGTTTCTTCTAGGTGTACCAGAACAACATAGGGGCTACTCATGGCCTCAAACCCTAGTTCAGGCATACGTACACTCACAGGGAGATTGCAAAGCGCACAATTGCACACGATAAGTAAAGTAATTAAACTTTTGTCATTTCTGATTTTCCAGTGATACGTAAATTCCCCCGCCAAATATGGGAACGCTTGTATGCGTGCCGGTTCTCTCTAAAGAATTTAAGCTGAAAAATGTGAAAATAAAATTGTATATCAAATTTACATAAACTCTGTACTCTCTCACAGAATATTTGTTGCCCCCCTTTTCATGTAATGCTCACGGACCTTTGAGACTGGCCACCCCGGCTTCGAAGGCCCCCGGGATTCTGAGTTGACATCGGCTTCATAACTCGAGGGACCTAGGTTTGATACCTACCAGGGGAAACGGTTATCTTTTAGAAGCGTGTATTTGGATACATGACGCCGTGACTGCTGTGGCTAAATACCATGACACCGGACGACCTTAGACGCCAGGCTGGGCCTCTAAACTGCTCCGAACTTCATAATACCGCGCCAAACTACGGTGTCTTGAAGCAACCTACTTGATACTGGGCCGCCTCAATGCGCGCCCGCCGCTGCCCTTTTCAAGGTGGAGACAAGTGCGTCGTCCACTACGGCGCACGCGTTACTGGCTTGTTCATGCCAGCTCGAGCGTTACGCGTTGTAGGCGCGCGTGTGTATCAGCAGTTTGACAGAAGCAATGCGCCTTTTTGCCAGCGTTGACACCGCGAAAAGGCACTAACGCATCATGATGGTTATGTAGATAACATTTTTGGTGGCGTCTGCATTAACAACTAAACTGTCTCACGTTCTCCATTGCTGTCATCTGAAATTGTCATTTTAGAACGTATTGAAACCTATCGTTAGCATGGTGTGTTTTGTTTACTGATGGTAAATACAGTAAGCGGTAATTTTGTTCCACAAATGGGTATTAACGCGTTTAACACAAGCGTTTGTATGGGCGAATAGACGCTTCATCGTGTGATGCTCTTATTCGGGAAGAATGGCGCGGCGATTGCGTGTTGCTTCGAAACAGGCCGTTATGCTGCACCCAAAATTAATTTTGCATCAGAACGTGCTGATAATAACAGAAATGGTCAATAGGTTAATAAATGATGAATGGATATCCGACCATGATAACGTTTTGGTTGCAGTGCAGGTGTGCGTTATGCTGGTATACATTGCTACTGGTACTTTGCAAGTCTCCCCAGCCCAACGATTACTGACTAGACAAAAAGATTTGAATTAATTCTAACAAAACAGATGCCAATGTAAGCTTACGGCTCAGTCGGATAAGTAGCCAAATCTCACATCCCACACAGCCCCGAAAAATAGGAAGAAGTTTTATATTTGTTTTGTAATGTGAGAGCATTCTTACGAAGCCTCCTTTTATTGGGTTTTTTTTCGTGCTAAATACTCTACATTTACACTACTATATCGTTTAAGAGAGCTAACTTCGCGAATTATGCATTCTTCAGCAAGTATAAGATGTTACACGTTTGATACCATTCCACGATTTTCTTGTGTTTCGGTTTTTATGGGGAGGGGGGGGGGGGGCGTCTCTAAAAGTTTGCCTTTGACGTGTGATGACGTGGTATAATGCTCCCGTCCCACGGCAAACCGATGGCATTTAGAGTCAATGACATCAGCAGTCAGTGAATGCCATTTGTTTGACACAACACGAGAATAGCGAATGGCATTCGGCAATAGGATAAGTTCGTGCAACACATGTACACATTAGCTTCCGTACCGAATGAGTACTTCAGATAACAGTGGTTCGTCACTAAACAAGGAAGTTTATAACAAGCTGTAGAGCACTGTGCCTAAAACCTACCAGTAAATTATTATTTTCCCCTGCATGTCGCTGTATATACGAAAAAAAAAAATAGTAAACGACACCTGAAGTTTGGGCATCCTTGCTGCTATCTAGACAAGGTTTTTTACTTATCCGTTTCGGCTTGTGACCTGAATGTAACCTAAAACCGAGCTGCACGTTTTTCATTTCGAAAGTAACTTAGTTTGTTTCAAAAAAGTAAAATATTTAGAAACATTATGGACGCATTATTTTGCAATACTGTGTGGCTACCAATCGTCACTGCAATAATTATGAAGTGAGATTTACTTCGCCGTAAAGGCACACCCTGAATTTGTAACGAATTTCCGGTTTTCTTTCGCACAGGACGCGGAATTTTTTAGTAGACCCTGGAAAAAGGGAATTACGCGAAGCGACACATCGTCAATAGCTGGATTGTAATGAAATAAACCATGACTTTAATACGAAAGAAAGCACTAAATGTTCGCAACCTTCGTTATGACGGTTAGCGTCAAGGGAATAAGAAAAAAAAATAGCGGTGGCTATCGCATGTCGTGGGTGCCTCCATTTTGGTTTTTCTCACCAAGTGCCAGTGGCGCCAATGAACCGACCGCCGCAACCTCTGTTCGGTGCCAATGCATGCGTTACCTAATGAACCGTAGTGGTTTGGGTTATGTTAGTGGTTGCAGTGCTTGTATGCGTGTTCTGTTTTGCTTTTATCACCCGCGAAAGAATACAACAGTGAATTTTAGGTCCTAATTCGTTGCTAACGGGGGCGATCGCCAGCCTGGCTGTTGCGAGCACTTACTAGCATTGGTGGTGGTGGTGGTGGCGCCGGTAATACTCCGCAGTTCCACGATGCAAACGGTACCGGTATCGCTCCGACTGACATATTTATTTATTTACATGGTACTGCAGACCTCTAGTGCACGGTCCTTGGCATGAGAGGGCGGTAAAAAAAAGACGGGACATGAACAATCGAAGGGAGCAAGTATGTGGCAATATGCCTCACTGAGAAAGGTTTATGTGTAGTGGCATCACTGTAGTCAAAATATAAAAAGTCACACAAAAGGCACCCGAGAGAAGGCGAGAGGGTTAATGCAACATAGCGCACGCAAGCGCAAGGAGATAACTTTGCCCAGAAGTATTAACCGACTAAAATCCACAAGATACAAGGCATCTTTTCAGCAGCGATTTCGATTGATTCTGGGGTTTAACGCGCCGACTCAACGCAGGCGATGAGGCGCGCCGTAGTGGAGGGCTCCGGATCAATTTAGACCACCTGGGGATCTTTATCGTGCGCCGAAATCTCGTACACACGGGCGTTTTTGCTTTTCGCCTCCATCAGAAAAGCGGCCGCCGCGGCCGGGAATCGAACCCGCGACCTCGTGCTCAGCAGCGCAACGCCTTAGCCACTGAGCCACCGCGGCGGGTTCAGCAGCGATTTCATCCCAACAGAACGCGACAAAGTGAGCGAAAAATGTATTCTACGACAAGGTAACAACTTTACTAAAAAAAGGAAAGAAAAGAAGAAAGCATGTGTGAGTGTATGCGGGAGGAAACCAGGAAATCCTAGAAGAGAGCCACAAAGTACAACTGCACAGAATGATCATCAAGCTACAACTCGAGACGAACACTACAAGACATACAACGGAAATGTTGTTGGACAGGGGAAATGTACCCACGATGTTATTTTTTTAAAGCAGCCATGAATGATTCGACCGTCCTGCATCCTACAACGACCGCTTGAAGGCGATTCCACTCGCATACGCTACGGGGAAAGAATGAATTCTTAAAGCTGTCTGTTTTGAATGAAAATTATGGCTTCTTTGAGGGTTGCGAACGAGTGGAACGCCTAATAGCTGGTTCAATATAACCATCCCTACTAATCCCTATCTTGTCGTGATACAGCAAATACATATATTTCTCTCTTTCGTAATATCTTGGTTGCAATTTGGTTAACTGTGATTTTTACAAAAGTAAACTAGATCAGATACGCCAACTGTAGCTATTATACACGAAGGGAATAGCTTTCCTTTGAATTTTTTCTACTTTAATAATGTTCAACTTACTGTAAGGGTACCGAACTATATACGTGTGCTCAAGTATGGGTCTAACGTAAGTTTTATAGGCTTACAATTTTATTTCCTGCATGCATTTTGGTAAAGTTCTCCTCAGGTACCCAAGGATGCACATGGCTTTCTTTTGAATGCATGCAATATAGTGGTTCCACTTCAAATCGGAAGAAATAATAACACTTAAATACTTGAATTGATCCGCACTTGCAAACACACGACCTTTGATGCAGTAGGTAAATTTTAAAGGCTCTCGCTTTTATGTAATGGTCATTACTACAGTTTTTAGCCCGTTAATTTTTATTTGCCATGTTTCACACCATTGTTGTATTCCTTGGAGCAATGTGTGTAAGAGTGCCTGGTCAGGAGGGCTGCACACTTCTTGGTATAGAACGCCATCGTTTGCGAGTAAACGTACCTTTACAGAGAGGGTATCTGGTATATCATTGATAAAGATTAGGAAAAATAATGGCCTAGGACGGACTTTTGCGGAATACCGGACTGTACTGGCTGCGGACGTGAGATGACACCTTCAATGTCTACACTTTGGCACCGGTGTAAAAAATAAGCTTCTACCCAAGACAGTAATAGGTTTTTTTTATAGACTGAAATTTCAGGAGTAGCTTTTGGTGAGATACTCGATCAAACGCTTTTTCAAAATCGAGAAAAATAATGTCAGTCTGGCACTGTTTATCTAATACTGCAGTGAAGGTATGAACAGTTTCCAGTAATTGCGTGGTTGTTTAAAGGCCTTTGCGGCAGCCGTGCTGACATGCACTAATTATGTTACGGTTTTCCAAGAAAAGCGATATGTGTTTGAAAATTATAGGTTCAAACTTCTTTTCACAAGTGCACAGTAAGGAAATAGGCCTGTACCAAGAAATTGAGGATGTGTTATTAGTTTTAGGGGACTATTTTTGTAAATTTTCATTCTATTCGAAGTTCGGATGCAGTAAGGTATTTAATTAATATAAAGCAGAGGTATTTGGAACACCATTCCACATACCTCACAAGAAATGTATTCGGTGTACCATCTATTCCAGGAGTTTTCTTTTAACGTCAATTTTCAGCAATAGTGCCAATATGCCTTTTCAGAGAGAGAGAGAGAGAACTCTTTAATGTGCTGTCAACACAGCGCGAAAAAGACCAGGGACCAACGAAGACGACAAACAAGCGCTGTTTGTCATCTTCGTTCGTCCCCGGTCTTTTTCGCGTTGTGTTGACAATGAATTACCAACTAGCCGGAACCCTTACGTCTTTAATGTGGGCTGGAGAGGTCAGCTCTGCTAGCGGCAGTGCTTGCTACGCCAGATGGGGATGATTACAATGCAGTGAAGTGAATGTGAGAGATCGGGAAAACAGCAATAGAGAGAAAACAAGTTAAATAAAAATGGCACGCAATGTAGTGCAAAGAAAAAAACTTGAAATAAAGTTAAGGAAAAGAAAAAAAAATTGAGCGAATGGAGCCCAGGAAGCGCAGAGCGCCTAACAAGAAAAAGGAGTCAAAGCGTACATGACGACGCAAACGCGTACAGACGTAGCCATGCGCCCAATGGAAGAATTACAAAGTTTTGTCTAGTCCTGAATCTCGAAAAAACCGCAGAAGAATTTTTGTCCCTAAATATGAGTCATTATTGCTATCCCAGTGTCCAAGAAAGTGACACAAGTGAAGGCTTGCCCCACGTCGAACACGAGACAGGCAGCTCGCCACTGTAACTCGCGCAGCGGAAAATCGCGGGCATACACACAACAAGTGCTCGGTAGTCTCGCGCACAGCGCACGTGGGGCACAGTGGTGAATCCTCCCACCCTATTTTGAACTTGAAGCTTCGGGTGTAAGCCACGTTGAGACGCAAACGATGCAGTACACTTTCAGACGCTTTGCTTAGGTCGGGTGGAACACGGAATTTACAGAAAGGGTCAGTTCCATGCAGAGGTGGATATCCGCTGTGAGGGAGCTGCCAATTCAACATTTGCTCTGTCCAACCCGTTCGTTAGATAAGGGCACAACCATCCTCTCGAGAGAAAGGAAGCTGTGTCGTGTTACGCAGAGAGTGGCCAGCGCTGGCGGCTGCATCAGATATTATATTTCCTTCTATTCCCGAATGACCAGGAAGCCATTGAAGCAGGATGTGATGGCCCGCGTGCACTACCGCTGAGTGGATTTCACTGATTTCACACACAAGCTGACTGCAGTGGTTGACAGCCTTCTTAGAGCTTGCAAAGCACCCCGTGAGTCTAAGAAGATCACCCATCGTCGAGCTTGATGTGCACCAATGAAATGAAGGGCAGCCCTTACAGCCGCTAGCTCAGTAGCGGTGGATGATGTTTTGTGGCTCAGTTTTTTCCTGATTGTGCGCTGGACCGACGGAATCCACACGCCAATGGCAAATGATTCTGCGGTCACTGAGCCATCCGCATTGTTAGCCTGATGTCAAATTTCTCATGCAAAAATTGTATTGCTTGCCTTGTATAGGTCAATCTTCTATGTTTTTGTTTGTATACTCTCCGTTCAAGTTTTGCTTTTCTGATCCCCCCCTATGTAATGCCCTTCGGGGCTTTTAGGGTATCTAAATAAATAAACGTGGGTGTGGCTTGCGTACGCGGTAAATAAATACTCAAGTGTGAAAAACTTCAGTGCAGGTGCGGGCATGAACGACTTTTTGCTTATTCCGGGAATTGTCGTTATTATATTCCATGGAGCAAGTATCCACAATGGCAACGCTGGCTTCACAGGTCGCTGGAAATTTGCTGGAAGCAAGCCTTTTACATGCGATGCAGTGATAGCTACCAGATGATGCGCATGGCACCGAGTGACGTGGCGTAGAGACGTTCGAGGCACTCTTGATGTTGAAGCACTGACGCAGAGAGGCACCGAGCTTCCCGCAGTGTTCCAATTGTCGACGTGCATTTGGGAACACCCAGGAACACGCGTAGAGCTCTCGCCAGCACTGAATCTATCACCTTCAAATTTGTAGAAGACAGTTGATCCAGGGCCGGCAGGCTGTAGCGTAAAAGGCCGAGAAAGAGTGCTTAATAGAGTCCAAGAAGAGAGGACACGGAGCATCCCCAAGATTGTCCACTCAACATGCGCAAAATGCGAACAAAAGACAGAAGCCTTTCTTTCAACTGCCGAATATGGGGAGTCCAAGACATTGAGTGGTCAAAGACGACGCCGAGAAATTTGTGGAATTTGACATAGGGTATCTGCGTACCTTCTACACTGAGCGTATATCGTGAGACGTTACGCCGAGTGAACGCAATCGCTGCACACTTCTGAGGGGAAAAGATCAACCCGCAGCCTCTCAGGTACTTTCGCATCGCCAGGATCGCTCTCTGAAGTACGGCACGAATGTTTCGGCAGTTTTTGCCTGAGGCCCAGATGCGGATGTCATCTGCGCACAGCGAAATATTGACGCCTTGGGGAAGGCGTATGCTGAAAAGAGTTGGACTCAAAACGCCGCCTTGAGGAACTCCATGTGTGACAGGATGCTCGGTCTTTGCGTCATCACTGGTGACCATATAGACGTACCGATGTTGTAGGTAATCGCAGAGCCACTGGAACATACGTCCTCGCAGCCCTACGAACGTCATCTCTCTTCGGATAGCTTCGTGTGCCACAATGTCAAACGCTGCCTTGACGTCCAAAAAGACAGCTATGGTGATATTTCCTGCTGCTTTTTGTCGCGAGATATCCGCCGCCAGGGAAAGTATGTTATCCATGCTGCTTCGTCCTTTCCTGAATCCAGACATCTGCGATGGATAAACACCTCGATTTTCAAGGTCCCAAGCAAGCCGTTCTAACACCATCTTCTCCATCACCTTGTCAATAGAACTTAAAAGTGCAATTGGCCGGTATGAATATATATCGGTTGCCGGCTTGCCTGGTGTAAGGACCGCAATGATCCAGGCGACTTTCCAGCTGGCCTCAAGGCGCCCTCTCTGCCACGATTCGTTGTACACGGAGAGGAGCGTATGAAGAGCTTTTGGGCCCAAGTGGCGTAGAGCCAAATACGTGGTGCCATCAGCGCCAGGGGAAGAAGACAAATTGAGATTATTTAACGCCCTGGTGAGCTCTTCAATGGCGAAAGGTTCATCCATCAGCGTAGCGTTGGTGGTGGAGTGACAAAACACGGACACCTCCAAGATCACAACGTTGCAGGGCGGAGTGGTGATCTTCATGCAAAAGTTTTCTGCAACACTCACTTCACTAATGCCCTTCTGAAGAGCAACCGTCGAGAACGGGTCAAGTGGACTTGACGGGGTTCTTGAGGTGCGAAAAATTGCCATATACGTGTTAGTGGCATTCGTGGGTCCAGCCGAGAGCAGAACTGGCTCCAGCGCAGTTTAGCGAGCTTGCGGATGTGCTTTTGGGCATGTTTCTGCGCACGTCTAGCAGCTCGAATGTCGTCCGTAGATGACGTCTTGCGTTCTCGCCGCTCTGCTCTCCTGCGGAGGGCGCGAAGGCGCTCGTACTCACTGTCTATTGCTGATACTTCTTTGGGAAGCAAACAACGTCTCTCGGACGTAGCCCTCGCGTTAGAGATAGCGTCAGCAAACTTTTCATGTGTAGTAAAAGTCGCACTGCAATCCTCCAGGATACCTCTAAACTTCTCCCAATTCGTGCTGCACGCTGTGAGGTTTTGCGGACCACCACCAATTCCCTTGATTACTGTGTAAGTTGGAAGATGGTCACTGCCGAAGCTTTCCACATCAGCAAACCACGACGCGGATGTCACCAGGGAGACAGAAATCATTGTCACATCCAAAGCACTTCATGTTTTTCCACGGACGTATGTGGCGCTGCCCCTGTTTAGAATGTGTAATCCGGCATCACTAGCGATGTTTAGAAGGCGGTTCCCCCGAGGTGTTGTTTTTCTGCTGCCCCAAACCGGGTGATGTGCATTGAAATCACCCGTAAGAACATGCGGTGATGGCGTGTTGATCAATTTGGAGTCCAGACGCCTGTCGTCAAAGTTCGCGTGTGTTGGTATGTAGCCTGCGATGACTGCAAATTTCACGTCATTGTATTTCACCGTAGCCGCGACGTACTCATTAGAAGAGCGCAAGGGCACACTGTAAACAACAAAGGTCAGATCATTTCGAATCGCCAACAGGACTCTGCTTCGTCCCCTGTGAGTCACTGCTTCCAAGAGCGAATAGCCAGAAATCCGAACCTGAGCGCGCAGGTTGGATGCAGATATTGCACGTATTGGGAAACGGTGCTTGTTGACAAACTGCCGGAGATCAGATAGTCGGGAATTTATTCCGCAGGCATTCCATTGAAATATGGTAGCCTGGTTGGGGATATTTTGTAGCCGCATTGTGGTGCCAGTGCTCAATGCCATTGCTGCATGAAAGGAGCAACTACATCAAGTAATGTTAAGATGGCACGCACCACTGGAGACGTGAAAGGAGCCAACAGAGACCCTACAGCATTCAACAGCACTTGCCATGAGGAGCTTGAGGTGTGAGTGGGCTGCTCTTGCTGCCGGCTTGTTGGGGTTCGACGAGCACCGTTGCACGCCAGCCGTAGTGGTGCTGAAGTCTGCGGAGCAGAATCCACGCAAGGAGCAGATGAGGCGTTTGAGGCTCCACTATTGTCTAATCGCTGAGACGGAAGCGGTGGGAAGTCGGCAAAATCATCGACTGCAGCCACCTTGGGTTTTTGATACCGTTTCTTCCCTTGGGCCATCTTGGTGTTACGGTGTTTGGAGCTTTCACTAGTAATGACAGTTTCTCTTGCTGCCTGGTAGTCAACCTTGTTCAGAGTCTTATACTTGTAAATGGTCCTCTCTTGGCGGAGGGCTGGACAGGAGGCATGGGCAGCTTCGTGACTTTGTCGACAATTGGGCATCGTATTTCGTCGGACTTGCAGTCAGTACGGTCATGGTCGGCTCCGCACCGGGCACACCGGACTTCGCGGTTGCATGTGCCAGCTATGTGCCCGAACCATTGGCATTTAGAGCATTGCTTCGGTTTTTCTGTGTATTCATACACTTTATTCCGAGTGTAGCCCAAGACAACATGTTCAGGCTTTGTGTCAGTGTTGAAGACGACGTAAATTGATTCCGACGTTTTTCCCAGGCGACGTACTCATTTCACTGGCGTTCTTCGTAGCAGGTGCTCTTTTATTTCAGCCCCGGTGATCTCCAGCAGCACGCCTCTGATGACTCCAGCGGCGCAGTTGTCCAGGCGGGGTTCATAGGCTTCAACAGCGATGCCCATGAGAGTGGTGATCTGCAATAAACATGCTGTAGAGTCGATGTTTCTCGTGTCAACCGCAAGGAGATTAAGCCTGTGATTCGGCCGCAGCTGTTACACGCCGTCAGGGGCCACTAATTCGAAGCTAGCTTTCAGCTATAGTGGGTTGAACCGAGTGGCAATCTGCTTAGGATCTTTTGGCTTGAGTATCACAGTGAGACCGTGCTTCGGTACGTTCACCTGAGTGTTGCTGTCCCCGATGGGCAGAGAACCCTTCGATCCCCGCCGACGTCGTTTACGTAGAATCAGTTGAAATTCACCACCGTCGGCAGCATCCATTTCTTCACCATCAGCGGGTGAATAAATGACGGTGCCAGAAGAAGCAGAACAAACCGACACAGAGTCCGCCATCGCATCTTCCCGAGGAGAGTCAACATGCACAACCAACGGCTGCGCCTGCATCCCGACTCCTACAGGCAGCGCGCCAGGAGCAATTTCAGTCGACAAGACGTGAGGTAGAACAGGCTGCGTCAAACCTGCAGGAGGCTGCGCAGAGTACCCGGCTGAGGCTGCAGAGATTATGACCGGTAAGCCTAGTGCGCCAGGAGCAGTCCCGGTAGGCAGGCCGAGAAGCGACCCAGGCGGTGGGTCCGCTGGCCCCAGAGAGCCCGCGGGCAGCATAACAGGCGACAAGTCGTTTCCTATCTAACAGCGCAATCTTTTAAGCACCACAATAATAAACTCAGAGAGCAGCGCAGCGGACGAATCTCCAGTTCGCTTCGCCGTCGTCGTCAGCTTTCAGTTTTCTTTGTGTTGAATTGTGTTGCGTCATAGCCGCGCCACGTTGCGTCATAGCCGCGGCAGGGGGTTCACGGCACGTTTCGCGCGATGGGAGAATCAACCTAACGGAAACAACAACGGAACCCCCTATTCGTCGCATCTATACAGGGCTTCCCACGAGGGGAGGTGGGAGAATTTTTTTTGTTATACTATTCTAAGCAGCTTAGATGACTATTTCTTGAATAGCGCTCATGCACCCCAAATTTCCACAAATATCTCATCTCTAGCGATTACATTCCTTATGCAGGAAAACGTTCGTAGATGTGTGGTAGCGCTGCTAGCTGCTGTGCTAGTTCACCCAGCGCAGACAGTTCTTTGCGCACCTTGGTTTTACGCTGTAAATAAACATTTTTGTTGATTTAAATTCCTTACTACCTATATAACCTCGCTGACTTTTCTGCCGCCTTTAATTGGCCTTATAATCTTCTACTAGCGTACCAGACAGCGCAGCGTCGCATGTGCGATTGTATGGACCTCTTGGACTTAAAGCTTGATACAGTGCACAAAATAGAAAACTTAACGCACATTCTACCAGCCACAAACCTGTGGTGGTTTTGTTTCAACTGAGCGAATGAATTGCGACGACCCGCCGGAGGCTGGCCGACTGCACGCTGGGCCGACTGATTCTGTCGGGGGGTCTACTAGCCGTGCAGAAGCGCAGTCAAACTAAGGCATCTCGTTTTAACGTCATGCTAAACGTACTAGCAAATCGGCAATGAGGGTACAGAGAGGAGCAGAGCCCTTTAGAATTGATTTTTCTACTAGATAAAAGCGCGTGGATGGAGCGAGAGTGGTCAAAACACGGCCTAGAGACTCCAGACTACTATTTGCGCAAGTAATCCTGCAAGGTTTACAAATCACTTCAGTGCTCCTTTAGGGCCGCATTCCACGTGGGCCAGGTGGTGTATTGGCTATTGAACGCGAGATTACAGTTTCGCGCCGTTCCCCTCAGCTGGCTAGCAGAGATTACGCATGCGGTGGCGTCGTCGCATGAAGCAGGCTGCCGCACTCGTTGGCCGTCATCAAGCCCTACGTCCACTCTGTGGCTGTGCGACCGTCAAACTGCGGGATGGAAGATGACAAATCGGGCAGTGAGGGCGAGGTAGCTGATGGAACAGGAAGGCAAGACTCTGTACAGTGGCTAGGTCTAGCGTCAAAGGCGACACAGTGGTGGAAGCGGATACATTAACTGCGGCCGAATGTCGGCTTCAAGCCTCTGGACGAGGTCTTCTTTCGAACCTGGGGTGCCCAGCTTTCGGAGTGCCAATTCTTCAAGTATGAGGTCGATGGCTAGGCACGACACTGGGTCGAGAAGCTCCCACACAATTTCCGGCATGATATTTCGCCGAGCTGGCTGTACGAAGGCGTTCACACACACAACACAACCTTGCTTCGCGCGCCCACCTGCAAGCGTATGCAGTCGCGCTCAAGGAGTCGAGCAAGCGGTGCGAAACGCTCAGGCGAGGAGAGAGGGAGAGAAGTAACATTTATTCAATGAGCTCCCCCTTATCGGGCGGTGGCGGCTTCCCACAGGGCCGCAGCGACCTGGAGGCCTCGGGAGGTGACTACCACCTGGTTCGAAACGTCAGAGCTACGCATGGCGTGCTCCCAGGCCTGGGTGTTGAAAGGGGTGGGTGGGTATTGTTGGCGCACTGGCAGAGGGAACGAAATTGCGTGTCCAGTGCCCCACGGTGCGGGCAGCGAGGTGAGGGAAACATGTGGGGGTGGGACTGCTGTAGGATTGTGCGGTGAGAGAAGGTGTGCGCTTGGAGGAAGCGCCACATGAGGGCCTCCTCTGGTGATTAATTGCGGGGGATGGGAGGGTCCGACGGTTCAGTCTGTGGTGGACTGTAATGTCGGTGTATGTGTACAGGGGGGTAGGGATGCCGTGATTAGAGGCAAAAAAAGCAAGGACCCCGGATAACGAGTTCTCGAGCATGGGAATGTACTTCCTCATCATCATCCTTGTCATCACCAGCCTATCTACGCCCACAGCAGGGCAAAGACCTCTCAGAGTACTGCCTCATTGCCTCCTAAGCCAGTGTTGGCCGGAGTCCACAGTAGCTCCACAGGTTCCTGGGGAGGGTGTCGGAGGATGACATGGATAACTTTTGGAGAGAAACGACCCATAAGGCAGTTGGAGAGGGTATGCTGGGAGTCGGAGAGGATGGTGGTGGGTTGAGGTTGTTGAACTATAGCGAGGGCAATGGTAACTCCCGCTGCCATCGTAGGAGAGGGGGTGAGGACAGACATTGATGGCGAACTGGCTGTCGAACGGCGAAGGCCCGCTTAGTTATCGAGGCGTTGGGGGACTGGCGTGGCTGCGAGGCTGGAGAGAGGCCCGGACGTCGGCTGTGCCAGAGTTGAGGGCTGCTCTTGAAGGCTGTGGCGATGGCTTTACATAGCGAGTCGAAATGCTACTTCAGGAAAAGAAAGCGTTTATTTGAACATCGTACAGTACGATCATTCACGCCGGAGGCGAAAATAAAAGACAGGGACAACCGAGCGAGCGCGTCCCGGACCTCGCTTGGGCCTGGAGCTGCGTCGGCGTAACGGAACTGGACGTGGCTCTAGTGATTAGCTACTGATTGCAGCACATGCGGGCGCTCACACTGAACTCCACCCCCCCTTCCCCCCCAGGAGGACGCAGAGCCAATATCCAGGACCTCTTTTTCTGAATCTTTCTCCCGAGAAGAGGGGTCCGAACAAACAACACCGGTTCCACATGGGCTCCCGAATTTTGGGTCCTATCAGCGGAAGTTCGGACCGAAGAGACCTGGAAATGACTCACCGAGGTCAGTGAAGGTGCCTGGCACCCAACCGCTACGTTTTTGTGAAGGACCCTCTCGTGTTTTCCTCATCTCTGATCGTGAACTGCACTTTGGCGATCTAAGCCTAACGTCGCCTACCGCGATAGGGCTGCTGCAGCTGGGCAGGCCTAGCGCCACCGGTCTGGTTTCCTACCGCCGCCACGCCGGCGCTCGGTGCCAGGCAAGATGGAGTATACCGTGGAAGGGGAAGATATTTCTCCGGAGGAATATAATGACCAGAAGCTGTGGTCTCGCGCGGTCAAGGCTCACGACCACTTGTTCGCGAAGAAGAAATCGGTGGACACCACCGCATCACCACCCGGCGGAACCGAGAACGGCCAGGGCAAAAATGCCAAGAAAAAACCCAAAAAAGAGTCAACTACCTAATCAAGAGAAGACAACCATTACCGCGCCTTCCGATGTCCGATTATAAGATAATTTACAGACCGGCAGGAGGCCTGGACTTGCGACCTGTGAACGGCGGCATGCTCTTGCAGACGGTCTGCCGGTGTGCCGATGTGGATTTCGCCATTGCTCGCACACAGGACAAGTTGCGTATCAACCCCTTCAACATCAGCACTCCGTCCGAAGAACGGATGAAGCGCTATGTTAAACTCCAAGAGCTGCAAATCAAGGACCAGCAACACCCACTCCGGGGAATACGTGGCAGCCCCTGACAACGAAATCAAGGGCATGATCTACAATGCGGTCTGCGACCAAACCCAAGACGAAATCTTCGAAGACATCATAAACCTGAACAAGAGCAGGAACTACACGATTGCCGATGCCAGGCAACTAGGCAAAACCAAGTCGCTCCTGATCATCAGGACGAAGGAGGTACCCAGAGAAATCATCTTCTTCGGTTCGATCTACACCTGCTAACCCTTCAAGGCGAAAGTGGAGACCTGTTTCAACTGCCGACGAGCAGGACACAGGGCGGACGTGTGCCCAAAGGAGAAGACAGGTTTGTGCCGCAGGTGTGGAGGGCAGCACCCCGTCAAAGAACAACCGGACTGTACACCCAAATGCATCCTGTGCAATGGGGATCATTTCACTGGCACCAGGAAATGCAAGCAGCGTTTCGAGAGACCCGGAAATTTCCAGCGAAGGACGTCTACCAGCACCGAGAACCCGTGGCAACGAGGACAGCAGCAGCAAGGACAGGCAAGCGGAGAGCATCGTCAGTCCAGAAGTCAATTCAGGTCAAACTCCAGATCCGGAAGAAGGCACAGCAGAAGCCGCTCCAACTCCTTCCTACCCCTCCGGAGGTCCGTGAGCAAAGAACGTCCAAACCAGGTGAGCTGGAAGCCGCAGGACTCCCAGTTCGAGAGAGAAAACGCGGAGCTCAGGGCACAAATAAGACAGCAGGAGAAGGAAATGAAAGAAATTGAAGAAATGTTACAAAATTTACTATCCGTAAAGGACAGGTCGCCTCCCCCTGCAGTCCAAACCTCGCCTACACCAAGGCAAAATATTTCGCTGCTCCCTTCCGCGACATCCTCGCGAGCCCCGTCACCGCAGCGCGGTACCCCAATCAAAAGGAAAACAACTGAGGTAACGGAGGCAGATGAAACCCCCACTTTGAAGGATTTATTTTTATGCAAAAGCTTGAGGATAGACTGCTGGTTAACATTGACAGGAACAGAGCCGAAACCCAGAAGTGGATGAGTGCTTTGTCCACACGCATAGAGGCTATTGAGGCCAGGCAAAGCCAGATGGAAGCTAGACAAAGCCAGACGGAGGCTAGCATGGCGTCCAAGCCGAATGCAAAACTCGCCGAGACCCTCGCAGTTCCCGTCAACCCCGCCGCCACAAATACTCAAATGCAGACAGTAATTCATCATGGAGGGAGACCATAAAGAAGTAAAAATTTGGCAGTGGAACTGCAGAGGTTTCCGCCATAAGCGGAAGAACCTGCAGCTCCACATTCAAAATTCGGACAACTCCGAGGCCCCAGACATTATTGCTCTACAAGAAAATCTAGCCAGAGTTAAACTTGAGAAACTATAAAGCTCATGAAATACCCGGAACGCAAAACCCACGCGTAGCCGTCTTGGTTCACAGGAATCTCACAGCTATTGAGCACAAGATTGATATAGTAGGCGTAGACTGCCTCCTCGTCGAGATAATACCACAAACGAGAGGGTGCTGTAGTGTATTCCTGCTTAATGTATATTGCTCCCCAAAAGAGCCCCACCCCCCAATCCTCGAGGCCATAAGCAGGACTCTCCGACTCTGCGGAACCAAACCTCTAGTAGTAGTGGGAGATTTCAACGCGTGCTACACGAGTTGGGGATACCGAAAGAACAACAAAAAGGGAACCGCATTGTAGAATTATATCCAAGATGAGGGTCTCTCCCTGCTTAATGACATGCTGCAACCCACCCGGATAGGAAACAGTGTACAGGCGGACACTAGCCCGGATCTCACTTTATGTAAAAATATTGGACATGGACAATGGAAAAACACAGCGCAAAGCCTCGGTAGTGACCACTATATAATTGAAACTGTTGTTCCTGTTTCTTCCCTTAAGAGAAAGGGAAGAAAAAATTCCGATAACAGATTGGGACACATTTAGGACACTACGCTCACAAACTGCCGAGGAAATTGAAAATCTCGACGACTGGATTAACCAGCTAGAGGACGATGTTGAAGCTGCAACCGAGTCAGTCCCGGTTACAACAGAGATGGAGTCCGTTGATAGCAGACTATTACATATGTGGCAGGCCCACGAGAGTCTCCAAAAAAGACGGCTCAAACAAAAACACAATACGAAACTCAAAATCAAAAGCGCGCGTCTTGTAAAAGACATGAGAGAATATGCGAAAAAACTAGTACAGCAGCAATGAACGCAAACCTGTGATCAGATGAGCGGCAACCTACATCTTAAAGACACATGGCACCTGCTTAGGTTCCTACTAGACCAGGAAAACTGTAAGTCGGCACACAGTAAGAACATTGAGCGAATCATCCATGGTCATCCGCTGGGAAATAAGGAACTCCTATAGGCGCTCAAATACATATACTTAAACACATCTAGTCCTATAAAACTTCCAGGGTACGCGGGTTCCTCAAATCCAGAGATGGATGAGGAGATCTCGACAGCGGAAGTTAGGGCGGCAATGCACAAACTCCGCACCTCCTCTGCCCCTGGGGCAGACAGAGTTACAAATAAAACTCTAAAAAACCTAGACGATAGCTCAATTACGGCAATCACTAAGCTTTTCAATCACTGCTGGAAAAAAGGAGAACTCCCGCCTGCTTGGAGACATGCCAAAGTCACCTTTATTCCTAAGCCAGGTAAAAGCCTGGACATTCAAAATTTAAGACCTATCTCCCTCACGTCTTGTTTAGGGAAGCTTTTTGAGCATGTTATCCTTAACAGGATTCAAACACACATGGAGAAACACCATCTCTTCCCAGACACTATGATAGGTTTCAGACCACACCTATCAACACAAGATATCATGCTCAGAATATCGGAAGAGGTGGTTAATCCATTACATAATAAACACACCCGTGCAGTCCTCGCTTTGGATTTAACCAAAGCATTTGATAATATCGAGCATGAGGCGATTACGGCAGCATTGTCAGCCCTACAGGTCGGTGAGCGGACCCATAGCTACATCAAGGCTTTCCTGTTCAACAGGACAGCTGAGATTCATTTTGGGCAGCTCAAGTCCCACCCTTTCACCTTAGGCAGCAAGGGGACACCGCAGGGCTCAGTGCTCTCCCCCTTGCTATTCAACATCACACTCATACCCATGACCAAGCTGCTAGCGGCAGTACCTAATTTGTCCCACTCCCTGTACGCTGACGATATTACGTTGTGGACAACGAGGGGCAGCGACGGAGAAATAGAGTACACGTTGCAAACCGGAGCGGACATAGTCTCGGAACAGGCTAGGGCTATAGGCTTGTCTTGCTCTCCTAAAAAGTCCGAGCTCCTGGTAATGCGTTACGCGCCTGGAAGACCAGCCAGGGATACACCAGTACTAATAGAAATCCGCATAAATAACGCACTAGTACCCGAAGTCCAAACGATCAGGATACTAGGGATGTACTTACAAAGCAATGGCAAGAACACCGACACGCTCAGTAAACTGACAGCTTGTGTGCATCAGACGAACCGTCTAATTCGGCGCATAGCGAACAAACATACCGGGATGAAAGAAATAGACCTCACGAGGCTAGTTCAAGCCTTTGTTCTGAGTCGCTTGGTCTACTCCCTTCCATAGCTCAGTTTACACAAGGCGGAGAAGGAGAAAGTAAACTGTTTGATTAGGCAATCGTACAAAGTAGCTTTGCACTTAACGAGGTGTACTCCGACTGATAAACTCTTGAAAATGGGCCTACACAACACCCTCGAAGAATTAATAGAGGCCAATAGAATCGCTCAATATGAAAGATTATCGAAGACCCCGACAGGACAGTACATCTTAAAGGATCTAAGTATATCTTACGAAGGAACACACACAAGCGAGAACCCGGTCCCTAGAGAAATATTTAAGCACCTCACTATTAACTCTATTCCTAAAAATATGCACCCTATTCATCACAAGGAAAGAAGAAACGCTAGAGCCAAAGCACTCGAAAAACTGTTTAAACACCACGAGGAGGTAGTCTACGTGGATGCAGCCGAATACAAAGTGCAGGATGCCTTTGCAGTTGCAGCCATCGACAACAAACTCAAGCACATCACCGCAGCCACTGTTTATGGCAGGCGGCCGGAAGAAGCGGAAGAGGCTGCAATTTCTGTTGCAATTATTAGTACCAAAGCAAAATTTATCTTCAGCGACTCCAAAAGCGTAATTTTGCGAAAAACAAAATTCACGAAGCGGCATCTCAAATTCTATTACGAAATCATTTCGAACCCCGCCAGATCCAGATTATCTGGATTCCTGCGCACTCGTCCCATCCAGGGAACGAAGCGGCCCACAGTTTTGCCTGCGAACTCGTCAACCAGGCGGTGGACCAATCGTGCCTGCGAGGGTCTAAGGAGTGTATGGTTACGTTTCAAGAGATTACATCTCACTACAGAAATGAAAGACTGGTTTACCCTGCGCCTCATTATTCCCTAACGAAAATCCAGCAAGCGACATGGAGGCAACTCCAATCTCATACCTTTCTAAACCCTTATAAATTGGCCCTAATGTACCGAGGTCTGTACACCCCAAAGTGCAGAATATGTAAGGCCGAAAAAGCCGACCAAGCCCACATCTTATATGAATGCCCTGAGCTCCAACCTAAAGCCGAATGGCATCTCTCTAACCAAATAGAGTGGGAGACTGCGGTGACCAGCTCCAAGCCTGAGACCCAAATTCAGGCCATGGACTGGGCTTTAGAAGTCGCCACGAAGCAAGGTCTTCTGGCCACTTCACGGTGTCAAGAAGAAGCCCATCATTAATCAAAGTCAATGATTATTGACTAAATAAAGTTGTTCCTCCTCCTCCTCCTCTCCCGAGAAGATTCATGTCTCAACTCCAGAAAGTGCAGTGTTCAGAATCACCTGTTCGCAGGACCACTGAGCATTCACGTCCGTCTCCATCAAAACATCTTTCTCGTAGAGAAGCTTGACCAAATTTGCAACTGCCTTCTCAGGCAACTTTTCCTCTCACAACAACGTGTGAGAATGAAGCCTGCAGTCCTTCTAGTACAGCTCCTTCACAGCTTTTGTCTTAGTACTTGCGGCAGGGAAATTGCTTGGTATTGCTTTTGGCTTGGTTTAGATCTGCCTTTTCGGATAGCATCCTTGAAGACAAGGGCTTTTCTGAAGAAAAGTCGATTTCCTAGGCAGACTTGTTTCTCACTTTATAAGACTCCTATTGGCAGTTTGTCAATGATTTGGTGCCAGAACACTCCAGACCTGAATGTGTCATCGTTCAGCAGGTCTGATATGACTCTGGTGTGGTTTGAAGGGGGTCTAGTTTGACTCCCTTGATGGTAACAGATGATACCCCATTCGCTTGTCTGTCTTGCGTTTCAATTTTTGGCTTTAATAACGGAACATTGAGAATACGGCGTTTTAAAATTAAGAGGTCCTGACACTGGAGTCGTGAAATAGAACTGGGGCGACGCGTGGTCGTCCCCCCCCCCCCCCCCCCGACTGTCAAGCCAGGCAGACCCTTTACGAGACCTGTGCCTTCCCGTTCAGCAGCCGCAACGTGTCTGGATGTGATGGGGTTGCTGATGTCTCTGAGGAAGGAACGGCGCGAACAGCACAAGTTGTTGACGACATCGATGTTAGGTCCGTCTGGTCCTGGACAGATGGCCGAGGCCACCGCCAGGGAAAGTTTCCTGGCTACCGACTGAGGGGGGAGGTGGACTCTCATCAAGTCTTCCCTTCCCTGACTCCCATATATGGACAACTAAACGTTGTCACTCGCTCACTCCGTAGCGGCCTTCTTGATGCTGTCGGATGATATTGATGAAGTATCTGTGGACTCGTCACATATGACCTTGGCGCTCTTTGATAATCGGTCTTCGTCTAAACTGTTGGGGGAATTGGAGAAACCGGCGATCCCGACTCGGCACGCGGTTAGCAGAACAGGCGCCTCAGGCGCTTCGAGACCGCGGCGTAGACAACTTCGACAGCAGCGGCGGCGACGGCGGTGTTCGCTTGCACCTTGGGAGATGGCGCCACCGCTTCGGCGCGAACACGGAGCTCGAGCTGCGCCTGTAGGGATTCGGGAGAGCAAACTTCAGCTGCTGCGCTAGACGCAGGCGGGTGCTTGCAGCGAGCGGTGACATTGTCAACTCTTACGCAAAAACTGAATTACATTAAAACAATGAGGTCGACCCGAGAGTAGGGGGTGAATTATAATGAAAAATAGTGTATTATTGTTGCTCGCACACGTCTTCTTTGGTCGAAGTCACAACGCAGAGTGCCCCGCAAAACTTCTCTTGAAGGGGGAGGGCGAAGCTCCCTCTCTCTGCCTGTGTCCTCCGACCCCGCACGCGCTCTGGTCCGTCGCGGGGTTCGGCTTTCTCGGGCTGCGGGAGGCCCCTGTTCTGTGAGGAGGCGCTCCGATCGCTCGGTCTGTTCGGACGTGCCTCGTATGGGCTCCGCCGAATTTCATGCGCTGAGCCGAAACTTTCAGGCCCATTCATCTGACTTCAGCATCCAGAGACGTCGGAAGGCGCCAGAACCACCCCACGTATCCTCTTTTTGTGGTTCCCTACACCTTCCGTGCCGAAATTACCGATCCACCGAAGACCACACCGGGGTTAGGCTTGATGCCTAGGCCTCGCCCGACCTTGCCTCGCCAAGCCTCAGCGCAGCGCTACCAACATGGAGGCAATCGCCATCGATAGTGAGCCCATCAACCCGAATTCATGAGTGATAAATCAAGCGTCATTGCTGGTGTGTTGGTGTGGTCTTACCAGCAACTAGCATGCCCAGCCTTCTTTCATTGATTGAGGAGGGGGACTGCTGCCAATCATATTAAATATACCTTAATATGCTTACTTAGATAAAATACAAACACGCACTCACATTGTCAAAAAACAAATAAGCAAATAAAGACGTTTCGGAGCCCCTACGGGTTCCTTGTTCACAATGAAGAGGGGTGTTGAAAGGGTGCGACTATTTATGTATTCGGTGACGCAGAGTGCGCAGGTATATCTCGGGGAGCTTAGTGTGTTCACAGTACTTCGAGAAAGCAATATTTCTCCGTGGCAATGTAGGCAAACTTCTTGTTTCTCTGCTTTGCACGTCTTTATTTTTTATTTTCTCTGTTTCATTAAATTTTTTGAATATCAAGCACAAGTACATGAACAAAGATGTGTTTAGTTCTGACTGTCTAAGCTGTCTTTTTAATGTAGTTATATTTTATACATCAAAACAAAGAGTACGTGGTTTGAAAAACTTCCAATTCGCAACCAGCTTTTGCTATTCGTATTCAAAAATATTTTATTCAATTCACAGCCAAGTTTAACTTCTTGTATTCAATTCACAGATGCAAAGTTGATAGCCACACACCTCTAAATATACATACAAAAAGGTAAGTTATCCTTGTACCGACATAACACTCAGCTGCCATTGCCATCACTGTTGGCGAGAGAAAACTGACAAGCAAAACCTCATCCCTGACTAATTTCAGTTTTAAGTTGTAGTGGTACTTTTGTGCTGTTTGACATGCAATAACTTATTTGCTGTAAGATTGCTGCAGACAAATCCTATACACATACGAAATGGACTTGAAAGCATTGCGCATCATAAGATTTTTTGCTAAAAGTACCAACTGAAGTACAATATTGTTCTGCGGCATGTGACAGCACATATCAAGAACATATTGGGTGAACTGTTCAGCATCCGTTGAATACATAGCATTATACCAGTTTGATATTGCTCCCATAAGGGATACTTTTAAAAACGCTAAATTGAGAGGGCCCACATAAAGAAAAATGCTTGGCACCAGGGCTCAGCGCAACTAGTTACAATTTTCTCATTCACTACTTCAGGCCTGGATGCGTATTATTAAAGGGACACTGAAGTGATATGTAAACATTGCAAGATAACTAGCGCAAATTGTAGTCCGGAGTCCCCAGACCATGTTTAGACCACTCTGGACGCGTTTACGCGATTTTATTTAGTAGAAAAATTAATTCGAAAATGCTGTCCTCCTCTCTTCACGCTCGCCCATTTTCTGTGACGTTTCCGTGTGACATCGGGAGGAGCTCGAAATAGGTGACCGGCGTTTCGCAGTTGCCGCAAGATACCATGGGTACTTTCACTTCCGGTTCGTCGCTAGCAGAATCATGGCGGCTGCGGCTGGATCTGTAGCTGGCGAGCCCGATCTTCGAGCCTCAACAGAGGGGATTGATTCTGCGCCATTACCTGCTGCTTGGTGAGTTATGAGTTTTCATACATCTGAGGTTACTACTATGGTCATGGTTAAACGAGCCTGTACGCGGAAACATCCATATCGAGACAGCGGGGGACGAGGGGTGCGGGAGTGTTTGCGCAAGCCTATTTCGCCCGTCGGGTAAGCGTTCCGGGCTCAGTTCTTTTAGCTAAGTTTTCGTTTGAGGCAGCGTTATTTAGTTGTGAATATTTATACCGTATCACGGACTGAAATCAGTGTCGAAATGGAAGTTCTGAAACTCGTTTAGCTGCAACACCCGATCGGTGCCTTGACGCGCTTTAAAGTGACACTGAAGTGAATTTGTCAAGCTCCCGATTTTGCTTGCACTGCGTAGACTGGCTCAAATTAGCACACTTTTCATCGTTTATCCGGTTGACAAATCGGTAATTATTTTACAAAGCGCGAAAGAAGAAAAACTACCATGCGCGGTTTGCGGCGGCCGCACCAACTAAGGCTGTGACGTTGGGAGGAGGGGCGCCGTGATTGGACGATGCCCAAGGTTAGCAATCAAACAAGTTTCGGTTTCGGTTTCGGTTCTGTAAAACATAACCAATGGCGTTGTTGAATGGGCATTCTCAATATCTCAGTAATCATCGCACCGCGCTTCTGCCATGTTGTCGGCTGTAAAATGCATAAGATAAGCCTCCCAGAACGGCTTGGAATCGTAGCATTCACTAGCCGAGGCCTACGCAGTGCATGAACGCCCTCCGCGTACCCGCAGACGCCCAAATGTCATGCGCTTTTCCCCCATATTTGGAGCTTGCCTCCCTCATGCCTGTATCGTAAAAAGCGTCTTCGCACCAGGCCAAGCGTCTGTTCATTCTGGCCTGTGCCCACTGACTGCAAGCAGTCGGTGCTTATGGCAACAGCACGCCAACGAGAACTCGCTAGCGCGTCAGTGCCAGCCTGTGCGCGTTTTGTGAACTAGTTCGTGTAGCCATGAACGTTGCGGCCCAAAAAAAGGTGAACTCAATATAGAAAACATCGGCAGAAAACAAACAAGTTAAGTTACAAAAAAAAAACCACGTACCCGCGGGGATTCAAACTCGTGACTTGCAAACCACTTGCGGTGACACACCTAGCACCCCCAGACCACTGAGCCACGAAGCGGGATGCGAAGGCCTTGCTAATATAGGGTATATATTGTACAACCGGTTTACACTTTTATTTAGTTTTGGCATTTCAAGCAGCTTAGGTGAATATTTGTTGTACTGCGCTCGTGCAGTAAGCGTCGCCCGAGTTTCCACAGTAGCTCACGTCTAGCAATTGCATTTCGTAGACGGAAAAGCGTTCGCAGATGCGTAGTCGTGCTCCTGACCGCTGTGCTTGTTCGCCCAGCGCAAAAAAGTGCTTCCCGCGCCCTAGTTTTACGCTGTACGGTAAAAATATCAGTTGATTTTATTTCCTTAGTACCTATATTGACTTCGCTGACTCTTCTGCCGCCTTCAAGAGGCCTTATATTTTCCTACTGGCGTACCAGTCAGCGAAGCGTCGCATGTGCGCTTGTGCAGCGCTTGTGTGAAGCGGCCCTGACTTGGAGCTAGATACAGAGTACAAACAAACCAAGTAAAGAAAGGCACGTTCTTCCATTCACAAACGTGTCCTGGCTTCGTTTCAACTAAGCGAACGAATTGCGACCAAGCAATTTTTTTTAACCTCCTTGATTGCGACGACCCTCCGGCGGCCGGCGGACGAAACGCTGGGCCGACTGACTCTGTCTGAAGGCCGGGGAGCCGTGCAGTAGCGCAGCCAGCGCAGCCAATTGCCAGCTCATCCCCTCCTGACGTCACACGAAAACGCCACAGAAAATGGGCAAGCGTAAAGAGAGGAGGACAGCATTTTCGAATTAGTTTTTCTACTAAATAAAATCGCGTAAACGCGCCTAGAGTGGTCGAAACATGGCCTGGGGACTCCGGACTACAATTTGCGCTAATAATCCCGCAATGTTTACATATCACTTCAGTGTCCCTTTAATCGCGCTCCGAAGCACTGGCGTAACTGGCGTCGTGAAACGTGGTGTCGTAAACTCACCGTAGTACTCGCCCGCCGTCGCGACCGTCTCAAAGCGTAAAAACGGGCGTCGTGATATGCTTGCCGTACTCGTAAGGTTGACAACAATTTTGGGCGTCATAATATCACCGTACTACTCGCTGACATCCCCGGTCGAAACTCTCGGTCGAAACTCTAGCAGTCATTCAGGCATTACGGAACCAGGGGGTAGATGAGCATTATGTAAGAATACTAGAGGATATCTATAATAGGTCTACAGCTACTATCATCCTCCATAAGGAGAGCAGTAAAATACCTATAAGGAAGGGTGTCAGACAAGGAGACACAATCTCTCCAATGTTATTCACAGCATGCTTACAAGAAGTATTCAGAACGTTGGATTGGGAACAGGTGGGAGTAAGGGTTAATGGAGGATACCTCAGTAACCTCAGATTTGCTGATGACGTTGCCTTGCTAAGTAACTCGGGGGACGAATTGCAAAGCATGCTTTCCAGACTGGGCGAACAGAGTAGAACCGTGGGCCTGAAAATTAATATGCAGAAAACTAAAGTAATGATCAATAACCTCGGGACAGCACAGCAGTTTGAGATAGATGGCGAGGCAGTGGAAGTGGTAAGCGAATATATATACTTAGGCCAAGTTGTGACTTTAGATCCCAACCATGAGGCAGAGATAATTAGAAGGATCAGAATGGGGTGGGGTGCATATGGCAGACATTATCAGATAATGAATAGCAGCCTACCATTGTCGTTGAAGAAGAAAGTGTATGACAGCTGCATCTTACCGGTACTCACCTACGGGGCAGAAACTTGGAGGCTCACTAAGAGGGTTCAACTTAAATTGAGAACGACTCAGCGGGCAATGGAGCGGAAAATGATAGGTGTAACATTAAGGGACAAGAAGAGAGCGGAGTGGGTCAGGGAGCAAACTGGTGTTAAAGACATATTAGTAGAAATTAAGAAGAAGAAATGGACTTGGGCAGGGCATGTAATGCGAAGGCAAGATAACCGCTGGTCATTAAGGGTAACAGAGTGGATCCCTAGAGAAGGCAAGCGCTGCAGGGGGCGGCAGAAAGTTAGATGGGCAGATGAGATCAAGAAGTTTGCGGGGATAAATTGGTCACAGTTGGCACAGGACCGAGGTAATTGGAGAATAATGGGAGAGGCCTTTGCCCTGCAGTGGGCGTAGACAGGCTGGTGATGATGATGATGATGATGACTCGCTGACATGCTCGCTCGCCGTCGAATCGGGGGTCGCGAAATCACTGTACTTCTCACTCGCCGTCATGACCATCTCGCGGGGCGAAGAGGGGCGCAGTGATATGCGTGTCGTAATCGTAAGGTCGACAACAAAATCGGGCGTCTTGAAATACCCGCAATACTCGTTCGCCGTCGCGCCCGTCGCGACGGTGAGCGTGTAGTATGGTGATTTTAAGACTAACATCACGACGCCAGCCCTCTGAAGGATGTGTGAGCAGCGTGCGATTGCAGAATCCCGTGGCTCTTTGACTCCAGCGTATGCGATCACTCGCACTAAGCGTGTCCCTGTGTTTATCACGATCACACCGAATGCCCTTATAATGGTAGCGAATAACAGAACGTTCATAAACGCGTGCTACAAACTACCACTTCGTTTCCACGAGATACGTATGTCTGCTTGTATATATATGTACCAGAGTAGGGTGAGGATAAGGTTAATGTGGTTAGAATTTGTTTTCCAAAATTTTGTTGGATGCCCTTATAACATTTTGTATAGTGAAAGCGACAAAGCTCGTTTGCTTTATCATTTTGTTTGTTTTTTATTCCAGCGAATCCAGTTCTGGTTTCGACTTGGAGAAAAATCGCAACCAGATTTATGCGGAAGGGGAAGGACTCTGGCCTCCAATCACCTACGAGCACATCTGTGCGTACTTCGTCGACAAGCTGTGCTGGGATGGCGACACCGTGAGGGCCTTCAAGTCTGTTCAGGCTTTTCAGTATGTGAAATCTGGTAAGTACTACATGTTGCTCAACGATAATACTTATCGCAGGAGTTGTGTGCAGCATGGTCCAATGTGCGTGCACAAGAGCGTGACTTTCAGCTTTATTTACCATTCACAAGTGCTGGTGAAAGAAAAGCAGTCTGAGAGCCACTACTTGCTCCCACACCTTTGCTGCACACAACTTGTGAGGCAGAGTATAGAATGAGCATGCTAACCGTACCCCATAGTAGTCTAAAAAGTGTAATGTGCGCTTGTGTAGGGAAAACAGGAAGTTAACAACTTTTCAGCGACAAGTAAATTTGAATATAAGTTGCTGATAATGAATCACACCATGAAAGTAGAAAACACGAAGAGGGTCAGGCAGACAAATATTTCAAAAATGGAAAGGTTTGTGTGTGTTTGTACCTTTTTGTGTGTTATTCTTTCATGGTATGGTTCATCTTCAATCAATGCGCTCATCTCACCTGCAAGTTGTTGATGACATTATACATGCCCTATACATTCACATAGTCACAGGAGACACCGGTTATAAAATATACTGTATAGATGTCTTATCACTTCTAATGGGGGAAAAGTTTACAGAAAAGAAATATGTCCCAATGTTTGCCAATGTAACTAACAGCCATTATCAGTCAGTGCCACACCACTCACACAGATTAAGTACAGCTAATGATTAATAGGGCTTGCAAGCTCCCCCCCTGCCTATAGCCAGAGCATTAATTATTCTTTTCCTAGTCCTTGCCTGCTCCTGCCAACCTAGATGCTCACTCTCCTACACTGCGGAAAAAAATCCTTCCTACACTACTGCCCCAGATAATCTGTGTACTCAAAACCTAGCCGTCTGAGAAGTGTCTGATTCTATGTGAAGCGAGCGAAGCATGTGCCATTCATACGAATGCTGGAAATGGTGTCGCCCAGAAGGAACAGCATGAGGTGCCAGTTCACATCGTGCCGCTGAGTGGCCACACTCTCTTTAATCCATAATCCAGTCGTCTTTGGTTTGTAAAACTGCAGCTCTGGCTTGAACCATGGTTTCTGTTTTGCAGGAAAAGTTAATGGAATCAAGGTTGCACAACTGGAGAGCGGCATATCTATCGTGAAAGGGGTAGTGAGCCCGTCCCAGCGAATGGGAAAGCCGTACACCTGCTGAATAGGCGTGAGGCCATCTGGGGAAATCCTGGATGCCCAGTGCACCTGCATGGCTGGGTAAGACTGCATGCATTACCTGAACACTTTTCAGTTGTGTGTTGAACAGCACTATAGAATGGCCAAACACTATTTCGAGCCGAAAGTATTTTATGTGAAACCTAAAATTGCAGTAGCGCTACTGAAATCTGGCAAACAATTTCACGGTTCAGTAAAGCTTGGCATGATTTTAATCGTAAGATTAGTGCCGTCTAATGAGTAGGTGAAGGTGACTTAGGGCGGAGCATAGCCAACTTATAAAAAACATAACCAAAAATTTCTATGCAGTGAGTGTGCTTCAGCTTTGCGATATGACAAGTAATGTCTCGTGTATTGATTCAGTCAAACATTTTATTTTCTTAGCTCAGAAAGAATGTTTCATTTTTAGGAAAACTGAACGCATTATTGAATTGGTTGCCCCTAACTCTGACATGGAGGCATTAACCATGGCCTGCTGCATGCTTATGCTAGAGGCAGAGCGGCTGAAGCACATATTTTTCTATTCAAGTGTGCCTTGTAAATTACACGTCTGCAGGCTGGGACGAGTCTGTAGCCACGCTGCTGCTGTCTGCTTCGCAATTGACTTCTGGACCCAAGAGGCCTTGGAGGAGGAAGCACCGACAGACCTCCTGTGCAAGTGGGTGAAGCCTACCCCGAGAAAGGTACACATCATTATGCACGTTAGGCTCTGAAAGCAAACTCGAGTAGTTTTATCAATGGTCTGTCATAACCGCACTTATTTATTTGCAGGTAGTCCCGAAAGTGTCTAGGGACATCGTGTATGTGCGCCACAGGTGTGATACGCAGGAGAATGCGTGTCCTCGAGAGCAGGAACTACCCAAGCTGAATGGGACGCCAAACATTGAGGAGTTTCTAGGAAAACTCGAAATGGTGAGCAAAGTGCCACCTTGCCAGCGATCAGGGCTCATTCATAAGCATCATACTAAGTTCTCATCGCTTTCAAAAAGAGCAAACCTAAAACCGGAGTCATTATGCATATACACATTACGAAAAACTGTCTGCAGACGGATTCAAATGCAAATCACCATAACGCCCGTGTAGAAGTGATTTGTCTGAAATCTCTTTAAACTGTCTGAGCTTATCATGTGGCAACAATTTAAACTAGAAGGATGGGAGGGAACATTTTAAGCACAAATGTGAGCGACTCACGTTCTAATGCTGCCTGCAGGTCTTTTGTATGATCTAGTCTGACACCGACTTGGGCAGATTCAAATGTGTTTGCTCACAATCCAGCGAGGGTTTATTGCGGCTAACGGTGGCCTAAAGGTTTTGGTGCTCATGAAGAAAACTCCAAGCGGTTGAAATTAGTCATAAAATTTGCTAAAACTTGCGAAATGAGTCCTAAAAAAACGTTTCCTTCTAAGCAACAGCGTTATGTTTAAAGGGTAATTACTTTGTTCAGGTGATACCAACTGCAAGAGTGTTCACGTTGACCGGATGCCGGGCAAGGCCAGAAGACCCTCAGCAACCACAGCAGAAAGCTCGGGAATTCACATTGACCCTGGAGCAGCCACTCTGCGAATTCAACCTCAAGGAGCTGAACTCCCGAGGCTGCGTGAGCCAAAATGTTCAAGGGCTATCGGAGTTCCTTATGAGTAACTTGTCAGTGACAGAGCATGAAGCAAACGGCATAGAGGTTGCAACGCGTGGCCAGCAAGGGTGTCCCGCATGGTTTAGGCACCGCAAGGGTCGTATTACGGCGTCCATTTTTAAATATGTATGTCGGTCTAAGCGGGTCAAGTGTGCCACACTGATGAACGAAATGCTGAAGCCACGTCCACTGAATACCCCTGCCGTGCAGTACGGTATCAGGACCGAGCCCGAGGCAAAAAGGAGATTGTTAGGGTATCTCAGCGCATCGCACACCAATGCAAGGCTTGAGGATTGCGGTCTGATGATTCACCCGGACTATCCCTCTTTTTGGTGTAGCCCAGATGCAGTGTTTTACGGTGACTGCCATGAACCGGCCTTGGTAGAAGTGAAGTGCTCACATGTTTTGGAACACTGCGAGCCAAAGGACCTGCTAGAGGCGGGAAAGCAAATGTCAGACTTTTGTTTTACCAAAGAAGGGACCTTGAAGTTGACACATGCGTATTACTACCAGGTTCAAGCACAGCTCCATTTGAACTTAAAGGGAATTTCGACCTGCTTTTTTTATTACCATCTGCCAAAGGGACAAGGACCCATCCTGAGGATTGTAAGAGACGAGGCATTCATGGACACCAACATAGAGCCTAAACAGGTTCATGCGTGAGATTATTCTTCCAAGAATGATCCTGATGTAATCTACGTCATGTGAAGTTAAAGATGTCGTGAAGAGATTTGATTGATGTAGGATTTAACGCGCCGACGCAACGCAGGCAATGAGGCGCGCCGTAGTGGAGGGCTTCGGATTAATTTTGACCACCTGGGGATCTTTAACGTGCGCCGAAATCTCGCACACACGGGCGTTTTTGCTTTTCGCCTCCATCAGAAAAGCGGCCGCCGCGGCCGGGAATCGAACCCGCGACTCGTGCTCAGCAGCGCAACGCCTTAGCCACTGAGCCGCCGCGGCGGGTTCGTGAAGAGATTAAAAAAAATGGTGTTGTGTGGGTGCTTATAACTGTTGAACTTCGATAAACAAGCTATGCATAGCCGCTTCGTTGCACGATATTGACAAATAGGTAAAATGCAGTTACGGTTTCACCAAGCCTTTTCCCCTCAGCTCGTGAAGCGACGTCAGCGAAATCAGCCAGTAACAGTTCCCCGTCGTCTGCACAACATGTCGGCATAGCACGGGCTCGCAAAGGGTCAGATAAAAGCTACAACACATGACGAAACTTTCTTAGCCCCTGAACGGGATCTGTCTGCTCTCTAATACCATTGAACAACATGGTCGAACTTTCAGTCAACAACGCGGGGAGTGGTGCAGGCAGAAGTAACCACGTTTAAAGTAAACTGAGTGTAAAGTAAACGTCACTGTTAGTTGCGCTGCAGACCGACAATGTTCGCATGTGTGCAATTTTCTCTTCACGACCCCTTTAACCTGTTGCATTTTTTTTTCGTACCATTACTGACAAATGTGACAGTTTGAGGTCTGTTCATTCCTATTTTAGTTGCGCTGCCGACGCACAATGTGCGCATGTGTGCAATTTTCTCTTCACGACCCCTTTAACCTGTTGCATTTTTTTTCGTACCATTACTGACAAATGTGACAGTTTGAGGTCTGTTCATTCCTATTTTATGTGTGCAATCGCCTTCAAGTAGCAAGTGAAGGGGTCCTTATACCTGTATAGTTCGTTGCAATGACCCTACCATGTTTATTATAATGCACATTTGCTAGTTCATTGAATATATTGTTACTTCATGAGCAAGATTTGGATGATCCACTCTGTCATTAAACGGTGTTTAGAACTGTTATGTTTACTCGTTGGTTGTTCTTACCATTCTTCACCAGTGTTGGGGAAAGGTTGGTCAGCCCAGCCACCACCACAATGATTTCGTCGTAGAACTTGAGTGTGTGCGGCACAGTTCCGGTCATTATTTTCCATATCTTAAGGTGGCCAATGGATCTTATCTTTCCACGATTATCCGGGACGATGAAATTCTCCTAGAGTTGGTCACCTCCCGTTCCAACAGCTGCTGTCGGTTCTTCGTGAAGCTGGGGGTGACTAGCTGCACGTTCCCTTCGAAAAATTCTTCATGCAACAAGAATCCCCTGTCAGCCAACACCTGGTCCCCAGGCTCGAGTAGGTCCATAAATCCTGAAAAAAAAGTTTAATGTTTCCCTCACTAACTAGCCGACTATACGACCGAAAAAGTGGGGTGTACTAAAACAATAATTACCGCTGGCAATGGTGAGCTCTTTGTCTGAGACCCTCCCTCCGCATGCCCTCGAGACAAACACCACTGCTCCATGGGGGTTGACAGCCACAAGGTACTTGAGAGTGTAATTTTGTTTATAGTTGCTCCACACGATCTGCTGCGTGTCCATGTTAAGAGGCCTAAAAGAAAACATGTATTCCTGTTGCATACTGCAAAAACTAAATTCAAGAATAGCTAGTCTTTTTTTAATATTTTCAGTTTTACCTTAAGAAGTATACGTTACGCAGCTTCAGCAGGTAGCAAACCAAGGTGAAGGCACTTCCCCAAAATACACTTTCATGCAGCATAACCTTGCCTCGAAACGGACACTTCGGTGCAGTCAATGACAGCTCGCAGCTTGGAAAAGTGCTTCTGCTCTTTCAACGTGAGCCAGCTTTGAGCTACTTCGGGGCTTGGAAAAACAATCAGGCCCCGACAGAGCTGCGTCATAGCTGTCAGCCAGACCCGGAAAGCTCGACTTGCCGTCCTAGGAGAGACCTCAAAGCGGTAGGCCAGGTCTTGAAAGGACATGTTGTGCCTCAGCTTCATCAGGAACATTAGCAGCTGAGCGCCCGTTGGGAAACTTTTTCGGGCAGCCGAGCGTGCTCAAAATGAGCATAAAAAGGGCCTTTGTTATGCCTGCAAGGTGTAATACGTTGATCTGACATAACAAAATACAAACAAGACATACTAGTGTATAGTTCGTGCAGTGAGACACTGACACATCAAGCGATAGTAAAATTTAGAACATGTACTCTTATGAATGAATTTAATGAAAGAACAATAGTCAAGTTTACAAGCAGGCGTTCATTTTCACACCTTGGGGTGGACACTTCGCCTGCTAGTGTGGGGAACGGGAGAAGGGAGGCAAGGGAGAAAGCAGTTACAATATTATTAAGAAGGGAGAGAAAAAACGCGAACACACACAAACACCGGAAGGAATCCGCAGTCGGTCACTGGCGCAGCACTTTCTGCAAACTGTGAGAGGGCAATCCTGCTGTGATGTTATTGTTTACTCCAAAAAGTAGCATTGGATTCACATAAAAGAAGCAGTAAGATATGTATAACGAAGCTAGTGAAGTTACCTGCATAAAAAAGCACCACATCGTCACGCATGGTAGTAATGTCCTTGTCCAGCTTCTGCTTGTTCCGCATTGCTTCAAGTTTAATCTTCAGCGAAGAAACTGCTCCTTTAAGAGTCTTCGTTTCCTCCATGAGGTGGGTGCAGTTTGTGCAGCGAGCAGAAACGGGCTCTGTCTGCACCTCCACACTCAGTGTGGAGATGCATCTGAAATAAATTAAAGGTCGTTGCTGAGACATGAACAAAGTAACTGCAATACGCACAACATGTAACATACGCTGGCAAGCTGGTCTTCACACGTTGTTGGCACTCCATAGTCTGCTCGGAATCCTCAACATTGGACGTGTTTGCTTGTGCAGGTGGCACTCAGCCACCTGCCCGAGCAGCAAGCTCGGGAAGGTGGCTGCCCGGGCTTGCTGTAGCGCCAATGATCGCTTTGCAGACATCAGCGTGTGGCGTTCGTAGCTGAAAAAAATGAATTACAGGGAAATCGAGAATTTTGTTGACAATGAGCTTCAAATAAAAGTGTTAACTACCTTTTTGTCTTTTTTTCGGACTGCCGCATGGTTGTAGCGTCGTGGGAAAAGAGTGACGGGATGCAGTCTACGTGGTTGGGATCAGTGTTTGGTGATCCTACATAAAGAAAGGCACATGAAATCAAGACAATAAATGAACCAAGCACATTACTTCACAGACTGGGAACAGTCGCGCGATTTTAGAATCTACGTGCTACGCAATCGCACAAAAATATCTGCATAAGACGGGCGGGCCTCTAAGTTGTTTTTTTATAGGAAAGTGGTCTTTGGCAAAAGTCTACAGCCAACCACGGGTTAAACGAAGCGGGCCTGCGACCCGTGCAGCCACGAGGATTTCGAGAACGAGTGCTCTTCATTCTATCTTAAGTTGATCTCGAATCGAGAATAACGATTGGTTGTGGGGTTTAACGCGCCGACGCAGCGCAGGCGATGAGGCGCGCCGTAGTGGAGGGCTCCGGATTAATTTCGACCAACTGGAGATCTTTAACGTGCACAGAAATCTCCAACACACGAGCGTAAAAG
This sequence comes from Haemaphysalis longicornis, assembly GCF_048455015.1. Classification (NCBI taxonomy): domain Eukaryota; kingdom Metazoa; phylum Arthropoda; class Arachnida; order Ixodida; family Ixodidae; genus Haemaphysalis; species Haemaphysalis longicornis. Next base: position 332,741 of record NW_027526291.1, on the reverse strand, counting down.
CGGCCGCCGCGGCCGGGATTCGATTCCGAGTGGAGAATAACAAACGCCGAGGTAGCAGGGCCATGCACACAACGGGAGCGAGCCCGCTCCGGCAACGCGCACTGCCGCCGACAAATATTTTTCAAAGGGTAAACAAAAGCGTTAGAGTTTGGCTATGTTTGATCACTACGTTTCATTACACATAGTTCATACATAGCACTCGTCCGCGTGAACGCGCACTTGTTTGTTAATAACAATCCCCGGTCGATATCGAAGACGGCATGTACTCTTTGATACGAAAAATACGCAACGCTCACTTCTACCGCTACTGGACTTTTCGATGTGTTAATAGCTCAGAAATCGTTGTTTCTTGCGACTCCTACTTGAAGGAAAACAGAATAAGGCATTACTAACCTGCAACGAAATGGGCCTCGCACAGGCGGGCTCCAACGCTTGGTTGCCACAAGTCGCCTCGCTGCGTCGCTCGCTTCACAGCGACAGCCCATCGCAGGTTCCGTTCTTTGTTCCACGGGAACCGAAACATCTTATTACCTTTCTGGCTTGCGTTCGAACAACCTACTGCGGAGCAATGAACCATTTTTTTTTTGTGGTAGAACGCAGCTGCAGCTCTCGCGGCACGGTTCAAGAGCGCCTTGGCCAGCTCTTCCCTCGACGTCCAGCGCAAGTTGGTAGAGAGGGCAGAAGACGCGGCCCGTGCCAATGGACTCCTGGAATGAGGAGGCCACCCTAAGGACTCTTTAATAAGAAACAATAAACATGTTTAGTCTCTCTCTCTCAACGAGCCGCTGCATCCCCGCACGAACCGGAAGCGCAGAATCACGTGATATTAGTCATCCGGTGACGACACCTCCGGTCAAAACGCCGGTCACCTATTGGCTGCGCTACTGCACGGCTCCCCGGCCTTCAGACAGAGTCAGTCGGCCCAGCGTTTCGTCCGCCGGCCGCCGACGGGTCGTCACAATTCGTTCGCTCAGTTGAAACGAAGCCAGGACACGTTTGTGAATGGAAGAATGCTCCTTTCTTTACTTGGTTTGTACACTGTATCTAGCTCCAAGTCAAGGTCGCTTCACACAAGCGCTGCACAAGCGCACATGCGACGCTTCGCTGGCTGGTACGCCTGTAGGAAAATATAAAGCCTCTTGAAGGCGGCAGAAGAGTCAGCGAAGTCAATATAGGTACTAAAGAAATAAAATCAACTGATATTTTCACCGTACAGCGTAAAACTAGGGTGCGGGAAGCACGTTTTTGCGCTGGGCGAACAAGCACAGCGGGCAGCAGCACTACTACGCATCTGCGAACGCTTTTCCGTCTAAGAAATGCAATTGCTAGACGTGAGATATTGTGGAAACTTGGGGGATGCTTACTGCACGAGCGCAAAACAACAAATAGTCACCTAAGCCGCTTAGAATGCTAAAACTAAATAAAAGTGTAAACTGGTTATACATTGTATACCTTACATTTCCGAAGTCCGCAGCGCTCGCCCGTGGCCGAGTGGTCTGGAGCGCTAGGTATGACATCGGAAGTGTTTTCCAAGTCACAAGTTCGAATCCCCACGGGTACGTGCTTTTTTAGATGTGACGCTGAGGACATCTCTTGTCGACGGCCCTGTCCTTCCTGCGTGCGTCCGTCGTCGTCGGCGTCCGCACTCTCCTCCGCTCACCCCCTCTCCTCTCCGATAGCGAACACTCTCTCGCGAGGGGCATTGGATTCGATTCGATCCGATTAAAGTGGATAGTCTTGCGTCATAGCCGCGGTAGACGCACTGGCACTGGCGCGCGCCCAGGTGAGAGCGAACACTCTCTCTCAACATCCGCGGGTGTGCTGCTCAGCGCGCTCTCACTCCACCAGTGGGCGGCGCTGCGCGTGGTGCTGCGCATGTGCAGTAATCTCCCTCTACGCGGTCTCCTCTCCTTCGGGCGCGCTGCGCATATAACCGGTGTGCCGCTCTCCGGCGGCCTTTCGGTCGACGGTTGCTCTCCGTTGCGCTTGAACCCCCCTCAGCGTCGCATCACACCAGGGTTCCCGCGAGGAGATTTGGGCGTACTTTTTTCTTATAAGTTCACTTTTTCGTTTTCCGCCGATGTTTTCTATACTGAGTTCGCCTTTTTTTGGGCCGCAACATTCATTGCTCCATGAACTAGTTCACAGAACGCGCGCAGGCTGGCACTGGCGCGCTAGCGAGTTCTCATTGGCGTGCTGGTGCCATAAGCACCGACTGCTTGCGGGCAGTGGGCACAGGCCAGAATCAACAGACCCTTGGCCTGGTGCAAACAAGCTTTTTACGATACAGGCATGAGTGAGGCAAGCCCCAAATATGGGGGAAAAGCGCATGGCATTTGAGCGTCTGTGGGGACGCGGAGGGCGTTCATGCACTGCGTAGACCTCGGCTAGTGAATGCTACGATTCCAAGCCGTCCTGGGAGGCTTATCTTATGCATTTTACAGCCGACAACATGGCAGAAGCTATTGAGAATGCCCGTCCAACAACGCCATCGGTTGTGTTTTACAGAACCGAAACGGAAACCGAAACTTGTTTGATTGCTAACCTTGGGCATCGTCCAATCATGGTGCCCCCTCCTCCCAACGTCACAGCCTTAGTTGGTGCGGCCGCCACAAACCGCGCATAGTAGTTTTTCTTCTTTCGCGCTTTGCAAAATAATTACCGATTTGTCAACCGGATAAACGATTAAAAGTGTGCTAATTTGAGCCAGTCTACGCAGTGCAAGCAAAAACGGGAGCTTGACAAGGCTTGGTTCCTACAGCTGGTAACAACAACCAAAAAAAAAACCTTTGTCCTGTGCGCAGCCCTACCCCCACAAAGCTGCATGTAATATTATCAGCTGGCTTAAGGTTTCAGACCAACGAAGTGATTAGCAGACATTATTCAGCATGGTAGTTACTACACCTTCGCAATGGTGAACATTTCCTGCCTGCCTCATGATCCCGAACACACAATTATACCTTAGCTCGCACAGGTTAACTCCGTTACACTCGAACAAAAACACCGCCCTGCGGTCCACGTAGCAGTGTGGTGCGAAGTAAGTTATCCGCGCAGAATCATTTGCAGTGGCTAGCGTGGTCACGATGGGAGTGGTCATGCGCCGTCCTACTGCCCTCGTGTGACCGGCGTTGCTGCCTCTCGCCACTGCCGTATAGTGCCTAGTATATTCTAGGCACTATGACTGCACGTAGGCGACGAAACGCGCAGCGGCCTTAACACTGCGCTCTAATAAAACTCCGCGCAGAAGTTCGTCGGGGGCGCACTCACCACTCGCAAATCCAGGCGGCAGAACTGATGCAGAACGCCCGTGGTCATCGTCGTAACGTACTACACGCAACTTGCGCAGTCGCACACATTCAGCGTTCCAGTCACCCGCTGCACACCACCGTAAGTGCTCTCCAGGTGTTCTTCGAGAGCGCCCTCATCACAATCGCAAGCCAAACACCTATGAACCACTGCAACGGCAGCCAAAAAATCACGGCGAGAAGAGCGCAGCGGAGCAACCAACCGCACTACAGCTGCCATTTTTCTTAAACCATGACGTCACACCCCGCAAAAAAAAAAAGATTGCTTCCTTTGTTTTTTTTTGTCTAGTTGGCGCATGCGCAGTAGGGCTCGTCCACCGTTCCTCAACATCGGGTCGACGGTGTCGCCTTCCCTTTCCCCGTCTTGGCGGCTCTGCAGCTGACGCAAACTTCGGCCAGCGAAAGTCCTGATAGGAGTGATTCAAACTTCTCGCGGCTGCGACGGACTACCGGGGGTATAAAACCCGCCCGGAAGCACAGGGAGTGCGGCACTTTTCGGCCGCACTTTTCGGAGGCACCCAGTAAAGAGGTGCTGTCGCCTTTGTGCGAGCCATGTAACGCTTTGTTACCTTGTAGTACATACTGTATATAAGTGCTGCTTCAACTTTTCGTCGGATCGAGAACTTCATCGCTCTGTTCTGCGCCACGTCGATGGCGACGGACCAAGGCAACGCCGCTACACCGGTGACTGCGCTCGGATGGCCAGTCGTAACAGTGGTGATGTCGTCGGGATGGCTGATTCACAACATTGGTGGCAGCAGTGGGATGCCCAGTCTCAACAGCGGATGGCAGCTGCGGGATCAACCGGCAACGGCTACTACCTAGTGTGGTAAGCGCTCAACGTTTTCTCTCAGTTCACTAGACTTCTCCAGCACAGGTTATGGTAGATTAGGGAAGGGCTGTGTGAAGCACTCTGAAAGGTTTGATTGTTTCAAGCCTAGAGAAATTTTGTTGAAACCAGAACTAGTGCCGAGGGTGTAAACAAAGCAGCGGGGGGAATTACTTGCGGGTGCCATACTAGTAGCTTGATAGTACAGGAACGGCGAGGGAATTCTAACGTGGCCAAGCAGCAAGAGGCTAGTGCAAACGATGGAGGACCTTGAAGTGAAGGAACTCACTGAAATTTGCGAGGAGCTGGGCCTTGACTTAGGCCGTGTTAAATGGCTGCTGCGATTCTTGAGGCCTTGCGGAAGGAGAACGTAGCGGCTGAGGAAGTCAATGAGGCCAGGGCTGAAACCAGAGAGCGCCGTGAGCGCGAGGAAGCCGAAAAGAAAGAGCCCCGCGAATGCGAGGAGGCTAAAGAGCGCCGCGAACGCGAGCGCGATGAGGCCGAAAGGCAGGAACAGAGGGAGCAAGCCGAAAGGCAGGAAGGGCTCGAGTTGAAGAGGTTAGAGGTGGAGCTCCGGTAGAGCTCGCCGGCACCTAGCGTAGCTTCTCCAACGGTTCAGGCGAACGGTCCGAGAATTGGGGACCGATTACCGCTGTTCGTTATTAGCGAGGACATGGCGAAGTACGTCGTCAAGTTTGAGCACGTTTGTGAGCGAAACGACATCGAAAGGTCTCTGTGGGTACAACACCTGTTAGCCCTGCTTCCTGGAGAGGCATTGGGCGTGGTAACGTGCTTGTCGAAGGAGGCCTTTGAGAGCTATGACGAGTTCAAATATGCTTTTTTGAGAAAGTAGAGGTTTTCGCCTGAGGCTTTGCGGCAGAGGTTCCGATTTGTAAAAAAGGGCAATGAGTCGCATGTAGGCCGCGTTTCGTCTGAACGCTGACCTAATTGAGTGGCTCAAACGAGAGGAAGGTCATGACGACCGCGACAAAGTGGTAGAGTGCATAGCACTAGACCAATTCTACCGCTGCGTCGAAGACGACGTCAGGTTGTGGATGTAGGATAGGCTCCTAGAAGTAGCAGAGTTAGCTGAGTTAGCAGCAGAGTTAGCAGAGTTAGATGAGGAGTACTACACCCGCCGAAAGTTGCATTGTAAGCCGGTGCGCTTTGTTGACAGTAAAGATGCTTTTAGGAAGAAGCTTGACGAAGGGAAACAGCTAGCCCGCCGCAGTTTTCGAAAATATTCACCTCCTACGAAAGAATCTGTTGGTGAAGGGATAGATGAGTCACGAAAATCGAACAGCGATTCTAAGCAGCGCATGGATGCCGCCCGAGCATTTGAGTCGCGGAAGCCGCTAATCTGCCACAACTGCAAAAAGGAAGGGCACATCGCGGCAAACTGTAAACAGAAGGTTGCTTTCGCTACGATCCGATAAACCGAAGAGAGCGTGCGCTTGCTCGAGCCATACATGCAGGAGATAAGCGTGAACGCTTAAGCGTGAACGCTCAGCCCGAGCTGAGAGCCTACCGCTAACTCTCGAGATAGGCTAGTCGAACCGCCAGCCGGCGAAGTTGATTGCGACACTCGTTTCGGCAGAGAAACCGAACCGGCGCCGCCGTGCGAGGCGAACGGCAAGTTGTCCCTAGGCTCCGACAGCTGGCATGAGTTAACCAAGGTGGATCGAGCGACGTTCATTCGAGAACAGCAAGGTGATAGCTCGATAAAGGCCTTGCTAGAGTGCGTGAAACTGGGCGCAAAGAAAAAGAGCGTTTCATTCCACGAGAAATCTGGCTTGTGGTACCGCAGTTACACACATGCCAATGGTCAGAAGTACGAGCAGTTTTTGATTCCGGAAAAGTATCCCCGTCAGCTACTGGAACTCGCGCACGAAAACGCGTGGGCAGGGCACCTCGGTCTGAAGAAGGCGAAAGCTCGATTTGCGCTAGAATACTACTGGCCTGAATTATGGATAAACATTGAAGGCTTTGTGCGCTCTTGCGACGCATGCCAAAGGGTCGGCAAGAGTACAGATAAGTAGAAGGCGCCTATGAATTTGGTACCAGTCATAACTGAACCGTTCCGTCGGCTGGTGATCTACATTGTTGGGCCACTGCCACAGTCCGAGAACGGCTGTAGATACATTCTAACAGCCATGTGTGTCGCGACTAAGTTTCTGAAAGCAGTGTCACTAAGAGAGCTCAATTCTCTTCAAGTCGTTGATGCGCTCCTTTCAATATTCGGTAATGTCGGATTTACTGCTGAAATTCAGTGCGACAACGGTAGCGTCTTCACCAGCTGCCTAACCTCGACTTTTTTTAAAGGTTCGGAATCAAGGTGGGGCACAGCTCTATCTGTCACCCGCAATCCAACCGAATGGAGCGAATGCACTCAGTGTTAAAGCGAATATTGACAGCCCTCTGCTTTGAGCGAAAAGTCGAGTGGGAAGCATGCGTACCTGCCACTATGCTCGCTTTGAGGTCTGCTCCACACGAGAGTACGGGCTTCAGCCCTGCGGAGCTGGTGTACGGCAGGAGTCTCAGAACACCGCTACGAATGCTGCGCAAATCTTGGGAAGGTTACAGTGAAGATCCAAACGTGGTCGAGTACGTCCTTAACCTAATGCAGAGGCTCGGGAAAACTAATGACCTTGTTGAGAGCCACATGAAAGCCGCACAAGCATTGTCGAAGGCGTACTACGACAAGTCGGCAAGGAAGCGTACGTTCTGAGTGGGCAGCCCAGTGATGCTGCTGCGCCCTTAGAAAAAGCTAGAAGTTAATCGGGAACGGCCAGCGAAAGTAGTGTCGAAGCTTTCTGTCACCAACTACGAAGTAAAAGTAGGCAAATGGCAGAACAAAATCTGTCACAGCGATTTGATGAAACCCTACATTCAGCGTCATGTTGTGGTGAACATAGGTTTGAATGCCGAGGACAAGGAAGGCGCAGATATTCTGACCTCCGCGGACCTGAAGGAAGGTACTCCGGGTCTCCTACGGGGGAAAGGGATGGTAGAGCCCTTTATAAGCGAAGCGTAATGCAGGACTTGGAGAAGATAATTTTCGATTTAGAAGATGTCTTCTCCGATTGGGCCACAAAGACTACGCTAATCGAGCATGACACTGAGTTAACGCGGGACGAGCCGATTCGTAGCAAGCCATACTGATGTTCTCCCGTGCAGAAACAGATTATGGCGAACGAGGCTAGGCGCATGCGCGACCTTGGGGTCGTTGTTCCCAGTGAAAGCGATTGTACCTCCCCTCTAATACTAGTACAAGTACCCAGAAAGGACCCCGGGCCGTGCGTCGATTACCGGCGTCTCAACGCGATAACCTGAGACCAGACGTATGCAATTCCGAACCTTGAGGAGAGGGTAGTGACCGTATCAAAAGAGAATTACATTTCAATGAAACCTCGTGCGAGGCTATTGAGAAGTGCCCCTTTCTGAGCGTGCCAATAGATACGCTGCGTTCGTTTCCCCGTTCGGAACATTCCGTCCCGCCATGGTGAGCTTCTGTCTCATAAACGCGCCGTATTGCTTCTCGAAACATATAGATCGCGTGCTTCTTGCCCTGTCTGAGTACGCACTCCCTTACCTCGACGATGTCGCAATCTTTTCTAACACGTGGGAGGAGCATGTAGAGCACTTACGACTCGTGCTGAGAAGGCTCAAAGGAGCCGGCTTAACCGTCAAACCGTCGAAGTGCCTCCTAGGCTGGGCCGAAGTGACGTACCTAGGGCACGTGGTGGGGCGTGGCCAACGCAGACCGTCGGAAATCAAAGTAGCCGTGGTCGTGAACTATCGCTGACCAACCACTAAGTCTGAGATAAGGTTTTTTTTTGTTTGTTTTGGCTGGATATTAACAGTATTATGCGAAAGATAACTCCACACTTGCTAGTCCTTTAACTGACGCTCTTAGAAAGACGGAGACAGCAAAGGTGGAATGGGCACAAAGGACGAGGAGGCTTTTCTGAAACGTGCGTTCAGCGAAAAGCCAGTTCTAATGGTACCCGACTTTTTCGGAGGGTTTCGTGATAGAGTGCGATGCGAGCGATCGAGGCATGAGAGCGGTATTATGCCAAGAGGATGCGAACGGCCGGGAACGGCCCGTTTTTAAGCCGCAAGCTAACTTGCAGAAAAGAGACGTACAGTACATCCGAAAAAGAATGTGGCTGCGTCGTGTGGGCTGTGCAGAAGTTGGCGTACTATTTAGCCGGTTCCCAGTATGTTGTGGAAAATGATCATTGCCCGCTAACCTGGCTAAATAACGTGTCGAGTAAAAGTTGTCGTTTCCTTAGGTGGAGTATGATACTCCAGCAGCACAATCTTGTCGTTCGCTATAATAAGGGAAGTTGAACGGTAACGCTGACGCACTAAGCAGTGCGTTCTAAGTAATGCTACCTTCGTCATCCCCGTGACTTCTGTTTCGTCTCTTCGTGAACAGCTTTTAGGTAGAGGGTATATGGGAGCCAAATTATTGCCCTCATTTGCTGCCTCAGTCGATTATTTCGGCCCGCGTGATTTAAAGTAATCAACCTAAGTTATGATCATTTCATGTCGTATGTTATCTTTGACACATAGTTTGAGTTCTCATTTAAGAGCCTTGCGTCCTTCCTGGGCCACTTGGTGTAGAGGGTCCAAATTTGGGATAGACACTTAGCTAGGAAATTTTATTAGGGGCGAAGCTTCTCTTGCTCGGGCCCTGTCCCGGCGGTACACGGCACATTGTACACGGCACATTGATGATGATTGTGGCAGGTTGCCCCTAGGGATTGGCCAACCAAAGATTTGCCGAAGAGGGCCGAAGAGGTCATAACGTTCAACGCTTTCGTTGCTACCCAACAAGGAGGAAAGGAAGAAGAGGTTGTCGTTCGTCTCCGGCGAGCTCAGACTCTTGCTCGGGCCCTGTCCCGTCCCTCGTTGCTGCCATACACGGCGGAATGGTGATGATTGTGGCAGGATACCCCTAGGGATTGGCCAACCAAAGATTGGCCGAAGAGGTCAAAACGTTCAACGCGTTCGTTGCAACCCAATAAGGAGGAGAGGAAGAAGAAGAGGTTGTCTTCGTCGCCTGCGAGCTGAAGACACGTACCGGAGGTACGCGACACAAGACGCTCTGCAGAAGGCGACGGCCAAGGTGGCTAAAATGTCACACACCGAATTCGCCAACTTACCCATGGAGATTCTCATCGTCTCAAACAAGCCCTACATAATCACCACAAACATCGACGTCCTCGACGGGCTTGTCAACGGAGCGGTGGAAAGCTTGACGTGTCGACTCTTTATATAATGTGTGGATGAATGTTTCACGGTTTTACCGATGAGCATTTTAGCTTCGCCCCTCTCATCATCATTCACTTCGTGGAGGTGGCGGGATTTTTATGTTTTGGAGTCTGGTGTTCTGTAGGAGGACGGAGGGCGCTTACTTGCGCCGGGTGTTGCCTGTTGTCGGTCGATTCTTTGCAAGCTGCAGAACGATGAGCGACCGGGGCTGACAGACGAGACCGGAAGAGCCGGGCGAAGCTGGTCGAGACCCCCTGGGCAGCACGGCGATGTACCTGTGATCCGGACCTGGCAGGTGGTACCTGTTCGTGCGAAAGAGCGTGTAACCGCCCCCTTCCTGGAGCGCTGGACGTGAACTTGGATGATCCTGGCGAACGAGCGCTCCCGGTATTTAAGCCACGAGGAAGCAGCTCGTCTTCCTGGCGGTTCGGGTGCTGTCTGGTGGTGGGGGTGCTGCTGTGGCAGAGCGCCCGGCCCAAATTCGTTGCGCGGGGCGACGCTGCGACAACGGGGCCGATTCACGCTTCGACCAAACCAGACCAAACCACCCGCGGCCGATAGTCCCAAACTTGCATCGCCACAGAGTCGCATTTCCTTTCCCCATCGTGGCGGCTCGACCGAATTATGCATCGGCCTAACGGCCGCCGGCGACAGACATGCGCCTACATGCCTGGAGACGGCTGCGTGGAGGCGGCGATGGCGTCTCCTTAATCGTCTCTTCAATAAGAAGAAAAGGATGTTCCGCAAAGCAAGTCAGAGCCCTAACAACTCCACGTGGTCCGCGTACCGTAGCCGCAACTTAGAATTTCGAAACGCCATACGGAGCGCAAAACGTGTCTTTTTCAATGATACCCTACCCTTTTTGCTTGTACAGAACACCAAAACAGTCCAGAACATCATTCTTGGCACGAAACAAATTTAATATCTCTAGTTGACGAAAAGGGCGCAGTTGTACCCCATTCTGAAAGCTGCGATCTGCTTAATGAAGCATTCAAAAACGTTTCCATACCGTATCAGCCACATCCTCATTCCTACCCCTGCGGTTGCGCAATACTTACTCCAATGGAACCACTAATGTAATAACACCCCTAATCGCCAAGCTAAAGCTGTCGTCATCGTCAGGTGTTGATGGAATAACTCAAAATTTCTGAAAAACACGGACATTTATTGGTCCAAAATTCTTGCTGAAATTTCTACTCAATCACTTAATTCTTGTGTATTACCTCACGATTGCAAAATTGACAAAGTGGTACCATTCTTCAAGTCTGGTAATTCACATATAACCCCCTTAATTATCGTCCCATATCATTAACTAGTGTCCCTTGCAAGCTGTTTGAACACATCATTTACTCAAGCCTGGTTATATTTCTTGAAAACAACTCCTTTTTTTCACCATCCCAGCACGGATTTCGAAAATATTTTTCTTTTTAAACTCAGCTAATTTCTTTCACAAATGACCTTTCCTGTGCTGTTGATGATGGGCATTTGATTGATTGCATTTTTTTTTTAATTTTCCAGAGCATTTTTCCTCGTCTCCCATCACCTGCTATGTCAAAAACTACGTGATTTAAACATCGGTCCCCGTATTCAAGCCTGGATTAAAAAAACTTCGCGACAATCCAACCTGTGAGTGTGGTTGGGAAGCAAAGCTGTAAATGGCACCCGCACCGATTACCCAAGCGACGACACTTAAATACACTCACGTCGCTCTACATATAGTGAAACCAGAGAGAGAGAGAGAGAGAGAGAGAGAGAGAGAGAGAGAGAGAGAGAGAGAGAGAGAGAGAGAGAGAGAGAGAGAGAGAGAGAGAGTTAAGACCTCTAAGCGAGGGAGGTGGCCGGCAGCCGGAACTGTGCGGCGACCTTCGTAGCCCGGGCTATGATGATGTTCTGTCTCTCCGGGGCAGAGCAGCTCAGAGCTGCCTCCCAGAGCTCCGAGGAATTGATTTGACGGTGGGGATCATATGGACAGGCCCACATGGGATGTTGCACCGTGTCCTTGTCTCCGCATAGTGGGCAAAAGAGGGATGGATAAGCTGAGAAATGTATGTGATGGAGGACGGCCCTATTGGTAAGGAATTCGGTCTGTACGAGCCTCCATGGTGGTTCTTCCGTGTACGTCAGTAAGGGGTGGGCCGGGAGGTATTTGAGGTGAGGGAAGCGGTAATTAGTAGTTATTTCGTTGGAGGTCAATAGGCTATCTCGGGATGATCTGGCTCCGTGAGAGCCTGCAGAGGTGGGGCACGCCCGGGAGGTGAGTGCTCGGGCTGTCGTGTGTGCCACCTCGTTAACCCAAGCCCAGTGTGGGCAGGAGTCCAAATCAGCTCAACTTGGGTAGTATGTGAGTTTTGAAGGAGTCGTTTGAGGGCCTGGGGTGAGATGGTACCCGCAGCATAATTTCTAATGGCCGTTTTCGAATCATAAAATAGGATTGAGGGTGGTGGCCGACTTGCAAGGGCTACTGCGATTACCGCCTCCTCCGCCGTGGCCGGTTCTGGCGTGCGGATCGTGAGAGAAGTGAGTGGCGGATTGTTTGTTGCGTTGATGACTGCTATAGCGAATGCATTGCGGTGTCGATATTCAGCTGCATCAACATACACTGTCTGGACGTATCGGGTACTTTTCTGCAACTTGGGCCTTGTGCATCCTGCGGCCCCGGTGTGCATCAGGGTGCATATTTCGAGGGAGGTGGCGGATTTTGATGTTAGCGTGAATTTCCAGTGGAATAGAAAACTTGGAAGGTGTGATGTTGGGCGCTTTGAGTGGGAGGCGTTGAAGCAGATGCTGTCCGAAAAGTGTTTTGGTTAGTCGATTCAGTTATCCAATACGGTGCTCTTCTACGAGCTGTGCCATGTTGTAGGTACAGGGGGCCTCAAACCTGGCAGTGGAAATTCCGGGTAGGAGTTGTAAGGCAACGTTATAGATTTTCCGTATCAGACAATTTATTTTCGTCAGGTCCGTGTCAGTACGGAGGAGGTACGGGAGGCAGAAGTGAAATGCACTTAACCCCACCCTCTAATACTTCAAAGATATATTCTTGGTAAGGTTAAATTAATGCATGATGCATTAACAGGACTTGGTTGAGTTGTATTCGTGTAGCACATGAGTGGAAACCCATTTTTTATGAAATAAAGGAAGCTCAAACCCGGTGTTAGACGATCTCACTTTTCCGTCTCTGCCGTCGCGGATGGAGGCGATGAGATCGGCGGCATAGACGAAGGAGGAAAAAGAGAAGAAGAAGGAAGAAATACTTATATTGATATTGGCGAACGGCCCAGAGTGCGGGCCAGGGGATTGGTTCATTCTTCACTGTAGCCCATATGCAGTCCGCGCCGCCTGCGCTCTGTCTACCAGGTGAAGCTGGGTAGGTAGAGAGTGGCTGGACAGCAGCATCCCCCATTTCTCTTGTTCGGTAGTTGACGGAAGGAGAGGAGGGAGCTCAGGGCTAAAGTCGCACACCCCGATTATGTGGCGGAATGCTCCTACTTCTGAGCAAAATTTACATTCATCGTCGTAGCGATTCGGGTGCATTAAAGGAGCCATGAAGACAAAATACAAGCTGGGTTTATTAGCAAGACTGCTTAGTCCCGATAACAATGATACCAATATCATCGCAATCTTCCAACAAATAACGGGGATATTAAAGAAAACGTGTGAAGCAGTCGCGACCCCCTAGCCAATTTCCCGCAACTTTTCTATGACGTCACGTAACCTTGTTTGTGCGATTGGCGGCCGCCTAACTGACCTGTCGTGACGACACATGACTGGGCGTCTGTAATGGGGCCTCTAGTTCCATTTGACCGCATCACTTGAATGCTAACGTGCAGTTAACGCACTGGAAATTATGTTTTATTGTTGGCCCATATGACGTCATTCTTGCTCATCAGACGTCACTGTGGCACAAAATTGGAAAGTTCCTAAATATTTCTTGCTTTTTTTCGTAAAAAAAACATCTTTTGTGGCTGTAATGAAGCTGAGTGAGATACTGAATCCTAGTCCTTTCAAATTAAACGAAGTGGTATTTTCTCTTCATGGCGCCTTTAAGTGAAGACATGTCGGGTGTGGAAAGGAGCCCGATTGTATGAGCCGTAGGGTAGTTTGTTGTTCTCTGGAAAGGTGAGGGTAAGGGGAAGGTAGGGTCTGTCTCTGAAGGCGGTAATGCTGGGTTATCTCCATGAACGTGACAAGACGGTGACTGTCCTCGTGCAGCTCCATAGTACGGCGGGGGGCAAAAGTGCAGGCTTTGTGGGCGTATTCATTGTCCTCCATGGAAGCGTGAGTGGGTGTCCAGATGAGCTGAATGGAACCGTTTGGGGATTGACTTTTAGCACATGCAGTGCAGGTCGGGACACCCAACCCGACTGATAATTCAGGTTGTCTTGTTGGGAATCGGTGATCACCTACCGAACCCCTGGCTGAGGGAGAGCCAAGGAGATGGCTGCCTCTTCTGCTGCAGTCATGTCTTGGGTCATAAGTGAGGCACAAGCAAGGAGGTTGGTTCTGGAGGTAGCCACGATGATGGCGTACTGCTGCCCTACACGTTTGGAGGCTCTGTGTAGATAGATAACTGCATGATCCCCACCGAGGGTGGTGTTGAGCGCTTGAGCCCGTGCTTGTCGGTGACCCTCGTCGTGTGAGGGGTTCATATTTCTAAGCAAAGGGAGCATCTTTAGTTCTTGTCGCCAAGTTGAGTGACATTCTGTGCTGCCCAGCCAATCTGGTAAAGGATGCGACGACCCGCCGCAGTTATGCTCATTCGGAGCTTCTGGATAGAAAGATGATCATATAATATTCGTTGAAAAGTTTTAGCGGTCAATTTCTTCGCTTGGCAACACTGTAAACGGCCACAGACATGGCCGATGCGCCACGGACACGGCGCAGCCTGGGACACTGCGGCCGCACGCCGAAGAAAAAAAAAGACACCGGCGTGCGTCATCTGCTCCGTTCCAATCCGATTCTAAACTGTGGCGCCAACAGAGATGCTATTAATCGCACTCTCAGTGGACTGGACGCAATACTTCGTGTTCGGCGAAGAGATCGTAACGTGAAACACAGTCATGTGTTTCACAGTCGTGCTTAGCACGGACAAGTGCCGCCATCCCGTGGAGCCCGACGTAACGAGTGACGGCGCACTCACAAGGTTGCATGGAGGAGAAAAGGGGTGCCGGACCTGCAGGCCGTGCGCACAACGTCACCTAGCAACAGACGCTTGGCCACAGATATGGCGGCGCACTCGCATGGTTGCCTGCATGGATTCCTCGCCATTGAATACCGAGGATAAGCTCTTCCACCGTGTGGTAGAGCCCCATGCCAAGCAGCCTCTCTGTGGACGCACTGATGGGAAGACTAATGGCTTGCTCAACCGCCTTTCTAATCATTATTAAAGCATCTTTATGTCCTCCTTTCTGAGAAGACAGGGGGGGTTGACGTAACTGATTCTTGAGAGGACAAAAGCTTGAACTAATCGAAAGATATCGGATTCCGCGAGGACTCCCTTCTTGGTGGCAACGCGCGTGATCATGCGTATGATTTGATTCATGCGTTGCCGGAGGCGCTGCAAGGATAGTCACCCTTGGTGTTGACCTGAAGATGTAGGCCGAGGATCTTGATGCTGGGGCTTGAAGTGATTGCCTGGCCATCAAGGAGTATTTGAATGTGTTCCTTTTTACATGAACACTGGAAGCCACAGTTTAGCACGTTGGCGTACTAGGATTGAGATGCCATGGGATGGTGTGAGCTTCCTTTAATTTTTGTAACTCATAGCTCACGCGCAAAGGGCAATAGACGTGCCGTGCGCGAAGCGCACAGTGGCGCGAGAGGTCCTGTGGCGCTATCACGTGGCATTCAGTGAGAATGCAGGGGGTAAACCCGTAAATGTGCTTGGTGAGTGCACCACTTGTCTTCCCGGGCTCTGCGTAGGCTCGTAGCTAAATGGGTAAGACAATGGGCTCTCGCTTTGTAACTCTATTAGGGCCACGTTCGACTCCTGGCGGTGCCAGTAAATTCTTTTATTTGTTCACAGGAGTTTTCTGTTGACGCCAACGGTCGCAAAAGAACCCTTGCGGGGTAGAGATAAAATGCTTTTCCTTAAAAATCCCGCTTTTAGTCCAATCGGGAAGCAGAAATTTCGCTTCTTTGAACGCCTGATTGGCTGCAGTTGAAATGTTCTTCCCAGGTCCATTTCAGGCAATCGCGCCGTCCACAACCGCCTCTTCCATGTCGATCATTCGTCGCGTTTGCTTCACGCCCTATTCTCTTCGGGCTCCGGGGTTTTTAGGGTCAAGCACGGACAAATCATGAGACTGAAGAGCGGATTCCGTTGTTAGAGCGCTGAGCCGACAAGCCCTTAACCACAACGGCCTGCTAATCAACACCGCTGATGTCAATGCCGGCAGTGTTTGTTCAACCAATGCAGCTGCGTGGATATTCACTGTCCTGAAACACACCGCTGTGGGCTTTGTCCTCATCGCTGGTTTGCGCTTTCTTTGTTAGCATCTCCAAACGGACGTACCGTACCAGTCATGGGTCCTTTTGTACATAGGCAGCGCATTGCCGAAGCATGGGTAAACGGTAGTCATGTCCTGCCGGTGGGTCAGTGAAGCTTCACGTCACGCAGTATTTTCTCCCCTCAAATTTTGTCTTTCTTCGCCGTTGCTGGCGGGGTTTCGCCGTCTGTGAGAGTATAGTGACAATGAGGAGGCTTTTTTGCGGCTGCGAGCCCTTCAAATATAACACCTCCCCTACAATATCTTGCATTGCAATTGCAACACACACACATACGCACTCACATATTTACGAATGTTCACAGGCTGCATGAGTCACTGTCCGTGGCTTGTACCCCCTTGACTCCGTCGCGCGGATGCTCTGGCAAAGCATACATGCCCCTCTATAGCATCTAGTCGTATTGCAGCAGTTACAAGCTTAAAATACCGGATTATAGAGCCATATTTTCATGTTTAACTCCCTTTCCAGCAGTGTTGTACGAAACCGCGTTCCGGGAACTATTTCGTTTAGGAGAAACAGAGGAACGCCACAATTCCTTTAACGCTCGATGGGATTCTAACGGTAACTCGTTATCTTTACGAAGGAATGTCAGAGCTAACGGCGTTTCTTCTGTAAACGTTCCATCGCTATGATATGGCTGTTTTTGATGTTAAGGCTTTTGGGAGCTGAAGCGAGTACCAAAAGCCGGTGGCAGCTACCGGGTTTCTCTTCCTATAACATGCCCAATTTGTCCCCCATTCCGCGGAACGTGCTTTCTTGTAAATCAGAGGCAGAAAGTCGGGCACGCTGCACCTGGTGTCCCCGGTTTTCTCGCCACGGTGGCTGCAGGCGCTAATGAGACAGCTGCTTTGACGCCCCTTTACTTCGACTTCCGCCGCAACCCCTTCTTTTGTACAACCATGGACACAAAAACTTGGAGGACGCTAACAGCAGACGTACAAGCGCCATCCGGACTCGTAGGAAACGCCAGCTCGGAAAAGCCCCTCGCGCATGTGGATCGCGCAGAATTCCCTGCACACGTGTTCTCTACAGGCGGCTGAGCCAACCGAAGGTGACCAAGGTTTTCTAAGATTTGTGCAGTCCTGCCCAAAGTCACAGTTGGTGAGGAGTGCACAATAAACATTTTTTGACATAGAATAGCGTTAAAAGAGCGAGGAAGAGCGCTAATATATGTCTTCAGCGGCCTTTCTGGCCAGCTGAGATTCGAAATGGCAATTGTTATGTACACACGTGAGTGGGCCTTTTGTCAGTAAGCCACCGTCCAGCTTATTCCTCTAGAAACGCGCGTATAAAAAGCAAAACCGACAAACGCCGGCTCAGTGTCACTGCAGGCGTTCGCGGCAACATCGTCCGCGGAAAAATTCTCGCTCCCTCTGTCTTTTTTTTTGTCGTCTGGGGCTCTGAGCCTGACATTGGCATGCAGGTACAGAATACTGCCTGCTCTGGAAGTAACCATCACTCTGGATTCATAATAGGCTACACTAGAAAGGCTCAAACATGCTAGGAAGGCTCTTAGGGACACAAACAGCACTCCCTCACCAGAGAAGGATCTGGCCACCCTGGTGTAGTAGTTGGCCGCCACCTCCCATGACTGACCAACTCTACTCTAGGCCTTCAGCCCCCAGCAACACGTTCGCGGTGGCGGTCAGACCGGGAGAATATAGAGGGGGCTAAGGATCTCTGGGTCCGGACAGGCAAACTTTGGAACTTGAGCCTGGTAAGGTTCAGCGCACGCACCCCGCCTAGCGAAGGAAGCTTAGCTGTAATACTGGGGAAGCTTTCGGACATTAAGTGGGATATTATAGGGTTTAGCAAAGTTAGAAGGAAAGTAGGAGGCTTCTTGGAACTCGCTAGCGGATATATTCTGTGCTACAGTGGGCCCCAAGAGAAGAAAGAACACGGGGTGGGATTTTTAATCCACAGAGAAATAGCAAGGAACGTTGATGAGGTTTTCAGCATTAGCGAATGAGTCGCAGCTGCTGTAATAAATCTAAACAAGCGATACAGGTTAAAAATAGTACAGGCGTATGGGCCAACGACAGATTATCATGATGATGACGTATGCACCTTCTACGGGGACGTCGAGTCAACAATGAAGAAAGTAATAACACAATACACGGTTGTGATGGGAAACTAACGAAAGCTCAGAAAGGCCAGTGCGAAACTTTGAAATAAACAATCGCCAGAGTAGAAGAGATACGCTAGTGGGATTTGCAGAGAGAACCTGAGATTAATGAGCACATTCTTCTACAAATCAATACGAATAATAAATGGACATGAAAAATTCGTGATGGTAAAAAAAACGGAAGTGACTTCAAGTGGCAACCGAGGTATTGTGAAAGACTAAGAGTGGCTAAGTAAGATGAGGAGCAGTGATCATGGGATGGTTAGATGCAAGCTCAGGCTGAATCTCAAAAGAGAACGAAGGAAACTTATGCAAACTAAGAAACCCCACATGGAGTCAGTCATAGCCAGATAGCAGGAGTTTGAAATTGGAAATAAATTCGCGCTTCTGAACAAGCAGAACGAGGTCAGTGTAGACAGGATAAATGACAACCTAACATCAGCACTCAGTGGATCAGCATAAGCTGTGGGAAAAGTAAAATGCAGGGAATAAACTGAAGAACTAACCAAGAAATCGAAGGACCTAATTGCAAAATGTAAGAACATGAAAATGGCAATTACGGCGCATCAAACTGAATTATCCGAGCTCTCCAAACTGATTAACAGAAGTCAGACATACGACATTTGTGCATATAACATGGTAGTGGTTAAGGAAAGGCTGCAAATAGGGGGAAGCTCGAAATAAACTTAGAGGAAGCTAGTCATCGGCAAAGACGGGATATACGCACTGAGAGATGAGCAGGGTAACATTAGGCGCAGCTTGGACGAGATAATAATGGTAGCAGAACGATTCTACACCCCAGTGAATGCCAGCGACATTAGGCCAAGGAAAATTACCAAGCTTAGAAGCACAACTTGTGATGTCCCACAAGTAACTAGGAAAGGCTCTCAAGGGCAAGAAAATAGGAAAAGCTGCAGGTGACGACGGTATAACCATGGATCTTTTGAAGAAGGAGGAGTTATTGTACTGATAAAGCTTGCTGAACTATTTTCTTAATGCAAAGGCTGAAAAAGTGCCCATAGACTGGAAAAACACCAACGTTATTCTGATTCATAAGAAGGGAACTACCAAGGACGTCAATAAATATGGACGCATAAGCTACGTTCAGTTATTAATAAGCTGTTTACAGAAGTTATAGTTTGCCGCATATGTGACAGCCTGTACTCCCAACAACCCGGAAAGCAGGCTGGGGTTTGGAAAAGGTACTCAATCTTGGATCACATTCCTGTCGTCAATGAAGTGATAGAAAAATTTTTACAGTACACTAACCCCTTTACATGACATCTATAGATTATGAGAAAGCATAGCATCAAAAGAACAGGGAATAGGGGAAACCTACATAACAGTTCTAGAAGACATATATAAGGAATGCACGGGCCGTATAATCTTCCGCAAGCAAAGCGATGAATTCCGTCCGAAAGGGAGTAAGAGAGGGATGTACCATCTCGCCAGAACTATTCACCGCATGTCTGGAGGGGGTATTTAGAAAGCTTGACAGGGAAAACACAAAATTTAGGATAAACTGGGAGTACTTGAACCCTTTGAGGTTTGCGGACGACATAGTCAGAACACCTGCAGACTGCAGAACACCTGCAAACAATGCTTCAGGAACTACAATCACAAAGCATGGTCATGAAGCTAAAAATAAATATGGGCAAGTATAAAGTAATGAGAAATAAACATGCCAGAAGCTTTCTCTTCAGCTTAGGAAACGAAACGCTAGAAGAAGTAAAAGAATGTGACTACCTCGCCAGATGGTTAGTGCTGACCCCAACCACGAGAGAGAAATCCGGCGCCGAATAGGCAGGGTTGGGAATCACTCGGCAAGCGATCGAAAATAACGAAAAGTAAGCTACATCTGTCACTCAAAAGAAAAATCTACAACCAGTGAATACTGCCGTTGAGGACATACGCAGCTGAAACTTGGCCCCTCACTAAACCACCACAAAGCAAACTTAGATCTTCTAAAGCGGCCATGGAACGAATAATGTTAGGAGCAACACTCAGGATCCAGAACCGAGCTGCCTGGATCAGAGAACAAATTAGAGTAGAAGATATCATAGTTCAAATAAAGAAACAAATACTTGGGCTGACCATGTAAGAAAACTAACCGACAACCAGTAGACAATTAGGGTAAAAGAGGGGATACCAAGAGATGGGTCTAAAAGAAGGGGAAGGCCATTAACCCGATGGACGGAATAAATAAATAAATTCGGGTGCGATGACTGTACTCGAACAGCGCAGGACAGGACCGGTTGGAGGTCAATTTGAAAGGCATTTGTCCTGCAGGGGACCTGAGTAGGCTTATGGTGATGATGACCTAGGTGGCTTGGGAAATGCGAACATGTTCTTTTTACTGCGCAGCAGTATGTGTATACCCCCTCCCAGTTTTCATTCCCGTGAAGCCGATTTACTTGGCGCTGCTGTGGCGCTCCTCCTCGCCACCGCAGACACCACTTTCACGACTGCTATTTCCCTCGCGACCACCGACGCCTCTTTCAGAAGCTCCTCAATCGTCTGATATGTATGTATGTATGTATTTATTGCACAAATGAAAGAAAGGAAGGTCCACCAACAGGCGTAAATTGTCTCGCCTAGGGGCGGACACCGGAACGCCTGCTGGTGTAGGGGAGGTGGGATAGGGAGGAAAGAGTACATAAGAATAGGGGGATAGGGTAGAGGGCTAACATAAATATATAACACATGTGCAAGAATAACATATATACAACGTTAGGTGAAAGAAAACAAAAACAACAAAAACGAAACACTATACATATAAGTAAATATAAAAATACAGGACACGAAGGAGTAGCAAAAAGGACACCTGCACACACACACGCACACACACACACACACAAATACACACACAGGAATTCTACACCACTGCGACCCGGGCAGTTACGTAAAGTTGTAGCTTAGTGAACTGTGTGTAGTGAGTGGTGTAGTGAGTGAAGTGATACATGCAGTGTGTATGGTTTAGGCGACCCGTGTAGTATTTAAAATAGCACAGCGGGTCTTTGTATCGGCGATTAATAAATTTTCTTGAAGAGTGCGTTGTGGAGCCCCGAGGCCCCCAGGTATGCTTCCAGAGCCTCGAGCACTTTGTCCCGCTTCCTGGCACTTCCTGGGGGCCAAAACAGTTCATCGAGTGGCCGCACCCCTCGTAGCACTGCCAGAGCTCCGCCCACCCTGCCGCAAACTTGGGGCACTCGTACAGTACACGCGGCAGGGACTGCATTGGCGCTCGGCAGTGAGTGCAGGCGGGACTCGCCACCCGCCCCAGTCGGTGCTTCCGCTCTGCCGTCCACGCGGCCCCCACGCGGAGGCGCAGGACGGCCGAGTGCAGTCGACGAGGCAGGCATGATGCCCGCACAGGCGGCAGACCCCCTCCGACACGCAGCCGCGGGTCTGGATGCCTGGTGCGGAGGTGTCGCTGGATGAGCAGGTGGGCGTCGTCCGCTGCCGCCTGGGCCACCATGTCCGAGGGAGGCAGCGCGTGTGCCCCGGCGGGCAGCTCGTCCGCCCGCTCGTTTCCGTCCAGCCTGATGTGGGCGGGGACCCACTGCAGGCACAGCCGAGGGCCCGGTCCGCCAGCTGCGCCGCTTTCTCCCGGATGCCCCGCACCAACAGGAAGTGCGAGTCGCCGTCCCATAGACGTGCGCGCCAGGGCCACCCGGGAGTCACACACAGCGTTGCCAGATGGTGAAATTCGGCACCAAATTTTGGAAATCTGGTGAAATTTGGGGGCGCCTGGTGTTGATGTCCCGGAATGGCTACACCAGATGATATCTGGTGAAAACTGGTGAAACATTTTGTGACATGGCTTGCCACCTAAACTATTCAAATTTACGCCGTTTTGTTAGCCGTTTGATTTGCATCCCGTAGCTGCCGCTACATTCTTGCCCACATCCACACTCGGACGCCCTAGGAAGCGACCATCGGGGGACAATTTCCAGCGCGCATTTCAGAGAGGGAGACTCTCTTTCTCTCTCTCCCTCTCTCTCTCTCTCATGCTATGCGCGCATACGTGAATTGAAAGAGTGTGAGAAAAAAACTACATCACGCGACCTGTAAGGAAGCGTGATGCATGATGCCACTTTTTTTTTTTTTGCATAAGGAGTGCGCGCGAGAGAAACAGAACCACGCGTGACCTGGGAGGATACCGCAATTACCCGGTTCTAACGCGCCCCCGATTCTAACGCGCACCCGATTTTCCTGGCAAAAAAACCGAAAAAACTTGCACCTCCGATTGTAACGCACACGGAACTTTCTGAGCAAGAAAAACGAATGCGAGAGAAACGGACGATTTATTTCCCGAAGTAGTGACCCACCGCGGTGGCTCAGTGGCTAAGGCGTTGCGCTGCTGAGCACGAGGTCGCGGGTTCGATTCCCGGCCGCGGCGGCCGCTTTTCTGATGGAAGCGAAAAGCAAAAACGCCCGTGTGTACGAGATTTCAGCGCACGTTAAAGATTCCCAGGTGGTCTAAATTAACCCGAAGCCCTCCACTACGGCGCGCCTCATCGCCTGCGTTGCGTCGGCGCGTTAAACCCTACAATCAATATTTCCCGAAGTAATCTCACTCCTCGTCGCTCTCCGCTGACCACAACATCTCGTACTCGGTGCCGTCAAGCGCGTTCGCGATGCCGCACTTCTGAACGAACGTTCAACCATGGTCGATGGGATCGTGGCCCACGCCTCGCAAGCCCGTCCCGCGAGCTTCTTCAGATGCGCACGCTTCAGCCGACCGCTCGTTTTGAACGCGAGAGAGCCGCTGCTGCCATTGCTGTTATCAAGCGCGCAGGTGGAACGATCTGACGATTTGTGTGAACGCCGATAGAAAAGCCCAGGCGCCTATGCTTCATGCGTCCGAAAAATTGTTGCTAAAAACTTTTGTGCCATCTTGAGATGGCGATGGCGATGGGTGGGACGAAATTTCCGCTGTTGCGGCAATTTCGGTTTCGTATCCGATTCTAACGCGCATGCGATTTTTCGACCTAGTTTTCCGGGAAAAAGGTGCGCGTTAGAATCGGTTAAATACGGTACGTTTTGTGCGACGTGAGGTTTGTTATTGTTTTGTTCCTCTCCGCTGTTTCCACGTTTCGGACATTGTATTTGTGCGCGGCGGTCAACGGGAAGCTGGCGCTCTATCACATGTGGTAGTAGTCAAGCTTTCTATTGCCGCTTCTAGCTCCTAGCTCTCCGCGCAGTTTTTACTCGCATACGGTGTTGGTTATATTGCTCCAATCTGTTCCTAGCTATGCGTTCGGGTCGGTGCTTTACGCGTGCGCACGCGGATGGACGCTCTCACATGTGGTGATTGTGTACATTCCAGAAAGCAAATACTTTTGTGGCTGACTAGTGTGGGGTCGGAAAACGGAAGGCTACCGCTCTGCAAGCTCTGCCGTAAATCCCTCTAGCCCTATCGTGGAACGCTGCCACGACACGCCTGAGGAGCGCAACACAAGGAATCATCGTAATAGTGAACTCGGGCGATTGTTCTATCCGTTGATGTTTTTTCCGTGCTCTTATGAATTATCAGTGGTGAATGTGCTTGGTGTCGTCGGATATTTTATGTCAGTGTGACTATGAATTACCTGCTGTGTACCTTGATTACATGCTTAGCAATTTTTTCCTGAAATCTTGACTTCGAAACCTTTCATAAACCGAACTTTGTCATTGTGTGTTTGAAATTCGTTCTTATGCGTTTGTTTTGCTAACGTCTGAACAAAATATGCGTGTATAATTTATGGTGTAGGTGTCTTTAAAGTGTCGAAGCTTTCAACGTTAAGAATTGTATTGTATTACGTGTGTTTGGACTCCTTTCTTATGCGTTTATTATTTTATCGAGAAAATGGTTTAATTTAGGCTGTAAGAGGGCAGTGAAAATGGAAAAAGAAAACAGTAAGAAGACGCGAAATAAGTGAAGTAGCCGGAAATACGTCATATCTGACATTTTTTATTGCTGGTGAAATCTGGTGAAATTTTGGCAGGAAGCTGGTGTCGAAGCCTCGTTTCAATCTGGCATCGCTGGTCACACAGCAGGGCACAGCGCCCGGCCAAAGGCTCCACCTCCAGCAGCAGGCCCAGGCCCAGTCCGACACCCACCAGCTCAGCTGTGGCCGAAGATTCACGCTGCTTACTAAATACGGCACCTATACAAGCCTTACCACATGTCCGTGTGAAAATATTCAGCCTAAAGTTCTAGCTTGTTAACACTCGCTATGAAACATAAAACGTACTGCACTATTCATTTTTCAATACTGCGTTTTACGGTAGCAGTTACTTGGCTCGTTCTTGAGAAAACAGTCCGGAATTTCACCGAAAATGGGCTTCACTCGTATTGCAGTCGCGCAAGGTAATATAAAAAGTCCAATAGACAAAGCAACACGCCAGCGGTTCCGTGAAATTTTGTTGTGCCTTCGCTCACTTCTGCCCCGTCAGACGCGCAAGACTCGAACGGAACCGACGGAGAAGCCCAGCGGTAGTGTAATTACTTTGTCGCTCGACAATACCTTTACGTTGCTCAAGAAAATAATGAAACGAAAGCTTCATTAATAGCTAGAGTTTAATTAAGCCAGCTTAATACATCCGCAACTCTTATACTGCACACGAGTCTTGCTTCAACGCATGCTGAACGTCGTGAACCTGCAGTGGGAGCACGGCTGCTTGTTCGGAAAACACAAAGCCGGAAAAAGGATAGCTAGAACTGGCGTCACACAATTGGAAGCACATGTATGTGACCACTTTTTTCTTCGCAAGCGCTGTCGTTCGCGAGCGCCAGAACTCGCGAACGACAGCTGAAGTTCTGGCGGGAACGAGCGCGAGCACTCCCGCACCGCGAAAAAATGAAATGGTGACTTACGTTTTCAGCGGCGGCCGTAGCAGGCAAACGATGTTATTACACCAGTCAGGTATACTTCACACAGCCACCGACACCAAAACGCACCTCACAGACACGTACAGGAGTACTACCGCAGTTTCAATGCCACAAAAGAGACGGAGCCGTCGGTGCAACGCGTCCGTCCACGGGCCCCGCCGCGGATTCAAAGAACGCGCAAAGGCACAACGCTGAAATAGTCCGACGTTCACCGTTGCGTTAGGACACACAAATGACCAATTCCTACTGAACGTTTAACACTCTCTCTCACGCTGTTTTGAATAAGCTGCACTTTAGTTTAAGTACGCTTTGTTTCGTGGCACGGTGCTGTGGCTCTTTAGGTAACTACTTTTTGCTGCGTTTTGGCCAGTTCACCGCGCTCTAACCCAGGGTTGCCAGATCCTCGAAGAAAAAAGCAGCCAGAAAATTGACCAAAGTAGCCAGAAAAGGAGCCAACTGGCCGCGGTCGAATTATTTCGGAGCCAGAAAAGTAGCCATGTGTAATTTAAGCTTGTTTGCGCATCGCCACAGAAAAAAAAAAAAAATTAAACACATCAGCTTCCCTTTCGTCACATCAAAAAAACACTAAAACACATAATCTCCACTTTTGCCAAATCACATTAGATTATAGAGAGTCGACTAGACCAGAAAACTCAGGTGTACATACTCGAGTTGACTTTCTCCAGCATTTCCCGCGGCACCGAAAATGTAGAGCTTATGGCTCATTTCAGCTGCAGTCTAAACTTGATTCTGAGGATCGCGAGGAGTAGGTCGTGGGGCATTCTATTCCGCAAGTTACTTTTTGTGAGATCGATGGCTGAAAATACCCTTTCTGCTTCTGCGTTCAATATAGGTAGAACTAGGAGCTTCATTGCGCTGTCTGCAATAGGGGCATTTTTTTTTACCTGAACTGGTGCAGATTAGTGCAGTGTCGTGCAGACCAGTGCAGAGTGCTACTGGGGATATCAATTAGTAAAAAAAATGAACATATGCTGCACTGCTTGCACCAGTGCAGCCAGTTCAGGTAAAAAAATGCCCCTGCTGTCTGCTGCCGAAACATCCTCCGTGCAGTGGCATCTTCCACTGCGCCGTGCAGTGGCAGTGGAAGGGTATACCTTCCAGCTGCACGTGAATGGCGCAACCGGCAACACAAAACGAGGTCAGAGCATCCTCGATAAACCGCACCGGTGCACACCGGGGCACACCGGTGCGCCTTTTCATCCTCGATAAACCGCACCGGTGTGCACCGTCCGTCCTCGATAAACCGGGGTGCACCGTCGCGGGGCAATTTTCGGTTGCACCGCCGCGCACCGAGAGAGTCGACGGTGCGCCGGCGTGCAGTCCCGAGATGCATCGCGGACGATGCCGGCGAAGGAGCTTCCTCCGCCGTCTGCTGCAGGGACGGCGCCATCGCCGCACTCGTGTCAAGGCGGACGGAGCTGTGTATTGTTGCTGACAAGGATGGCGTGCTTGTGAATTCGGGCAACGATGCGACAGTCTCCTAACGGGCGGTAACAACGGCCAGTGATTGTAAATGAGGACGCGAACTTTGTGTACTTCAAAGGCGGCTGCATGCATTGCCAGAAAGTTGGAGATTGACATTCGTTTCGTTCGATCGAATTATCATGAACTGTTACCGGAGTGCCTAGACGATGAAGACCTACTTGTTTTGCTGTAACGGAAGGGCGGAACAAAACAGGCACTCGCATTATGGCTCAAACGAAGATTAGAAGCAGCTTGTATGTAGCTGTTTAGTGGAAGCGGTGGCGGTACGTTGTTCCGCATGTGGGACGGATTTAAGTTGTGCGTACATATAATCATTGGCCTTCAATAAATACCACTTTCTAATAGCGCTGTGTCTCATTACAGTGCTGTATTGCTACTTGTGAACGTTTTTATGAGTTGATTTCTTAGATTAAGAGATGGCGCCTGGGTATAACCGCCCCGTTTGTCCTCGATCAACGCTCCGTGCCGGTACGCACCGTCGTGGGGCATTGTGCACCGCGCCGGTTTTGGGGGCAACACCGGTGCGTGTTTATCGAGGACGCTAAAAGAAACTGCACAAGCTGTGTTACAATGTTGCCGAACGTTGCTGTCATGCCGCTCATGTTGTGTTTCCGGTGCAGGCAAATGCTTTCGGAATCAAGAGAGCACAGTCATCAGTACCCCGATGAAGCCGTTGCTTGCAGAATAAATAGCGGCACTTATTTTGTGAATGTTTTCACGTATTTTAGCGTACACGGAAGTGTTGACACTAGCGCCAGAACAATAGCCATAAACTAGCCAAGTAGCCAGGGCTTTTTTTTTGTCGCCGCGGCCTGCTAAAACTAGCCAGTTTGGCGTAAAGTAGCCACATCTGGCAACCCTGCTCTAACCGTCGTAATCCGTCATGTTGGGGAACGGGGAACCGCCGCCACCGCCGCGGGCAACGACCGCAGTGCTGCCCTCGAGTGGTGCTGCTTGCGCGCCGGGTGCGCATGTATACATGCAAAATAACGCACAGGAGTGCTCTACAGTGAGACTTCATGCAGCGGTGTGCAACAACAGGTAAGGCTGTGGGCATTTACACCTGCCAATACTTTTTATATAAACGTGATACTTGACACAAGCTTGAAAATGATTTGGAACTACCTTTTGTTGTGCGCTGCGCGCGAAAACAAATTCAAAAACACGGCAACTTCAGTAATATTTTGAGTGAACTTGAGTGGTCATTCAACTAACAAGAGCATGCCAAGACGTGTGTAAAGGCACTCATAAATACCTGCGTCGCATATAGGCTACTAGTCTTCATAAAATTTTATGATCAAAAATTACGTCTGAATGAGCGCGCTGTCGCGCACCGGCCAATGCGTGTCCTCAAGGCCGGTCGCATAGCGCGCGTTGTCCACGAATGGCTTTTGCGTACAGGCCGGCGTGTGGCCAAGCTATCAGAAGCCAAAGGGAAGCCAAGGGGCGTCCAATGATTGGCTATCGGCCAATGCTGCTTGGGTATCTCGGCCATGATCGCCATGTCGTCGACCACGATAACGCCCGTGCTGCTCGTCGAAGGCTCTCGCGGGCTCATGTCGATGCTACAGATGGTGGTGATGGCCAGTAGCACCTCCATGGCCTCCTCGGTGCCCGCGTCCGCCGCCACGACGTTAAGCCCGTACTACATGGAGCGATTTCGCCTGCGAATTCGCTGATGCGGCGCCGCTCGTGCGGCAAAACCACCTTTTTTCGTTGCTGCGGCAAAGTGCCAAACATTTGAAGCGGTCGAGCAAACGCCGCTCGTGCGGCGTGTGCGGCGTAGAGGGGCCGGACCTGCGGCCAATAGGAGCACAGCTCGGCACCACTTGCACGCTTGGAAACCAGATGGCGTTGCTTGTATGAGCGCGACAAAAGCTCGGGCACACCAAAACGTTTGTCTTTTCTGCTGTGTGTGCGTATATTGATAAACAATTGGTGATTCTGATATAAAACCGCAAATAAACTTATATTTACCGCAAACCAGGCAGAAACAACTTGCCAAGAAAGTAAAATAAAACCACCCTTGTTAAAATCACAACCTTTGCTGGTGGCAAAATTTAATTCAGTCTGCAAACAAGGCGCATCTGAAATGCGAAAATCGCGGCGTTCGCAGGCCCCATGTAGGCGACAATTCCAGGCATTGCGAACTTCGCAAGTGCGAATGTTCGTTCCAGCGGATTCGCAGGCGAAATTCGCTCCATGTAGAACGGGCTTTACGGTCCGCGTTCACACGCACGTCCACCACGCCAGGCCGCGCCGTGAGCTGCCCAGCGATTGCGTCGCGCGGTAGCTTCGCGAACGTTGCCCGCCGATCCTTCGGGCGAAAAAGGACTGTCCCGAGGGTTGTGGGGCGTAGGGGAAGCTTTTTCCCCTCGTTGCGAAGCCTTCGTGCCGCTCTCTTACGTTTAGAAAGCGACACTACCTCCTGCCAGCCGACCTGGGCGGTGTTGTTGCGGCTGCCGCCGCTGACCGCCAGGGCAGGAAGCTGCGCTGCGCTCGCGTCCTCGCGTGGGCAGCTCTTAGCGCTCACAGCGCCGCCTATCACATCCTCACTCACTCCGACTGGAATTTCTTCACCTCTGACGGTAGCGGCAGTAGCGCTATTATGAAGCCTTACAAGAGCAACTTGCCCACTTTGAACGCCGACGTGAGTTCATAATTGTTTTTCAGCATGAAAGGCTTTCCGCGCGAAATTTTCGCCCGTGTATTTCACGCCTAAGACGTCACTGGCTGCTGGTTTATGCGTGCAAGAGTTGGGGGTAGGAGCAGGGGTTGTGCATGTACAGCTAGTCTTCATGCCGCTACCGATGAAATGCGCGTTGTGCTGACGGAAAATTTAGCATGGAAGTCTCGACCTGTCAGCTGTCCTCAATGCTCGAGCGGTTTGGACTTGGGTTGGTATGTTACACAGACAATGAGATGCGTACACCGCGGGATGTAAATGGACAGCCGCACGTTTGTCAACTAGAATAAAGCTCGTGAACTTGCAGGTTCGAACTCCCTATGGACAGACGCGTGTCGTTCGCTGGGAGGAAGGAGAGGAGACCGCGGAGAGGAGACCCGAAGGAGAGGAGACCGCGGAGAGAGCGGGCGCTGCACATGCGCACAGCGCGCTTGCGCCACCCACCGGCGGAGTGAGAGAGCGCGCCGCACTGCGCGCGCCACAGATGTTGGGGGAGAGGGCGCGCTATCACGGCGAGAGGAGGAGGGGCGCAGCGGTGCGGACAACAACGGACGCACGCAGGAAGGACAGGGCCGCCGACAAGAAATGCTCTCAGCGTCGCATCTAAAAGGTGGGGTAGAGCTCTAAGAAGAATGCATCTAAAGATGTGAAAAATGCTGATAAGTCGGAGTGCCGCGCCGGTGCATAACAACCACGGCTCGCACATGATTGAGGAGCAGAAAATATACTGCAAGCACGCGCCCGTCAAAGACGAACGTGCAGTGAGCCTTGCGCCACCCGAAGCTGCTCGATCAGTCAATGCGAAAAACACCTCTATTGAAAAACGCCCGCGAAGAGCCAACCCCCCACGCGGTGAGCGGAAATTACATTGCTGCAGGAAGAGAACGTCCACACTTTCCGCACGTGCGTAATGCATAATCTCTCGCTCTTTGTCCAAGTTTCGAAAACCCTGGGCATTGAGGGAAAGAAAGTGCATCAGCATGATGATGGTGTAAATGCGTTAGTTAATGTTGACGCTCCCACCTAAATTTCGCTGTCCTGAGAGGACACCTCGAAACACAATTTCTTAGTGTCATCTGCGTCACCTGAGTCCGCAGATGAAGGCAGACTTCGCTTGGAAGCGTCGGGCTAATCCAGGGGGAATGGAGAGCGAAGCATGTCAGTGACCCTACTGATAAGATTGACTATACGGGGATCCTTGATCTTGGCCCGGGGAGAGAACACTGGTGCTGGGCGTACGAACGCCAGCTGCAGGCGGCTTGGGCGCGAGACTAGAACCATTTGCCGCTGTCTTGACATTCGTGCCGGGCTTTCTTTTCTCTTTTCGGCGGCTGCGCGAGCCGCTGTAGGTTCCAGAAAAAAGAACTCTTTTTTACGGGCGCACGCTCTTGCTCCTCCCGCTGAGGCTTCTCCGCGATGTCGCTGCACTCGGTAGAACTCAGGCTCGTGAAGAGGAAAATGTCAGACGAAGACTGTGACGTAGCCTCCCCAGCAGGTGCAATCGCCTCCTCCGAAAGAGACCTGGAGCCCTCGAGATCCATCTCTTGGCTGTCGCTCGGAGATTCCTCGATCGTCGCGGTGACGCCCAGAGCAGTGCTCCCGCTTGACGTCTCTCCCGGCTGGCTCGAAGAGGCCCGGGGTAGTTCGGGAAATTCGCTTGCGCTTTCGAGAGCTTCAATACTCCCGGGTTAGGCCTCTTCCGGCTGGCTGTAGGGGGCACGGGGTAGTTCCGGAAATTCACTTGCTCTCTCGAGAGTCTGCTGACTGGGGGGTGCACAAGGCGCCTTGGAGAAATTCATTGCAGCGTCCGCATAAGACCGGGGCCGCAGACAGTAGGCAGTTGCATGGTTGCCCTTGCAGCGACGACACTTAGCGTTACAGTCGGCGTCGTCGTGGCCGTACTCTGAGCAGCGGCCGCACCAGGGGGTCTTGCAGTCACTGACTGGGTGACCGCTCTGACCGCAGCGGGCGCATACACGTCGCACACCTTTATACTCAAACTGGGCCTTGAACACTCGAATCTTCATGAAGTTAGGCACGGCTTCGCCATCTCCATCTTCACAAGTCGCAAGCCGGTGCTGATATGCTGGAGACTCCTCCACGTCGGCTGGCTGACGTTGAGGACCTTTCCATACGGTCTCAGTGCTGCCGCGAGATCCGCGTTGCTAAGGATAGGGTTCAAACGGCACACCGTCACGTTGATGACCTGCTTGCCCATGCAGGCAACAGGACACGAAACACCGTTCACGAGGACGGCTCCTTTTTCGGTGATCTTGCGAGCAGCAGCTGCCGAAGCAGCTACTGCGCAGAACTTGAAACCACCCAGGCGCGCCAGTGTGTCCAGGCCATAAAGGCCTGCGATTTCCTGGAGGCTGTTCACCTGATCATTCATGGTGACATCCTTCGGGGCAGTGACGTAGAAGACGTGAGCCTTGGTTGGTGGTTGACAAACCTCGCAAGACGCCATGATGACGTGTATTTAAAGAAGCCATGAAGACAAAATACAAGTTTAGTTCATTAGAAAGGCTGCTTTGTCCTGATAAAAATGATGCCGATTTCATCGCAAACTTCCAAAAAATATCGGAGATATTAAAGAAAACGTGTGGAGCTGTGGCGACTCGCTGGCCAGTTTTCGGCAATTATTCTATGCCGCCACAAAAACTTGTTTGGGCGATTGACGGTGGTCGAGCTAATCAATCGCAAGGACACATGACTGGACGATTGTAGGGGGCCGCTTGTTCCGTTTGATCGAATCACTTGGATACTAACGTGCACCTAACCGACTGAAAATTATGCTTTTAGTGCTGGCCCATATGACGTCACCCGCGCCGATAACACGTCACTGTGGCGCGAAATGTACAAGTCCTTAAGTATTTCTTGCGTTTTCATTGGTTAAAAACGTCTTTCGTGGATGGAATGAAGCTGAGTGAGGTACTAATGTCTAACTCTTTAAAGTTAAACAAAGTTGTATTTTTTTTTTCATGGACCCTTTAAATGTGAAAGAGGCGGTCCAGTCGTCAGCAGAGTAGATGACGTCCAGAAGGTAGCTAGGGGCCACCCCAACACACAAACGTAGGGCCGCTCCGCAGGAAAACGAGTAGCTGGAAATCTTTCCCGGGAGAACAGGAACGTCGACGTGAGCCAATATTGCTTGCTCAGCTTGAAGAGCTTTCAGAGCGACACTTTTCATGGTGAATTTCACTTCTAAGCGCGTGAGCATAACTGGTTGCCAGTTCATCAGGCACGAGTTAGGAGTGGAAGGAAGAGGGGGGGTGGGGGGCGTGCACGCGGAAATGTAGGTTTCATTCCATAACTTATGAGATGTCCGTTGTTCCTGAGGGAGGTTTAAAAGTGTACGTCCACCGTCCCAATGCGAACTTTCCGGTGTCCCTAGTGGTCGAGCGGATTGGGTTGCTGTGTGACGCAGACAGTAAGATGCCTATGACGCGGGAGGGAAACAGACATTTCCATGTTTTTCTACTAGACACATCTAGAATTCTTCAAAGTTTCATTGGGCTTAGTGCTGTTTGTTGAATCGCAAATTACAAAAAACAAGTCTTATTTCGTGCATTTTGTGTAATGCATCCAGTTTCGTAAGTAATCCTTCTTCACAGAGTGGAAGGGCACTAATTTGTTTTAGCTTTTAACAACGAAGCTATTTAGGAATTGGTTGGTTACGGCGTTTCACGAAACGAAGTGTAACAGTATAAAGGATTGATTGATTGATTGATTGTGGGGTTTAACGCGCCGACGCAACGCAGGCGATGAGGCGCGCCGTAGTGGAGGGCTCCGGGTTAATTTTGACCACCTGGGGATCTTTATCGTGCGCCGAAATCTCGTACACACGGGCGTTTTTGCTTTTTGCCTCCATCAGAAAAGCGGCCGCCGCGGCCGGGAATCGAACCCGCGACCTCGTGCTCAGCAGCGCAACGCCTTAGCCACTGAGCCACCGCGGCGGGTAACAGTATAAAGGAAGGAAATCACTGGTACCGGCAGAATTCGAACCTATGTCTAGTACATCCACGAGTTAGAGTTAGTCGTCTTACCAACTCGGGTACGACCGTATTTTTCTTTATTGCGTGACGTGGCGTTACAAAACAGTTAGATGCGCTACCTATAGGTTGATGTTAATCACCACAGTGACATACTTTAAGCAGGCAGTTAACACGTGTCTGTTTCCATCACAATTAACTCATTCATGAATCTCACTGTCGTCACCCTACCCTGTGCTGCGCAGACTTCTCTAAGCTTACACACATTTCCAGTGAAACGTGAAACAATCAGCTAAATGCATAGCGTCCAGGTCGTTGTTTTGTACAACCATTCTGCTCTTCCATATTGCGCGAAGGCCGAGCACAAAAACGACATCCTATGGTATGACACCGTGCTTTTGTCAAGGTAACGTATTCCATCTGGTGTCTGTGAACGTGTTTGAGGAAAGTGCGCTGGTAGACATCCCAAAAAACACCTTGTTTCAGCAATCCACAATACATGCTGTACATTTTCCGGCTTTTTACAAAGCCTACAATCGTATCACCACGGCACAAACATCTATCTTTTGTGTGAGCATGTCAAAACTGGCAATTTCTGCGTGCTAATTGACCAGATTTAGGGGAAATCCCCAAGGTGGAGTAAGTTTCTGTAAAGGAAAGTTTGACATCCACCTAAATGCAGCCATACGGCTACAAAGGAAAGATACAGCTTTCCTTTGTAGCCGTATGGCTGCATTTAGGTGGATGTCAAACTTTCCTTTACACAATTTCTGCGTGTGTAACTTGAAGACGAAAGTTTTAACCCCCCCCCCCCCCCCCCACTCCCTGTTACTGGCTTACGCTTAACTCTTTATGGACGTCGTTAGCCTGACTTCCACGGTGAAGGCTTTTGTACATCGGTTCCGGACGTGAAAGTTCAATAACATCCCAATACAGACGCTTGCGTGTTACCATTGTCAAGTAGCCTAGTGGAAATCATATATTCAAAAACCAGTGAGACAAAACAACTTCCCGCACTTACCCCCTGACAGCGTATTACTGGACATTTTTTGTTGACACAATAAAATTGGGCAATGCAGAGGACAGTCTAACATAACTGAATGTTAGTATGAATGCGTCACACTGATCGCATAGAAACAAAAACCTTGACGCCAACTGTTTTATAGACAGATTAGGCAGTCCCAGGACCCCACGTGTTTACGTTCTAAACAAGTTGCTGCGCTTTGTTCTTTCAAAAGACGATTCCCATACAAACACGGCAAACATCCGATGAAATCTCTGAATGTTAGCTCGTGTACAGAACAGTGCCTGCATGACGCACCATAATTTATCAAAAAGAAAAATGTTCTACATAGTCGCCCTCGCGAAGATTGTTTCATGGCAGCCTACCCATGCATTTGTCTGCGTGCCGATTTTTTGTTCATTTTCCCGGTAATACAACGTATTGACGCGGTATTTTTCGCATGGCACTCCTAAATAGTTGGGGTTGTTGTTGACCATACTACATTATCATACACGCGGGGCGTCTCCAGCAACTCACCGGGGCAGGTTCCATTACATTTGCCCAGGTTCACACTACTGCCACTTATTTCGCAGATTGTCTGGTCACAGGTAAAGTGTTTGTTACGCATGCCTAGTCATCACAAATAGGGTCACGTCGCCTGCATACGCGGAGTCTTTGGCCTCGATTGCTTCTAAAACAAACCATTTGATTTTGCTACTTTGAATTATCTTTCTGCATAGTGGTTCCAAGAAAAGCGGGAACAGTAAAGGTAACATTGGGCATCCTTAGCGAACTGATCAATTGACGTATATTCTTTCAGCTAGCTCTTTGTTTATTATTACCCTGGTCGCGAAACTTTGTATGGCATCTTTATTCCCTCAAGTACCACCAAACCCACATTAACGCGGTTTAACACTGCAAATAAAATATCATGATGTGTTCTGTTGAAGGCTTTTTCTGGATCAATTTGTAACATAGCCACGTTTTTGTGATAAGCGTCACAGCACTCAAGCATGCTCCGCACTCATCCCTTTGATGCCACATGTCTGGTCCGACCACGTTTTTGATGACAGACGGTAGTCGTTTTGCTAACGCCTTCATAAATACTTCGTAGTCGATATTGGTTAATGTAATAGGCTGGTAACAAGTCACTTTGCTTAATTTTTCTATCTCCTCTTTTTTCGGGATACGTACCGTGTGTATGTCCGTTGCGCAAAGACGGCGGCAGACATCCATACATTTTACTCCCAGCGTAAACCATGCGCAACAAAGTAGCTATTTCTTACTTGAATGTTTTGTAAAAATCTGCCTTCACTCAGTCAGGTCCAGGTGACTTTCCTGGGTTTAGTTCATCAATTGTGTCACGTTTTGTGGCACGTCTCGACCAGCTCAGAAGAATGGACACGGGAGAATCGTTGGCACGTTTACCACAGCACACATTTATTATGCACAACTCCAACCCCTAAGCAAAATAAACAACAAAGCAAACAAAGAACTCAACCAAACAAATTCCTAAATACTAATCCCTAACAAAAAACCAAACCAAAAGTCACTACAATGAAGTCCCTTAATAAAGCAACGGGTCCTAGTTCCAGTCTATACAACGTCCATGTTAACAATCCTAGCAACAATAGTCATATATTACCATGTCCCTAGCGGACGGGCCTACGGCGCTGTCTCCGGCGGTGACGTGTCGTACCCGTAGCGTGGCCGTGAAACTCTGGTAGTCGTAGTTGTCCGCTGCAGCGGTGCCGGTGGTGGTGGTACCGACGTAGTTGTGCGTGGCACCCGGTGGACCGCTCTTCAGCTACCCCTCGTAGCAGGAAGCAACCCCTGGCCTTGTGGCCGTCGCCGTCGTAGCAAGTAGCACCGGGAAGCTCCGGGAACGTCGCCGCGTGGGGACCGCCAAGGCGTTATTTGACGGTGCGTGCTCGCTGTACGCAGGCGCCCGACCGTCGCCGCTGGCGACACCAAAGCGCAGGTTGGTGGTACGACGCGGAAGTGGGAGCCGATGCCACGTCGGTCCACTCCGGCCCAGGCTGACGTGGCTCTGGTCGATGGCGTGGCCTCGTACCCCCGGCTTGTTCCTCGTACTCGTGCCACCTGACCTTCCTGCATGCTGTGGCGTTCTTCTGATCCCTCTCCTCCCTTCTCCCGGCCTGTGCCCCGGGATTAAATAGCCTTTGCCCGGCCGTCGCGGCACTCTTGCATTCGCTGTGCCCGTGTCCGCCGCACGGGTCACCACCACATTGGTTATTTCTCCACGTGCCTCCATCGCGTCACCTCGTCATTCGTCCGCCCTCTTCGCGGGAAATTTGCATTCTCTTTCTTCGCCTTCATCTTCCTCGGCCTCTGACTCCGCTATGACACGTCATCTTTATTACAAAGGGGGGATTGCCCCCTTAATCATGACAAATTGCTTCTTCGATTTCTTGTCTGCTAATTAGTTATTTCAAACTTTATGCACCAGCATTGTCAAGAGCTGGTAGAAGCTGTAGAAACTCAGATTCATATCTATTTCTTATTGGTGTTTTACGGCTTAAACGTTTGGTGTAATATTCTGTGAAGGCCTTTTTAATATCGCTTTGGATCATCTTCATCACCCCACCATGTTCTATTTGTCATATCTGCTGCTTACGCGCGTAACTTTTTCCTTCAGCCAGTGCCCCCTTAGTTTCCTGCTCTCCGACAAGCAGCCCCTCGACGCGAGCCCTGATAGCAGCTCCGTTGTATTTTTCAACCTCTAGCTTTTTTAACTTGAATTTTATGTTCCGTGCATCTGCGCTAAAATAGCCTGGTGTTTTTTGTTCTTCCTTAGCTAGTTCCATTAATAAGCTATGTAAATCTTTTCCTCCTTTTTTGTAGATGGCTAAGCTTACCGGCCCTCTCAATCGTCATCATATTTACGTTTTGCTTGAACCGCTCCCATGCCTAGCAGGCACTTTGGAAAATCCGGTCGTAGTTATCGTACAGTCTGTTTCTAATACTCTCCAAAAACGCTGTCCTCCAGGAGTTTTGTGTTCATTTGCCACAGATCCCAGTGGAAATTGGTTTTCGCTTAAGTTTTTCCCCGAGTGACGCGGAAATCAGACAGTGATCATTAAAAGCCTGCTCTATCTGGTAATTGTATGAATCTGAGAAAAGTTCTGAGGACACGTAGGTACGATCCAAACGTGCGTGGCTGAAACCGTTGAAGTGTGTGAACTTAAGGTCATCCTTAAGTGCCACAAGCGTGGTTACATCATGCAAAGTGGAGATCCTGGCTTCCAATAACTGTGCACTAGAGTTCGCCGGGGCATTCTTATTCGAACGATCACAGTTCCTGAGGACACAATTAAAATCACCCATGACGCTTAAGCTCCTATCGCAGACAAAGAACTTAATTCGTTATTAATAACGAATTAACAAAGAATTCTCTGAAAAACTTTATACGCGGCTTAGGTTTCGTTCGCGCGCACACGAAGACAATTCTAATTTATTTATCTTTTGAACACAAAATCTGCGATGACCAAATGCCCAGAAACACATGAAACAACACTCTGAACTTTAATGCCTGCTGAATTCCTCAGAAACCGACAGCACCCTGCTGAGTTTCCCACTGTGTGATTCCCGCATACGTAGTAACTATCGACGCGCTATGGCGGTGGCGGTTAGGTCGCAGTACAACAGCATGCGAAGTTTCATTCTTTCACCCAGAAGGAAAACCAGCAACAA
The DNA here is from genome assembly GCF_048455015.1 of Haemaphysalis longicornis. Lineage (NCBI taxonomy): Eukaryota > Metazoa > Arthropoda > Arachnida > Ixodida > Ixodidae > Haemaphysalis > Haemaphysalis longicornis. The sequence goes on along the minus strand of NW_027526291.1, from coordinate 294,920 downwards.
AAGCGGTAAACGGGGGGGGGGGGGGGGGGGGGGGCGTACCGACGATGAATTATCCCGGGCACCAGCGGCCGGTGCGAAAACCAAGGCCGAGTTTAGACTGTTACCAAGGTAAATGTAACTGGTAGCGAAGCTTCCATAGAAGCCCATACGTTCAGAAAATGGCGGCTCTTAAGCTGCGCATGGGGCTTAGCGCCATCTGTGGGAGTAGGGAACACTTGCAGTGGAACAAAACAATAAACCAGACGTGACGCAAGATCCGGTCGAAAAGTTACGTCATCTTTGTCCCACTAGCGCAAAAATTTGGCTTCAAAATAGCTCGAGCAGGCCTCTAACCCACTTAGGGTTCATGTCATTGCCATCCGACGCAAGTTGGCGAGCCCTTAGCCAGTGTGCTTTCCGTCAACGCCAGCTTATATGTACAGACTCGTGACTGGAGAAACGTACTTAAGCATACTGTCGTATTATTCGCCTCCGTGTTGCTAAAACATGTTGTTTTCTCTGAAACTTTATTCTGTATTTACGTCTTCCACTGCTGTATGAACGCAAGTAGTTGTTTACCTTGATTACCCGTCGCGGTGGCTCAGTGGCTAAGGCGTTGCGCTGCTGAGCACGAGGTCGCGGGTTCAATTCCCGGCCGCGGCGGCCGCTTTTCTGATGGAGGCGAAAAGCAAAAACGCCCGTGTGTACGAGATTTTGGCGCACGATAAAGATCCCCAGGTGGTCAAAATTAATCCAGAGCCCTCCACTACGGCGCGCCTCATCTCCTGCGTTGCGTCGGCGCGTTAAACGCCACAATCAATCAATTGTTTACCTTGATTGCAGTGGGTGACAAACCGGGTACCGGGCACGTACCCCCACCTTCCGAATTTTTTTTTTTCTGCCATGGGATACAGAGCACAAAATGGCACTAGGCCACGCTTGTCTGCTGCCCCCCCCACCTTCATATCAAAAACGTGCCCCCTCGTCACCGCGATACAAATTTCTGCCTACGCCACTGCTTGCTTGTATAATTGCGTCGCACATACGCAGGTTGCATGCGTTCATTAGGTATAGATCAAGGTTATATAATGCTTGCGCTGCTTGTGGGCTTCAGTTCTAAGAGAATAAATAACGCATAGTCATGCCATAATCATGACATTTCAATTTTATTCCAGGTTAAACAACAAACAACTTTATTACACTGTACAAAATCTGCACGTTTAGAAATAAGCACAAAATGTTCGTGGGCACTACATGCATTAGGATTTTTTTTACACGTCGAAAAAAAAAAGATAACAGGAAATATGGTAGGCACTGCATCTTGACGCAAAACACCGGGCCTCAGGAATGCCAATACACGAAACCGCAGCTGTCCCGCCGTCTTATCAAGTAGACACGGGTTTCTGCGGAACTTCACCCAGGATTCACACTTGCAATTTTATGGTTGCATTGTTTAGGCAAGTGTCCCAACAGATAAGTAAAAAGAAAGTGAAAAAGAAGGTGAAACAAAACCAAGAAAATTCCTAGCGCTCATGTGTGCGCGCCTCCCGACGAGCGCCCAGCGTCCCTTGCGCGCGTTTGTAAAGCCAAGCATACCCACTTAGGGCGATTGTCCAAGGTTGCGGTGACCGCCCGGCTGTTTAAAAAAAAAGTCCTACTTCCTGAGGCACTGGGCTTCGCAGTTGATGGCAGCATTAACTGGTCAGCTGTAGACATTACTAAACAACGGCTAGAGTATTGGTGGAAAATCAAGAAATGGGGTTCGGTCGGCACCAGAATCCCGGGACGCTCGCCGCCGAGTCTGTACACAAAGCAGCCGCGTCGGCGGATTGCCTCGAAAGCGCGTCATCCCTATTTCATATTTGCCGCGCTTTCGAGGCGCTTTTTCAAAGAAAGTGCTACGAGTTGTGCCGCGCCTCCGCCAGATGGCGCCACGGGTCCCGCGACCGAGAGAAGACGCAGTGAAACATCCCCCTCGCGAGGGGCACGATCAAATGCAGAGTATTTCCGGGGGCGCACGACGTTAAGTAGTTTGCGTTACGTTAATGTTGTTGCACTTGTGGCAACTGCTGACGAGAGAGCGCTCGTCAGCAGTAATTTGAATTAGTCAACGATATAAGGCGCGTTCGTAGAGTCCCATTCTGTGTCGGCTTTGTGGCGCAGTGGGTAGAGCACCATGTACATTGCGTTCCGCCCGCAGGGTCGAGGGATCGAAACTGGGCGCCGGATAGTATTTTTTTTTATATAGTAGGGAGGGGTGCGGTGCGGACTACGGACGTCAACGCGGGTGACATCGTGAGTTACTGAAATGCTCTGCATTTAAAAGAAGGTGAAAAAGGTGAAGATAAGCAATTTCACCATTTTCCCGTAGGGGAACCTTGAGTAGTATGCGAAGCAGCAGTGGGGTCGACTCAAGTTCCCATTTGTTTTCAGTTCGATCGCGGAGTTGCGGGAGGAGAATGAAGGGAGCGGAGCGCGCGCGTGCGTCATTGATACCGCGGAGCTACAGTGGCGCCCCAGCGGAGTATGCAGCGGCTACCGTCGCGTCTGTAACCATAAGCTGCTTCGCATTATCGCGCGCGGAGCCGCAGTTGTTGTCATTCGTTGCGCAATCCCCGAGAGGAGAGGAGGAATGCCGAAGAGGAGAGGAGCGTCGGAGAGGAGAGAAGGAATGCCTGACATACTACTCAGGGTTCCCCTACCGGAAGATGACGACGGTGGTTGAACGCGAAGCTAGCTCGTGATGGTTTCTTTGGTTGGCCAATCCCTCGGGGCATCCTGCCACAATCATCATCAGCGGTGCCTGGCCAGGCATGCGCAGTGGGGGTGTGGACGCCGCACAACGGCGCCCACACAACGGCGGAAGGAACAGGCTCGACCATAAGCTACTTCGCATCTAAAAATGGATCAATGCAAAAGAAAGCGACGGCAGTAAGTAAAATCCCATAGCAGAAAAAATGCGGCAGCCGCGCCGCACAGAGCAGCACAACACAGTGCTGTGATGGAAAGATGGAAAGATTGCTTGCGCATGCAAACGCGGGAAGCAGCGATCACTACAAGCGTTGTAATGCAATGGAGAAGGCACTGAGATAGACAATTAAACGAATCATTTGAATCCGAGAGGCGCACAACACTCGCGCTAATGGAATACGCTGAGAAGTCCTAGAGTATTTGGCCGCACTTGCTTCGAGCCAAACCTAAGGTGAAATCAAACGATAACTGTGTCCCCCCACACCTAGTCGCGCTTCAATAGCCACTCCCATAAATCTACATGTTGATGTCGCTGGCAATAGGTTGTGAACCGCTTTTCGCCCGAACCTTCGTTACCAGTTACATTTACCTTGCTGTTGCCGCAACTGTCGTAATAACTTTATTGACGTCATTTCACATCTCAGCCAACCGAACGGCGTGACACGCCTTTTTTACGTCCATAGATGACGATACGGCTTTTGCGTCGGTCGTCTGAACATAGCCTAATTAAGGCCGGGTTTAGACTGTTCCAGCAACTGTTTTAAAATCTTTAAAGAAGGGCGTCATTTCACGTCTCACCCAACCGAACTGCGTGACACACCGTTTTTTTTTACGTTCATAGCTCACGATATGGCTGTAACGTGGGTAGTCTTAGCATAGCCTAACTGAGAGCCAGCCATCTTGCGACTGCTCCACTTTGAAGCCGCAAGCCCAATGACTCGTGTACCACCGTGAGTTAGTACCCGAGACTCAAACAGCTTACTCACTCGGCTGCGACTGTGGTGAAAGGTATCGCGCTACCTGCTAGATACAGAACACGTGATAGCGTAGAAGAATCAAAGCTGCTGCAATCGCGGACTTAAAACCGTTGTGATGGTTGTGAAGATTGCGTACCGCTTGGCTACATTCAAGATTTACGCGTCAGTGTGACCTTCCTTCATTTTTCGTAGGTAGATCCACAGTGTTGTAATCGAAATTGTACACGTATGCTACTTAGTCTCGGCACAATTTGTTGATTGACAAGTAATTTTTTCTGCTTTGTGTTTTCGCAAACTACCAACTTGCGCCTTGCTTGTTTTGTTGATGGTCAAAAATTCTCACCAATGGTCAGGGTTGACAATCTATGTTTAAATCCAGATGCAAGCACTTTCTACTCCTTTTTGTAGAAGGTGAATTTTGCAATGATTGGCCTCTTTTTGTCGGGAGAATAACGGCCAAGTCATTGCACTCGTTCGAATGGACAGTTCGTGCTGGGCGACTCAACTTTGTGCAAATTTTGATACCTTTTTCTGCCGATGCCGCCCAATATTCGTTCTCGTCGTCATCAATCGCATGAAGGGGCTGGTTAAGACGTCGTACTTTATTTTCTGCATCATGGCACCTTGAGGTATATGTGTGCAATTTGTTTGTTATTGTTTTGTTATTGTTCAGGAGACCTTCAAATGAAGAATTTTGGAGAGGCGACACTTGCTACGGGCGTAACATCCTTTGAGTAAGGCATTTACTTTCATTGTCGGTTACACCCTTGTAAGGTCCACTTATGAGATCAGCGGCCAGGCGCCCGGGCTGCGCGTGAGAGCCCGCCACTCTGTCTGGGGGCCCAGCACGGTGGACTCTACGCTGCAGCCGTCGCCAATTCGTCACGGCACGCACGGGAGGCGGATTGTCTGGCCGACCGAATACCACGGGGATAATCCCCCATTGAGAAAGCAGACGGCGCCGCCGGATTCCGATTGAGAAAGCAGACGGCGCCGCCGGATTCCGAGAACCGTCTGGGTGACGCCCGGAGGTGGTGGAATTACCGTCGTCGAAGCGCGCGCCGCGCGAGACACCATTGTTGACGCGCCCCGGGCGGCAGAGTGCAATGTCGCCGCCTTTCGCTCTCACCCCGCGGGGTCGCGCGCACCTGCTCGTCCGCGAGTGTGTCCGTTGACCCAAAGATGGCGGCGCCTCATTGAATATTCCGTAGCGCACTGAGTGACAGCTGTCTACGTGAATTTGGGCACTTTCTTACGCGTGTACGAACGCTACAGGGGCGTTCCCGAGAGAGTGTGATCTCGAGGTGATATAAGGCCGAACTTGGCCGTTAGAAATCGTTCTTGTCTGAGCGCCGAGCTGGGCAGTTCCCGGCGGGACAAGGAGTCTCGACCGTTGAAGTTAGGTTGGGATTTGTGAGCCCCCTAGGTTAGAGGTTAAGATCGCGTCGGAGGTTTAGGGTAAAGCGTCGTACCGGGCAACTAGACGGATCTTGCGGCGAGACAGAGTCTCGGCCTTCGTTTCTCGAGCGGTTTGTGTACGCTCCGAGGACAGGAGAGTTAGACGAAGCTGGGGAGCTCGGGTGATTTGTGCGCACTCGGAGCTAGCTGCAGTTTGAAGTTTTTCTTTTCATTACTCACGTACCCAGTTTTCCTACTGTAAATAGCTGTATATAAACTCTTCGTTTCACTTAATCAACCCCAACTCCTCGAGTTCGTCAATTCGACCGCCGTCTCCAAGAGCTTCAACACCATCGCCCGGCCAGCCCCCTGCCAAATCAACCGGAGCCCGGGCGATTGGGTTCCTGATCGACACCGGCCTTCGGGGAAACGAACCACAACCATTTTACTGGCGCAGCCGACAGAATTTTGCAGAAGAAATCACCAGGCCACAACCAGGGGCAGCAAGCAGACGCAAGCCCGCCTTCATCGGCGGCAGCCGAGCTCTGCGTGAAGTGGAGCGGCTGAGCCAAGCCAGCGCACGCGGCCAACAACGCGGCAGCCGACCACCGAAGGTGCGGGTGAGTGGGATTTCTTGCGCTTCGTTGTGGCGGTGTAGGCTGAGTCTGAGGTTGAATGGTAGGCACGCGGAGCATGCTGGCTAACTTGGCGGAAGGAGACGGAAATGGTCAGACACATGAGGCGCCACCTCAAGGAGGAACGGCGGCAGGAGGGGTGGTCCAAGCGGAGTCTGAGGCAATAATTCTTAGACGAATGGAGTTGCAGTTTCAGGAACACTAGAGAAAAGTAGTGCGCGAAGCAGAGGAAAGAGTGCGAGAGGCGGCGGAGCGAGAGTGAAGAGAGGCGCGAGAATCAAAGGAGCGCATACAAAAACTTCGGCTCGAATCTGAAGAGCGGCTGCGAAGGTATGAGTTGGAGCTGGAGCGGAGAAGGCAGACGCCCTTGCGTTCGGACACTCGCGAGCAGAAACAATGGGGCACAGACCCAGCTAGTTGTATAGCGACAGCGAAGTCGAATGGTGCCGGCCGATGTTTCGGAGTTGAACTTGGCGATGCCAAAGTAAGTAGCCATGGCTCCCTACACGAGGCTGGCATTTACGCCGGTGTCGAACGGGTGGAGACGGACGTTGGGATGAGGAGCGACGAGGTAAGCGCGTCCGGTGATACCGTAGAGCGGCGTAATGAAGCGATGCTCGAACATGACGAGCAGCCTCGCGGGCGAAATTTGGGGATGGAGCTGCAGCGCATAAGGCCGAACCCTTCGAGCAGGCCCAGTTATGCACTGTCAGCAAAGTTGAATGGGGGCAGCCCGTTTTTCAACTTTAAGCCGCGAGAGAACGAGATAAGCGGCCGTGGCTGCGCACGGGAAGCGAGCGGCTCAGCCGGGAACAACTGCATGGAAAGGGAAGCGAGCACGCGGAGCATCCCAGCGAGCGCGTCCGGCATGGGAGCAGAGTCAAGGGGAAGCCCCGTCGTCGCGGGTGTAGAGCCGCCAGCTGCTTTTGCACCGGACACTGCGCTAATGCATGCTGAACTTGCTGGCACGGGCAGTATCCAAATTCTAATCGGTGGACCGGAGGAGACTGGAGTCGCTCAGGAAAGTCTTGGGGCCCGCCGCGCTCCCAATTACGCTCGAAAGTTTCACGAGAAAGCGAACTCCGTGTCGGGCGTTCAGGAGCTCGCCCAGAAGAGAAAGGAGATAGAAGACGAGAAAGCATGTGACGAGACGGAGCAAAAAAGAGACGGAGTAGACGATCAAGCTTTGGAAAAGCAGGAGTTAAAGGTAGATAAGGGAGATGAGACGGTAGACTGGGTTGAACACGCAGAAAACAGAGGAGAAACACGGAGATGTCGCGTGGGTTAGGTAGTCTTGATGGTGAGAGGGTTCCCGAGGGGGCAGACGGAAAACACCAAAACGCATGCGTGGGGACTGCGAAACAAAGCATGAGAGCTCCCGAGGAGGTTACGAAGGAGAGAGAAAAACCATGTGAGGGGACAGATGCCGAGGAGACAGGAGAACGAGACGCAATCAGCGATCTCGCAAAACCGGTGTCCGAGATAGAGCTTCGTAGGTTTAGTGTCGGTTGCGGCCATTACCGAGATTTAGTCGAGAGCCGCGCTGGAGGGGTTGACGCACTAAGTTCTGTGACCTGGCCGTGTTTCACAGGCCCGAGTTCTGAGTTGTGCCAGGATGAGTGCGTACTGGGACAGCCGAAAAACTGTCTTGGTCAGGCCGCCGCTCAGAATGCACATAGCGCGCACTACCGGTTTTTGGTAATAACAGATGTTTGTGAGGTTGTTGATGTGGGGCAGTCTGTGCGTAAGGGAAAGAATGATCCCGAGAAGGTCGTTGCGTTTGCGGGCCGCCATTCCGCTCCAGCGGCAAGCCTGCGCTCACGCTGCCAGCGCGCAGCATTGTCTTACCCCAGTAAACCACTAACATCTCTGCGACGTCCCAAAAAGATCCTAAAGTCTAGGTCCCAGCAGTATCTCTATTAGACATCCGTACAACGTGCAATATTTCAATGAAAATTTTTGGATGTTGAGATAACGTTGCTGGTACCTTAATGTCGGACGTTCTTTCAACTTTGCTAAAGACGTACTCTCGATGTTGCTGCTGCTTCATTTGGGGACGGTATTTAGACATATTTTGCTGACGTTGTTCAGATGTAGCTGGTATGTCCGTTTTTTACTTCGAACATGTCTATCGCAGTTTCATTTATTTTAGCTATATCTGCTATACTTTATTTTCAAACTCTCCGCAGGCGTACTATATTGAAGTTACCGAGGGGTTTTGTATGTTTTTTGTAAGAGTTTTGTACCGAGGGGTTTTGTGCAAGTATTGTAATCCACCACTATTGCTTTGAACTTTTGACCTTCAAAACAGTAGCCCAATACCGAACCTCACGGGAAGAGGCAAGGACTTAGTGCAGGATTCGTTTACAAGCGACGTTGCCAACGAGCCTTGTAAGGTTTTCTTAGTGGGGGGAGGGGGGGGGGGGGTCATTGCCGTCAAATCTGAACAAAATAAGATAGGATGATGAACAAAGACGCAATTCGCACAATTTTACTTGCTACTTGATTTAACCTTGATGTTACGTACCGAATGCAGCTTCAGGAATTCAAAGTGTGAGCACAGCAAATTTCGGGGCTGCCTTGACACTGAGGTTACCGTCAAACGTCACTTCTACATTAAACGGCAAGGTACTCTGCCTGTTTTTGCCTTGAAAAGAAAAGTCGATGACACCCTCATTCCAAAAAAAAAAAATAAAAAAGTCCGTGAGGTTTTGCCAAGATTGGAACCATAGACTTTCAAGACACAACACCAGCACCTAAGCTCCAATCCACTCGACCACGCCGGAAAACAATGCGTGGACCCAAGAATTTGGTAACCTAACAGAGGCTGCAAGCGAATATTGTCGGGGGTGATTCGTTTTGTCGTATTTGACAAATTTCGGCAGTGCTAACGCTTGTTTCTACCGCACCGATCTTGGAGGCGAGGTGAATTATGCTAATACTGCAATTGATGTAACCAAAGCTTCCTTATTTAAGCAAAGAAAAGCTATCGCGCTTCATCGTTCCCCCTATGCAAGCTACGGTAGCCGCGAATGAAATTGAATGCACCGCTAGATTTCCGGCGTTGATAAACTTTGTTCGTTACGCACCGAACTTGCAGACAAGCCCATCATGCTAACACTACAAGCGATCCAGAGCTCCCGTATTTGACTCGCAAAAAGCTCTCCCAAACCGCCGATCTCCTTGATGAAAGCCAAGCTAGCCACGGATGAATGCGCACTTTCGAACAGAAATAGCTTGTTATTTGCCTCAAGGCACCAAAGTACCGCACGTTAAAAAAAATGATTGTTTTCTACGAACGTAATGACCCCAAACCAGGAAATGGACATGGAATCCGGACATGGTCGCCTCCTTTCGGAGGATTCCTGGCGCTGCGTCGACGCTGATATCTGGCGAGCAGCATAGACATCGGCATAGCCGGGCATAGCTACATAGGAGCAGTGGGAGAGTGAACTTGCCAGCTCGGACCTAAGTAAGCAGCTTTAGCTCGCTGAAAGGGCGAAGACGGCAGACCACACCAACGGAGTCCTGGGCTTAGGACCCGCCCACTTCGAAGCTCGATCTACCTGTTCAAGAAAGTTTTCTCCTCCTCCTCCTCCTCCTGCGTCAGCTCACGTCGCCGTGCATTTTACCGACGCCGTCAACGCGGGGCGATGTCGACGCGCGAAAGCGCGGAATATACGCTGCAAGTGGTTGCGGCATCAGAACAAACCGTAAAATTACGGCGCCCACAGCCCCACGGCAGCTGTATTTCCACTGCAGACCATGAAATTGTCTTGAATGCCGTAATCTAGATTGTCGGTACAATTACTGTTTTCTTTAAAAAATACCCACGCTCAAGCTTTTCTTGTATATAATTGGAAACTAATATCTGTATTTGCCAATAACTTGGGCATCTATTTCGCAACGCGTTTTATCAAGGTGGGTGCCTTTCAGGAACAAGTTTTTCCCTCGGACGAACACGAGACAGGAAGTCGCTGCGCGGCGAGTCCGATCGTCTGTTTTTAACTGCACTCCGTACGATACGCGTGCTACAGGCCGGTGACGGCACGGGTGTGCACGCCTTCAACTTTCGTTGCTTTCGTTATTTCGGTGATTTTACTACCATGGATTTATCTACCGGACGAAGAAATACTCCCAAGTAGCGGAGGTAAGTGAGTACTAGTGAACCTTGTTTTCTTGTCATATGTATTTAACGTAGCAGAGTTGCTCTCGGACTTCGGTACGCGTAAGCGGTTAGCCCTAACGATTTGAGGGACTCGCTTTGTGCGTTGCGGAGATTTGTCGGTAGACCTTTGTACCTGGCTGCTGCGTTTGTAAACAGAATCAATTCTCCCGCAATTTCTAGCCCTGTGTTTGGTGAAGTGTTTGTGTTCTGTCCTGTTTTGCTAAGCGAATGTTTTCATATGAAATGAAATAAGAGAAGTTGGAGAGTGCGAATATAAGTCCCTGTGCGAATATAGGCGTGTTTGCGTTACACGCACACCGTGTACTTTTAGCGTGATATTGGTTTTGGTTTCGTTTCTGCAGATGCCGTTTTTTCGTCATATTATTTTTCGGTTAAAAAACGTGCCCAATAAATTGAATGATTGCCGTGCGTGTAGCATTAAAACAAAATAATAAATCGAGTGAATTCCGAGAGTACAGCATTAGATTAAAATGCAATCTGTATGCTTTTTTCGCGTTTCGATTGAGTGTTCAATCTTTTCGAACGCTGAGTTTGGTCATGAAATGTTCGAATGAACAACGTGTATGCAACCCGAATTTATTTGTAACGTCAGAACTACACGCATGTCGCTGGTTGTGCTTCGTACTCTTACTGCAGCATCGCAAACGTAAATTAACCTTTCAGAACCTAGTAAAAATATTCAAAAATGGCTGTTAAATGTCTGTGACTTATGGAATTTTCAGCTTAATGAATTTAGTGTGTAACACACCTTCGGGATCAGAGTAACACAGCATTTGGGATTTTGCAGGTTTAAGGCAGAGTATGATTCTGGTGTGTGGCCTGTCGTTTGCTAATAATTTACATGTTGCAGGCTGCTGACTGGTGCCACTTAGACTATGTGTGAATGTCATGGGGCTGTAAAAATGTCTTGCACTACTTTGATGCTTTCTGCTGTACAACGTATACTTCAACTAAAATATAGGCCTAGCAGGACGAGCGAACAGGACAACATGACTAGTTTTTCACTGATGTGCTTTTTGAAGGTTTAGTTATGCATATATACCAACTAGCCCACCTCGCCTTTCTGCTGCAGGAAGTATACGTCCATGGCAGTGACTCTGTCCGGGTTTGTGCATGTTTCCTTTTGCCACATTTTGTGGACATGGCTTCATCCGTGTATATATTGTCACTTCAATCCACCAAGCGGTTAGGATAGACACAGAAAAATATTTTGCAAGTTCAGATGGGACCTGGAGCTGTGCTAAAATGTCCTCAGAGTCCCCATTCACGAAATATTGTTCTTATATATAGTGGTACCTCACATTAGCTGTCATAGTCAGTGTTAAGGTTGCCTTAGTAGTGCCAGTGCTGACACTAAATTATATCCACTCCACTCTCTTCCTGTCCTTTATTGTTACACCCATCTTCTAGCGTTCTATTGTCTGCTAAGTTGTCCTTTATTTAAGTTAGACCCTTTTAGTTACCCTGGAAGTTTCTGCCCCTAGGCGAGTACCGGTAGGATGCAGCTGTCATACACTGTCTTTTTCAGGGTCAATGGTAGGCGGCCATTCTGTACTATACCAGCCTCAAAAAGCTGTATTAACAACACAGGTTTTCCTGTACCCATGCCTAGATTGATGAACTGGCTTGCAAGAGAGGTGCTACTGCAACAGTCTGCACAAGGCGCCTGCTCAAGCTACTGTTGACGGTCAACTTGGCGCGGGACTTCTCCTGGTTTAGGGGTTTAGGAAACAGGAAACACGCTTTTTTCCACCTGCGAGTGGCATCCTGCATTGTGTGTAACTAGATATTTTCGTGTAGTTACAGACATCAAATTCTTTAACCAGACAATGTATAGGGCCCAGATTATTATTGTCAGTCACATCCTGCGCAATATCAGCTTTGTCGACAACCTTCGGCTTCTTAGTTTTTATTGCTACAAGCGGTATTAAATTTTTTTTCAGTCTTTGGACCATGAAAATATTACTCACTTTCCAAAAAATCCGGTCTGCAACTATTTTGGCAGTTTCTGGCACCACAACGAAGAACGCATGCTGTTTAAGAATTCCCTACCATAACTGATGATGGAGGCATGCACCATTGAACCACCATTGAATCATTTCCGTGCTTCCATGCGTTTTTATTTTGTGTTATTGTTCTTTGAGCGTATTACTTGGTGTGAATCACGTAGTCATGTAAATCTGTCTTCTTGTAACTAATATTCAATCATTTTCGTGTTCCCCGTTTTCTCGTTTGTTCCCAAATCATATCACTTTGTGTGAAATATTGAAATAGTGTAACTTATTGTTTTCCTAACCAGAATTCAATAAGTTGTTTCTAAAGTTCTTTGTTGTTTTGTTGTCCTGCCATTTCACTAATTGCGAATCATTTCATCACGTAAATTTCTACTGCTCTTGTAACCGCCTACAGTCATTTCTTTATACACAGATTTTATATAGATTATAACCATTTCCATAGATGTTGGTTTGTTTAAGGTAGCTTAAATTTGTATGGCACTCACAGCTACCACTCAACACCACTTCTGTGTTTCCTAGGTGCTTTTATTTTATTGTTCCACAAACTTTTTGCTACATGTGAACTATTTAGTTTCGTAAATTTGGTGTGTTTTATAACCACCATTCAATCATTTTTTTGTTTTCACACTTTTCTTGCGTTGCTTTTCACCCAATTATTTTTATGTGCGATATTTCAAGTTGCATAGCTATCTTGTACTTTTACCCTGGGTTTACATGTTTGCTTTTCTTCCTATTTTTTGTCAACCGTTCTCCTGTGTGTGACTTATTTATAGTCATGAATATTTGTACTATTCTTGTAATTGTACAATGTGTACCCTGTGGGCCAGGGCAGATAAGAATGAAAATTAAAGTGGTTGTGTTGCGAAAGCATATTACATAATTTCGAAGTCAATATAAACTGTTTTGCCTGAACTCTTGTGTTTTATGTGTACTTTGAAAGCGTTCTTACTACCCAGCTGCAGGTACTTACAGATAGGATGGGAGACTGTGATTTTAAATAGTTTAATTTTTGAATTGTTTCTGTGATAATTTATTTGCAGAAGGCCTGTACAGCCGTGCTGTATGGTACAATTCGATGACGCTACTGTGGTTGCCTTAGTGTCCAGGGCGCTTGTGCTGATCAGGACTGGTTTGCTGTTACTTACTGCCTCTTGTTTTCGACGCGACATTGTTTAGAGTTGTGCTTCGTGTGCTTCTGCGAGAGTGTGTGGTTAGCTTGGCACTTCACATATGAGACTTCATGCAGTATGCAGCACTTCAAAAGTGGAAACACATTAATCTAGTAACAGCAAACAGTGCTGAATAGCTAGTAAGGCATGTATTTGAAGTATAAATGCCCACAACACGTAGGCAACCTTGGAAAGGATGCTGGCCAAACTTCCAAATAATGTATAAAGAATGTAAATTTCAGGCATACAGGTTCATATCAACAATATCATGCTAACGTACAGAAGTCATGAATATAACAAATTAATGCTTGTGCCAAAGACAGAAAACCAATGTAGAACAGACATCTATATACGTCTTGCATGCGTACCACTACAATATCCATAAGACGTACCACTAAGGTAACATCCCGTAAACAGCTTATAAAAGTACCATGAGACGTCTATTGGACGTGATCCTTCGCGTGATTTGGATGGGTTTTTTGCGGTTGTAGCAACGTTGTATATATGTAACTCCGACCCCAACGGTACGTCTCCTGGACATCTGCAATGTCGGTTGCTGACGTCTCCGGGATATCTGAACGACGTAACGTGGTTTGATGGGACGTTGGGGCATTGGAGAGGCATGGCCACTTAGACTATGGGACAGGAAGCGAAGTCGCATTTTGCGATACCACTCCGTCTTCCCCGAAGTTGTGTTCGCCTCATGGGGCTAAATTGTCGAGACTTGCATTGACATTGCAACGCTACATGGTCCGGGTCATCTGCAGACGGGTTGGAAATACTCGAATGCAGTACTCTGTTTTCGGAATGTTGCTCGGGGAGGCCATTACTGAATTGCCTCCCAGCCTTAATACCGCCACGACGGGCGTGAACGTTCTTGTTCACCCGTCCTTTTTCGCCGGGTGTGTGTGTGTGTGTGTGTGAGACGTGGTTGTGCGCGACGAGATGCCTTGGGTTCTCGATCCGTACACCGAATTGATCGATCCGCGCACCGAACCGAACTTTCTGTGCACCGCAAGTGAGCGAAAGCACAGCCGAACATTCTTGAAGGAACCTTATCAGGCTACGCCGTCAAGGAGGACATTTGAGCGCGTGCGCATAGTGGCAATTCAAACTTTCTTAACGTTTTATTTTTGTTGGCTGCAAAATTGCCCGTGTTCTTTGCCAGTCCCTATTCCTTTTGTTCTTGTTGTCGAGTTCCGGAATGTTTGTGCGTGGTTGCTGTTATAGCGCGCACCAGTGTTATAGGTTGAGTTGTCTTGTTGTTCGTGGTGTTTACGCGCCCCGGAGACACGACCCAATTTCTTTTAACTCGCACTTAGTGTTTTTAGCATTTTTTTTTGTGTGTGTCCGGTTTGCTAGAGTATTCTGTCCCTGTTGAACGGCTAGTGAATAGGTTGTGTTTGTAGTTTAGGTGAGAGAGGGTTCGGATCAGCTGCAGAAATGGAAGGGGGCTCATTTGTGGTTATACCTAGCTCCTTCCACGTTTTTTTTTGTTTGTTTGTTTATGCCGCTGTTATTGCGGAAGGAGAGATGAAACGAGTGGCCCTTTTAAATTCTTTTCGGATTTACTGAACCAAGAGGTCCAGTAACCCTCTTAAAGGGGGGAGTTGTGAGATCCACTTATGAGATCAGCGGCCAGGCGCCCGGGCTGCGCGTGATTACCCGCCACTCTGCCTGGGGGCTCAGGGCGGTGGACTCTACGCTGCAGCCGTCGCCAATTCGTCACGGCGCGCACAGGAGACGGATTTTCTGGCCGACCGAATACCTCGGGGATAATCCCCCATTGAGAAAGCAGACGGCGCCGTCGGATTACGAGAACCGTCTGCGTGACGCGCGGAGGTATTGGAATTACCGGCGTCGAAGCGCGCGCCGCGAGAGGCACCATTGTTAACGCGCCCCGGGCGGCACAGTGCAATGTTGCCGCCTTTCGCTCTCACCCCGCTGGGTCGCACGCACCTGCTCGTCCGCGAGTGTGTCTGTTGACCCAAAGATGGCGGCGCCTCATTGAATATTCCGTAGCGCACTGAGTGACAGCTGTTTACGTGAATTTGGGCACTCCCTTACGCGTGTACGAACGCTACAGGGGCGTTCCCGAGAGAGTGTGATCTCGAGGGGATATAAGGCCGAACTTGGCCGTTAGAAATGGTTCTTGCCTGAGCGCCGAGCTGGGCAGTTCCCGGCGGGACAAGGAGTCTCGACCGTTGAAGCTAGGTTGGGATTTGTGAGCCCCCTAGGTTAGAGGTTAAGATCGCGTCGGAGGTTTAGCATAAAGCGCCGTACCGGGCAACTAGACGGATCTTGCGGCGAGAAAGAGTATCGGCCGTCGTTTCTCGAGCGGTTTGTGTACGCTCCGAGGATAGGAGAGTTAGACGAAGCTGAGGAGCTCGGGTGATTTGTGCGCACTCGGAGCTAGCGTCTAGCTGCAGTTTGAAGTTTTTCTTTTCATTACTCATGTACCCAGTTTTCCTACTGTAAATAGCTGTATATAAACTCTTCGTTTCACTAAATCAACCCCAACGCCTCGAGTTCGTCAATTCGACCGCCGTCTCCAAGAACTTCAACTCCATCGCCCCGCCAGCCCCCTGCCAAATCAACTGGAGCCCGGGCGATTGGGTTCCTGATCGACACCGGACTTCGGGGAAACGAACCACAACCATCTTTACTCCCCTGTTCTTCCTTTATTGAGGCCGTTAAGCTCGTTCAGTATCGCCTCTTGCCCTGCATCGATTCGGCGCACTGTTTCTAACACGGAGGCGAGGATGTTAGACTCATCACCCTTGTCAATACTAATAGGGCTCCGGCATTCTTCATTACGTCCCCTGGGAGCAAGAAACTCTAGAATTCAACAAATTGTGAACCAAACTGTAGAGGTAAGCACAACATCCGCTTCACTTGGTCACAATATTTTACTACGCACGACCCTGCAAGCCAACCGTAATCACTACTGCTTACACAGACAACAAAGTTCGTATATGTAATCCGGAAAAAGAGCAGTGGTGAGCATTTTATCCTGCGTGCGGTGAAGTGGCCGTGGGGGAACGTTGCTTGTCGCCTCTAATCTCCTACACCAGCAGTGTTGGAACTGTTGCTCGTGCCGCGTTGCCAAATGACCGTGCTAGTGGAGCCAAACGTGGCGAAACAGGCACACCGGCTGCCGAGTGCTGCGGTGAGGCATTGAAGCCACGTTGCGACGACCAAGGAGCCCAGGAGGTCATACCACCGATGAGCGTAATCTGAAACAAGAGCAACGGTCAGCATTCTATCTTGATTACGGTGAAGTGCCCTCATGGGGCGAAGATTGCTGTTGCAAAAACTTTCCAAACTATGAAATCTGTTAGCATCTTCATACTTGTCACGACTGTT
Source organism: Haemaphysalis longicornis (assembly GCF_048455015.1). Classification (NCBI taxonomy): domain Eukaryota; kingdom Metazoa; phylum Arthropoda; class Arachnida; order Ixodida; family Ixodidae; genus Haemaphysalis; species Haemaphysalis longicornis. Next base: position 278,441 of record NW_027526291.1, on the reverse strand, counting down.
CAAAAACAACCTTAACTACATCCCACTCACCACAGTGCAAGTTTTGTCCCGAAAGAGGTACCCTTTATCACACCGTATGGGAATGCTACCACACACCCGACCTCTCTCCCAATCCCCACCCTTCCCCTTCACAGTGGGCGGCGCAGCTGTGTAGCTCTGAACCCGTCTCCCAGCTTAACCTGGTGAGACGGGCCCGGACGGCCAGACAGAGCCAGGGACTCCTGGACTAAGGAGTCCCCCAATGGTCTGCCTCCACACACGGAGTCAGATTGAGATTCAATAAAAGTTTATTCATCAACTACTTTTGAGGCAGAAAAAATACATTACTAGTGGTAGCAGTGCTCTTTTAAGTAAATATAGACGGTGCTTGATTTTTGAGATAGCAATATTAGGTCCAACAAGCAATAATAGTTCCCAGCAGCCGGCACGCCAGCAGTGTGAACGCAGGAAAATTGAGTTAAATTCAGCAGACGTCCACTGCGTTCTCATACGAGGAGCGAGAGAGAGAGAGATAGGCAACAGGTAAAGAGCGTAAGAGGCGACTGGGGAGAAAGGAGAGTCTTTTCTAATTTCGGTGGCATTTGCCCGAAGCCAAAAGATGCACGGCCAATATTTTTAGTGTGTAGAATTCTTTGCCGAGTACTCACACAGTCGGGCCGGTGGAATTCCGACTGTTTGCACAAAATGAATAATTTGCGGAAGTAAACATTAAAATAGGGGATAATTGAGCAAGCGAAATTTTGAGAAACTAAAAAAAATAAACGTAATTGCTAAAATGAACGGTTGAAATAAAAAAAACAGTGAATGAAACAGCCTGGAAAAGAACTATGGAAATAGAAATAAAAAAACAGCGTCAGTGAGAAAACCGTGTAAAACCTTGTACTTCCGCAAACATGCATAATTGGCTAATGTAAGCGGCGTAATCATTATAATAGGGTGAATGAAGGTATTTTGGCTGAACGAAAATTAAAAGAAAAGCCAAAAATAAAAAAAAAATTTCTCAAAAATGAACTGAAAAATAAAAGTATTGAATGTAATACCCGTATCACACGGGCACTTCAATCCGGATGGAAGCGAAGCGCGATTACCCTACCGAGCACTCTCGACTGACCGCCGCTACACGGCACGTTTCAATGCCGATGGAGCAGTTGCAGCGGTTGTGCTTACGTACGCCAGATGGGGCCAAAACTATTTCGTGGCCGCCGTCCGGTAACTTTGCATGGTCGTAGGTATACATAGCTATATAAATGTTACCGCACGCTTATTTGGGTCAAGTTATTTGACACAATTAGTGGCGCTAGCTGAAGTTGCCTCCTTCTGTGCGAATAATGAACGGGGACGATAGTACCACCGGTTCCGTCCGATCGCGCTTGGAAATCTGAATCGCGCTTGGAGAACCAGGACTGAGTTCGAGCAGGATCAGGCTCGATCGCGATTGAAACTGCCGTGTAGCAGCGCCCGATCCAGATTGATCTCGATCCGGATCGACTCAATCGCGTTTGAAGGTGCCCGTGTGACATGGGTATTATACATCTCCTCCGAAAAGCGAAGACAAATCTAGAAAAGAAGGAAGAAGGACGTTTGCAGTGCGAATAAAAATAGCGAAAATGTGCAAACCATGCAAACGCCCTTCATTTTCCCAAGGGCATTATGACCAACCAAAAAATGAAAAATAAATTTACAAAAATGCATTGATAAAAGCAAGACTATGTATCTTATACATCTCTTCCAAAAACGAAGACTAAACAAAAAACCCTTGAAATGACGAAAAATTGTGAAAACGAGCAATCTATGTAATGTTCTGCATATGGAAAAAATACACAATTGGCGGAAGTGCAAACGGAGATAATTGGCCGAACTAATCGAAGAAAAAATTAAAAAATAAAAGATTACAAAAATGAGCTAACGAAATAAAGAAGTATACATCTGATCTATACTCCGAAAAACGAAGTCTAGAGTAAAGCAGTCCCGAGAGGAATACTGGAGATCCAAATAAAAAAATGGCGGAAATGATAAGACCGTGTAACGCCCTGCATTACCAAAAATTGAATATTTGGCAGAAGTAACAGATTTAATTGTTAAAGTGGCGTGAATGGAGATACAGTTCGCTCCCGTGGATACGAAATCCACGGGAACCGCAAACCACTTCGATTTAGCCGAACTTAAACAGTACGCACTAAAACAGCATTGTTACTAGACCGCAACCCGCCTTCCTTGATTTCGTTCAGAATATCGAATGTCATCGCCAAGTCTTGCGTTCATTAGTTGCCATGATAGTTGATACTTGTCGCCAGAATTGAAGCCGGAAGCGTCAACCACATAATATCCGCCCACAGTGCTGTGCGCAACAAAGAAGGTTGAGGACCTCAAAACAGATAGAAGCGTACGCTTGTGCCAGTCTCAACTGGCCTGCCGGTTTATAAACTGTGTGCTGCCTCTGGCGATGACGCCATCAGTACAAACACGTCGCGGTTTTCGCATCGCTATTTCGCAATTTTGCCTTTTATCGAGAAATAATGGTCACCTCTGTTTTCATTTGAAATAACTTCCAAATAACCGATGTAATTGGTTCTAGCTTCCAATCATCAAACAGTTTCTTGCATTGAATTGCATGTAAAATCGCTGGTACAAGCACCTAACTTTAAATGAACCGAAAACTCAAATTAGACGACTTTGAGTTATGCAGACTCGACTGCAACTGGTCGAACAGAATTTTGAAAATAAAAAAAATACATGAAAATTCAAAAATTATATTTTGGCAAAACAGAGTGGACGAAACCAAGAAATATGTACATCTCAAAGAAAACGAAGACTAAAGTTTTATAAAAAAACTTGTAAATACGAATGAAAAAAATGGCGGAAACGGGCCCACCTTTTACTACGCCTTGCATCTTCTGAAAAAATACACAATGAGCTAAGTAAATACACTAATAACTATGAAGGCGTAAATTTGTATCATTGAAGAAAAGAAACAAACAAAAACTTTAGAGAAATATATACCCAACGTATTTCGCTACTCATATACAAATCTGGATCTGGCTGTAAAGAATGGTTTAAGAATGCCACGCATTAGTAGACAGTTCTTTTAATTTCTGCAGATGCTTTTTGTGTGTCAGAATTCGTTCTCAAAGATATGTTTTTTAATTACTTTTAGGTCTTACCACCCGATACTATGAAATTTGCGAACGATGTTTTAGCTGTGCGTAAGCAATAGAATCCATGAATTTTGTGGTTTCCTCTTCCTTTTTTTCTTCCAAAATAAAAAAGTTCCAAGTATTGCTAGCGTCTTTTAGCCTAATATGGGCAGAAAGAACATCAACAGGCCAAAAATATAAAAACAGGCTTTCATTTCGAATGACATGCTTTAACACCACGACTGGCAGCACTGCCACCTGCTCACGTTCTGTGAATCTGGAATTATTTTGCCAGATTTTTTTTACCGAACGTCAACCTCATTTCGTCATCCTAAATTCAAAGTACTCGAGCAATGCAAACATCTATCATGCGCATGTTCGGCCTTTGTACTGTTTTAAAGACATGGTCTTTTTAGGAGGGCGGAGCGTATGGAGGGCGCCATAAATATGAGCTCCTGTTGACCTTATCGAAACAATTCCCAACAATACGCTAAGCAAACGCTGAGAGTGCAGAAAGAACGCGAGTGGATATCAAAACTTACGCCGTACTGTTGAAATGCGATTCGATGTTGTTGCAGCGGTTTTTTTGCTCGTTGATGCAGATTATGTACATGGAAGTGGAGAAGTTCGTGTCGACGATAACAAGCGTTATTTTTCAAATCAACGCATCGTAGACGTAAGTTTTAAGTGATTCGTGGCTTTAGGGGTGGCAGCTTGCACTGAAGGCTCACGAAAATGCCGTCATTTTAGAGTTTACCTACATTAGCTCTAATCCTCTTCTTTACTTCGAACGTTACCTCCACGTGTTTATTTCATGCGTGCCTCATGTTATAAATTTTGTGTTGCCCACCTAACAACTATCCGGAACTGTTTAATGTTAACTTGACTGCTGCCTCCTCCTTACCTGCAATTTTAGTAATACATTTGGTGGTCTTCATGTTACCGAGGAAAAAATTCGTGATATTGAACGCATATGGCTCCTGTCACAAGAAACTGCTTAACTGAGCATGTGACGCAGTCATATTTTACGATTTCCTTGTTTCGGGGCTCGTGTTTAAACTAATACTTCACACAATGGCGTTGTGTGAATTATGGAGAGCTTCGCAGTTTTCTTGAGTGCTATTTTGCAAACGATGGCACCTCGCTATGAGAGCAGCTCCCAAGCAAGTGTTTCTGTAGCCGATTGGGATTGATGCTTTCTATGCCCTTTCCAACGCTATGCGTTAGGGAGATGGGTCTGAAGTTGTTCACAACGGGCGAGTTGCCGGGTTTCGGGATGAATGGTATCTCTGCTGTTTTTATGAGAGGGTGAGGGTGGCGTAAGTCTTGACTGAGTTGAGGTGTGCCTGCAAGAAAGCTAAAGTGTTGAGTAGGTTTTAGGTGATGCTATGGGATGAAGCGGCTTTTATCTTTTTACTCTCCCCTACTGCTGCCTTGAGCTCATAAAAACGAATTCGTGGGCATACAGTGGCGCTTAGGCACCCCGTGTAGTGACATCGGGGGGTACCTGAGTTTAGCTGAAGATAGTTTCATAGGCCTTGCAAGCTAAGCGAAATGGCTCGACTAACCTCGCCTCTACAATTAAATGCATCCTCTCTCTCTCTCTCTCTCTCTGAAGGAAGTTGTTTTTGATAGCTTAATTTGTGCCGCGGCGTCGCTTTCGTAGTACTGAAGAGTGGGAACCAAACAGTGATGGGTCCCGCTCTTGATCGCGAGTGGATGGATCAGCTCACGGAGTAGTTGCCCCGTTTAATTTGTTGAACATGAGAATGCACCTTGAAAGCCGTCGCAAACGTGAAGCCAATTTTCTCTTCAGAGTGTCTCGGTGTGTTGAGCTCTTCTTTTGTAGAGTTTGTTCATGCGTTTTCTGAGGTCACGATTTTATCTTCGCCGCTTCCACCACTTTGCTAGGCTCTGAAATGCCTCCCAAAGGTCTCAGGAAAGTGGGACTCCGCATAGTGTGTGGTGCGGCGTGATTATCATCTGCGCGTGTTTCTTCACCAGGAATATACTTATTTTGGGAAGCCCGTAGTCGAGATGTTTGCTGAGGATTCTATGAATTGCTCCTGGAGAAATTTGACATATAGTTTACATGCCGGGTGCACCCTACGGGGCTCTTGAATGCGTCTCCGCGTGACGTGAGCTGAGTTATATTGCAATGACAGCCTAGGTTCATCTAAGCCTATATTCATGCCGCGTCGAAGACGTTGACCGGCAGCGTAACGTCGGGGGTTGCATTTGTTGCCGTACTGATGACTTGACGGGTGAGTGTTCAGGAGGGGGGGGGGGGGGGGTGCGAAAGAGATTCATAAAGGCGTCGGTTGTCTGGCCTGTTTTCGAGCAGCACTTACAGCCCCAGATAGAGTGGAAGGCATTGAAATTCTCCAAGAGTATGGGAGGTGTGCTCTTGGCCGTTTCCAGGGAATTCCGGAGGGTAGCCGTCAGGTAGGGTGGCTGGCGTGACGCGGGGAAATACGAATAAACAATAATATCACTTTTAGCTCTGCCCGCTTAGCGATGTGTAGCCCTACCAATCTGTGGCCGTACCTTCGTCGGGGCATGAGATATTGCTTAACAGCTATGTTATTACGGATTAACGTTGCCGTAGCTCGCTGCGAACGACCACCGTCCGTAATGCATCCCGGCATTTCGTTCCTGTAGGGCAATGACATGTGATTCTATTTTGAAGGTATTTCTGTGTTGTTGTTAAGCCCACCACAAGCCCACTCAAGCATACTTTAAACCAACCGGAATTCCATTGAAGAATCACCGCCGCATCGACTCGTTTTTGCGGGACTCCATCTCGCGGTGGGGGAGGATGGCTGCTATATAAGGAGTTATTGTTCAGGTTCCGCTTGGTATAAGTGGTGTCCCTCTTGAATGAGCTCCAAGCGAGGAGAGTTCCGCTAACGTCAGCTCTAAGTCTTTAAGCCTGGGGACGCCATCCGCCTGGTTGTGTTGGGTAGGCGGGTGTAGTATGCGGGTAGTTTGTTTGAACGGCTGCATTAGTTCTGTGTTGCGTGAAATTGAAAGGTCTGCATCGTCTCTGCCATGCGCAGAACGGTGTCCTGAAGTGATTTTAGTGGGTGCTCACTGCATGGCTTAGTACTCTGTAGAGGTGTTGGAAAAGCTGAGATTGGGGCGACCGTTTGTTGAGTCTGCAGTATGGATCTACTACTTGAAGAAGGTAGTAGAAGAAGCTGCGCCTCTTTCGTTCGTGTGTTAATTCAGGGGACTGCACCCATTCGATCGTTTTCATACGGGCGCGATAGGGAGTTAATTACCGTGGATGCAATCTCCTACGGTCGTTCCTTCCTGAGAAATGAGTGAACGTAGGCATTTATGAGAGAGGCTACTTGTGCGTGCCATAACGGGCGGGAATTTTATTTAATTGTCTAAGGAATGGGAAGCGTTTTAACCGTCCAGATCACCTTTTTTGTCATGCTGGGGTAAGTGGTCTGGATCGGTTGTGCGGTCGCCGTAACGTGAACTGCATGCTGGAGCATTCATGCCTTGACAAATTACTGCAGCGTCTATCACGCTGATCGCGCGCTGCACTTGCTTTCTTTGGTATAACTTTCATTCGGCGTCACTGCAGATTTTATGGGGTCCTTGCCCGCCGGTGTCACAAGGTTGCTGAAGCCAAAGCATTGAAAGTGCCATTGAGTGAAAAGAAAAGAACGGTGTCGGTACTGGCGTTGGAAGCCGAAAAGCGGCTGCCACACGACTGTGAAGGGGTTTAAAGCACGAGCTGCGTAACAATAAAAACACAAGGACCGCGCTGCTAAGGGAATCTTGGCCTGCGCAGAGCCACGTTGAAAGCGGTGAATACAGCTGTGGATGTTTCGCTATGTCCTTTACACTCTCCTGTATCATTTCCCTTCCCCTCTACTCCTTCTTCCCCGCACTGGGTTTTATGCAGTAGAGCTCCCTGCCGAGCTCAGTAATATCCCCAGTGCACTTACTTTCCTTTTCTTTTCACTCGAACCACCACCACCACCTCGCGATCCGCTGACCTCACACACCGGTGCAATAGCAACAATTCCACGCAGCGGAAAACTGAAAACACGAAAACAATCAGCGGTGTTGAATTGGACGCCATTGTTTCTTATTCAGTACTGACAGGGCTTAAAGAGACACTGAAGTGAATTTGTCAAACTTCTGCTTTTGTATGAATTGCACTTATTGGCTCAAATAAACTCCCTTTTCAGCGTTTAGCCGGTCGATAAAACATTATTTATCTGTGAAGCCTGAAAGAAGAAATATACCATGCGACATTTGCTTTGGCCGCAACAACTAACTGCAGTGACCCGTATTCCAGATTCGATGTGATTGGACAATGTCCAAGATTGGAATTCAAATCAGTTTCGGTTTATGTTCTGTGCAACCACATTCCTCGCATTCGACGTTATCGTTAAATGGGCATTATCGATATCTCAGGAATCGGCGTACTGCGTTTCTGCCATGTTGCAGGCTGCAGACTGCGTTAGATAAGCCTGTCAGCATCACTTAGAATCAGAACGTTTACTAGCAGAGGCGTACACAGTGGCTGAACATCCTCCGCATCATTGGGGACGCTCAACTGTGAGGCGCTTCACGCCAACCCTTGGGGCTTCCCTGGCTAGTCCCTGTGTAGTAAAAAGTGTGTTCCTACCACGCCGAGAGTCGGCTGATTCGGCACTGTGCCCGCAAGAAGTCGGTGGTTATGTCACAATCACGCCAACGATAACTCGCCAGCGTGCCAGTTTCAGTTTTGACGCAGTCTGCCAACTCGCTCGTGGAGCAGTGTTGGTTGGAGTGCAAAATCTGGAATTCAGTATAAAAAAACGTTACCCTAGTTAAAGAAATCAACTAAAAAAGTGCTATGGGGGGATTCGAACGCAGTAATTACAACGCACTGCACCGGCTGCTTCTCACCGCTCTGGCATAGCCGCAGCGCTGTCGGGCATAGAACTATAAAATATATATCGTATAGCACAACTATATTTAAACAGCGGGGCGGTTTAAGGTGGCGTTTGGCCGGCGAACGTGCGCAAGAGAATCTCATCGAGCGATGACGCGATCGCGCACGTTGGCACCCCTCAGCCTTCGAGAACACTCTGCCCAGCGTTCGTGGCGTGATCTCTAGTGTACTCTTCTCTTCACCCGTTCACGTGCGTTCACGTTTCAAGTGGGAAGCACACAACAGCTCGCGCTAAAGACGCCGAGTTCTCGAAGCCGCTTCCCACAGGTTTTAGCGGGAGCTAATGCGGTCTACTTTGGGAAAGCTTTGAAAGCCTGCGGGCAGAACGATCCGGGTTCTGCCAGTCATGTAGAACTTTCAGCGGCAAATTCTAAAATCCATGTGAGGTGCAACAGCCGAGCCTCCGACGAACTGAGAGATAAGGCGACAGAACAAGAGCGTCACTCCTGACAAAGAGGAAGCGCGGCGCGAAGGCCGCCGCGCCGCTACTCGACAACGGATACGACGACTTCGGTCCAATCCCGAATACAATATACACCCCGGCGAAGCGGCGGCGAATCGTCAGTGAGTTGCAGAAAATCCGGAGTTACGAGCTCGCATACATTGTACAACGGTCATTGTTCTTTGGGGGTGTCCAAGCATAACCACGCATAATCTTTGCCGAACCAAGAATCGGGGCCGCCAGCGTAACTCTTTGCCCAGTTCTCGCGCCACTAGTGCGAAGCTGCCACAATTTGTTTTATCTTCACCATTCCCAGCAGCTTAGATGACTATTTCTTGAATAACGCTTGTGCAGTAAGCGTCCCCCGAATTTCCATGAATATCTTATCTCTAGCGACTGCATTCCTCAGGCAAAAATTGATCGCAAGCATGAGGTCGTGCTGCTGACCGCTGTGCTAGTTCATCCAGCACCAAATGTGCTTCCCGTACCTTGTCTTTACACTTTTCAATAAAAGTTTCAGTTAGTTTTAAATCGTTAGTAGCTAAATTATCTTCGCTAACTGTTCTTCCTCCTTTGATTGGCCTTAATTTTGTACTAGCTGAACAATCCGCGAAGCGTCGCATGAGTGCTTGAGTAGAGCGACTTCATAAACTTTCTAAGCTTGATATATGTCACAAACAAACACACTAAAGGCACGTTCTTCTAGGCACAAATCATGCCTGGGCTTAATTTCAATTGAGGGAACGATTTCCGATTACCCGCGGGCGGCCGGCCGACTGTCTCTGCCGTAGGGTCGGCGAGCCGCGCAATAGAGCAATCAAGCCAAGACTTCTTGAGTAATCATGTTACGAAACGTCACAGGAAATACGCAAGGATGATGAAGAGAGGAGGACAGCACTTTCGTAATCACTTTTCTACTAAATAAAGCCGCGTAAACGTATGAAAAGTGGTCGAAACATGGCCTAGGGACTGCAGACCAAAATTTGAGCAATTAACCCCAGAATGTTAATAAATCACTTCAGTGTCCCTTTAAGAGTCCTCGGAGTTCTGCAGAGAAGTTGAATGTGACTTGGGTTGAAGGCATTTTTTTTTTTTCTGTACCTCAACAAAACCCCAGTGCGCCCTTTTTGCCCGTCCTCCAATCATGTGGGTGGCTAGTTTACTCCTGTTTTCTGGGTTGCCGGTAGTTTGCCACGCAGGAGCAAAATTCCGAGGCTCCGGGTGCCTATAAAACGGGAGGCCTTCCACAGCGCGAGGCGTCCCTGTGTGTGTGATTGTTCGCGTGCTTACTTGCTGTTGCTTGAGTCTGCGCTTGCTTTATCTCGAAATCATCTCGACGGTTTGTTGCCGTGCAACCCAACGTTTGTAGATATTTGGTGAGATCAGTGTCGTTGATATCTATGCACACTCCGTACTGTTTCTGTCGTCGTATAAAGAGGCCTCAAATAGGCTTCCGAAGATCGCCATTTCAATCGCGCAATCGCTAGAGTACCCGTTCACGACAACGTATACCAAATATTACACCTCTGCGTAAAGCAGAGGCCGAAAAAAAGAGGCAAACATGATCATTTCTTGCTTTCCCCGTTTACCTACTGCTTCCTCGCCGCCATGCGGACGCGCTCTGACGTAAAAGTTTTGGCTCTGACGCAGCCTCTCTGACGCACAAAGCACTGAACAGTACGGCGCCGCTTTTGGTGGGCCCCTTTAAATGCTGTAGCCAATCAGCGTTCCCGGCTCTCGTGGAAACGCGGGTGTGGTCCCGGCGAGCGGCGCTCCGGCACCGGCGGCACGGCGTATTTTAGTAGGAACGAATGTCGATCGTCGCTATCCGTCACACGAACTTAGCTGAGTTTGCAGATATAGCACGTCGTTTACTGGTATGAATAACGCTGAAGAACCCTGACAGTCCCTGCAGGCGGAAACGCAGTTACACGCGCGACCGCGGGAAGCATCTGCCTGCACAATCGACCACGGAGCCCACTCTGCGGTGTATGCACGATCCACAGCAGCTAAAGCTTGTCACCACCCCCCAGAGCGGGACTATTCTGAAAATCGATTTTTAAATGCGTGAGAGGCGGTGATGAGTGCAGTGAAAGATTGCGCTGATGATCGTCGTCGGTGCGACTTCGTAAAGCGGTGACTGTACAACTGCTGCGATGCTAAGCCTTTTCCGAGCGTCGGGGCTTGGAGAGAAATGTTCGCCGCGACAGTGCCGCATGCGGAAACGCTAGCGTGTCGCTAGCCATCCATCCATCCGTGTAGACCTTCAATTACTGCCGTGAGCGAGCATGTTGTGTTTGGGACCTCCTTACCTGGCCTTCGAACGCCCGACGCGACCCCGGCTGACGCGAGGAGCACGGTCGCCGGGCAGTTCGAGCGGCCCGACCAGCCCCACTGGGCAGTCGCAGGAAAAGCCTGAGCGACGGCTGCTAAAAGAAAGTGTGACGTACCGCCGAGCGGAGTCACACGCATTAGCACGAGAATGGCGGGGTCGCGGGCGAGCAAATTTGACTGCGTCATCTGGGCTCCTACACCAGGGCACGCTCCGCACCACCACTCTTGCATATGCCCTTACAAAAATGGTTATTGAGATTGAATTGAAAGTCAATTGACTTTACTCAGTACATTGTGTTGACAGTCAATTGACTTTGAATAGAAATTTTGTATTGAGTTCTCGTTGAAAATTGGCCGCCGCGTTTCAATTGGAACTCAACGCTGAGTTTCAATTGAAAGTCTATTGACTATAGTCAACATGTCTGTTGATTTTCAATTGACTTTCTGTTGAGTCTCAATACACTTTTCCTGTTGAGTTCCTGTTGTGACGTGTCAATTGAAAGTCTATTGAGAAAAGTCTGTTGAGTTCCAGTTGAGTCTGTGTTGACTCTCTATTCATTCTCCTGTTGAGAAATGTCAAATGAAAACCTACTGAGCATATTCAAGACAGCCCGTTTGATTTCCTGTTAGTTTTTTGTCAAGTTATTTCAACAATTGCATAGTAAAGTTCAGTTAACTGTACTAAATATATACTAAGTCTGCTTCAATATTGCAAAAACATTCTAAAAACTGTCGTCAAGGTGTCCAATGAGCAGGCGAAATAGTGAGGTGTTGCATGGCAAAGCTTGCTTTATTGCTCACGAAAGCATCACGGGAGGGCTGGAGCCTCGCAGGGTCCACTTGCCTACTTGACTGTGTAGCCTGCAAAATACAAGAAACAGACTTGTTTGTTTGCACCAGTCAAGTACGAAATGATGATTGCATCCCTTCTCATTAAGCATGCTGGTTTAAGTACCTGGCTATTTTAAAAGTTACCTGGCTTGCATGTTTGGAAAGCAGGGAGATAGCAGTTCAACAAATGTATAAGCTTTCCTCAGATTTTAATGCCGTAAGCCAAGCTAGCCGCATCAATTAATTCTACAATTGGTAGGGAGTGGAATGCCTTTAGTTGAATGCCTTCCGCATTAAGGCGCCTGAAATATACAGGAACGACTATGTTTCAAGGCGGCAGGGAGCCAAAAAATCACCCGCATGGGTCCGTAATCGTGTCTTCCACATCTTTCAGGCCCAAAAGAAATCCAAATAGGCCTATAAAGACTGGTAGAGCCACTACCTGACAGGAGAAACCCCAAACCTGTGCAAAAGCATACCTGTGAACCTGTGGATTTTGTTTTTTGAAATTTTAATGCTTGAAATCTCGTAAAACAAAATTAGAAAATTGTCAACTTGCATGAACTTGTTTACAAAACAAGCCTTGATTTAAAAAAACTAGGATCAGATGGTACTGTAATCTAAAGTTACTACATCAGGCAATCATCGCAAATGGCTTTATGAATGGATGAGCACATAATACTTTGTGCTTACCGACTAGTGGAAAAAAATACATGAACCGTGATGGAAAAAAACGTGGCAAAAAGAACGTGACAGGAAAAATACATAACTTGAATTTCGCAGTCTTTTACACTCTTGTAACGCTGAAGTATGGTGTGTGCCTTGCAGTACGTTTACCAAACAAGTAGCACTAAGCAGCAGCTTAAAGGGATCATATGAGACATGGGTATATCCACATTTTTGCCTTCATCATAACAATGCCAGAGGGGTATACCAGTATAACAAAGCCGTCTAATGCCAGTTTACACACAAGGAGAACACGAAACAGTTTTGTTTGGTGAGGGGAAAAACATCAGTTTCTGTAAATGAGAAATAATTTAAAAGCTTGTATCCCTTTGCTTGGCGAGATTTTCTATACACTAGCAGCACTAAAACAGTATAGTGATACCATGCCGACCAATCATTTGGGTAATTCCTAGAGGCAGAACATCTGTCAAAACAGATTGACTAAGCCCTCGCGCAATGGCGGTGTAGCATCAGTCAGTGGCACGTCTGATGCCACATTCAGCCAAAATGTTATTCAGTGATTTTGCTATTACTCACACCACATTCAGCCCAACTTATTCAAAACTGCTCCGAGAAAGGCAGTCAGCAGGTTGTGATTAGAAGCAATGGCAAATTTCAATTTACGCTAGCAAGTCGAGCAAGTGCTTAAGTCAAAACTGGTATTCATCAGTTTGAAAGTTTGACGCCTGTGCATGTTCTAGAGCAAGCTGCCTAGCACCTGTGACAAAAATTGGCAAATGAGAAATTCACGGAAAGATACATGGAGAGAATTGGCACTTAGTGGTAAAAGACTAATATATGACAACAGTGTGCAGTCTGTTTCCAACTACTACTAACGCAGCAGGTTTTTTTCTGCATTGGTTTTAAAGCCAAAGTGTCTGCTTGCCTTTAGGGTGCCGAGGTAGCACATCAGACTTGTGTAAAGATGTTTTGGGTTTAAACCCTACCTTCTGCGGATACATAGTCTCTATTTTCCAAAAGCAATCAATGAATTTGTTATATTCTTGGGCATTATTTTTTTAGCTGGGATGAAGTACGGTTTAGGCCACATTTGTCACTGCTCTGCACTCAGGGAACGCTCTTTCTCCAAGCAATCGTTCAAATTAATACGCAAATATATTGCTGGCTGCCAGCACTTTAGCTTGCAAGTATATTTTACCGCCATGTCTCCTAACTCGTTGAACACACTATCCTGTTTGTGACTGGTAGATCTGCCTCTCAGCCTAGCGCTGTCAGGTGTGCTTGCATGGCACAGTATTCGTGCGTTTGTTATTGATCCGACAGGCACTTGTTCGATTCAACCTCTTTCATTTTTTTTTTCATTTTCGTTAACTTCGTTTGTCAAACATTTTATTTATCTTCATCATGGTGTTCTTTCTTTTTTTATGACACTTCGTACTAGGTAATTCATGGCTGCTGCTCCGTTCTGTAGCGGCACTGCATCTGGGATTTTATTCATTCGTCAATTGCCTTCAAAGGTTTTGTTAGATCTTTAGCTTAAGATACATACCAATATAGAACACGCGAAAGCAATACAGCAGCGCGGAAGACAATAAAACACTGATTGATGTCAAAATGTTGTGTGCCGGTACAATAGCCTCCCCCTTCAATTTGTTACACTTACGTACAGTATTTTTGCAAGGCTGAAGTGAAATCATACCCTTTAGGTCGATCTGGAGACGGCGGGAATAAAAACACTGTTCATATACCGACAAATAACCAAGTCGTGAGTATCGCCATTCAGGAAGGTCTGCACAACATTTGTCATGATGAAATGTACAGTGTGCGTCAGGCTTGTCTAGGGCAAGCGAGCGCACGGCTCCGGAGCGTGCTGGCGACATCTGCTGATAACTGCTGGGTTAGAGATAGCTTGCCATTGCGCGTGCGCGGATCTCGGACAGGGTCGGGCCGGTCGTCATTTCGCATGGGCCACTGTTATTTGCAGACGCCACCACCCACGAGGGGCACTGGTCTTCCCCAGTGCCAGCCATGAGCGGTGACAGGCCAGATAGACGCGCCGTTTGACGCGTTTATCGCAGGCAGTTACGTAATCGCATAAAGCAACGAGCGCCAATGTTCTGCATCTCAAGCGCACCAAACGGAAAGCACGCAACAAGAATTCACTGCAGGGATTTCGGTCGAACCTGTTGTGCGATTACGTAAGTCCCTGGGGTGATAATGCACCGCGTCAAATTACGCACTGATCTCCGGCGTCACCGCTCACGGCTGGCACGAAGAAAAGAAGCACCCGTTGCGGGTGGTGGTGTCTCCAAACTTTAGAGGCCAAAGCTGAACGACGACCGGCCAGGGCCTGTCCGAGATCCACGCACGCGCAATGGCAAGCTATCTCTAACCCAGCAGCTATCAGCAGATGTCGCCAGCATGCTCCGAAGCCGCGTGCTCGCTTGCCCTTGACAAGCCTGACGCGCACTGCACAGGAGCGCTCGGAAAGAATGAACTTACCTTATAACAACGTCGCTCCCAGCGGGGCTCCCAGCGTGGTGAAATTGACGGATTCCAAAGCGTGGCTAACAGGGATGGTAACACCTCACTTCGCAAGCTTCTTCACCGTACGATCACAGCGCACAAACACAACACGACACACAAAGGATGTTCACCGGCGGTAGAAGAGCGCATACGATGGCTTTTCCTTCAATAAATTCGATGTATCGCCAGCTGCACTGCAATGTCTGACCTTCGATGCTGGTTGAAAAGATTCGCACACGGCACATAAATCGCCAACAACACGAGGAAAGCTATAAATTTGCACAGAACAGCGAGAACGACCGCACGACCGCACCACGCCGGACCCCGCACATCCGGGATTGCGACCAAGCGACATTGGCTTGGTTTCAAGTCGGTTTGCGATGGCTATGCCACAGCTACGCATTCTTGTGAAAACTGAGCGTGAAAACATTGACACGAGATATCAAAAAAACCTACGGCGGCTTGTGAGTCCTATGTTAATATTTACAATAATCTTTTATAGAATTATTACCAACCCCTCTAGCAGCAGTAATAATATTATATTGCAGATAACCGAACTCCGCCGAGGTCGCAATGTTGGCTGTCAGCGCCACTGGCGGCAGTGGCAACGCCGCGTACTAGACATTCGTGACAGCGCGGTCACTTCAGCTTAGCGTGGGAGGGTGCCAGAGGAACCAAAAGAACTGGTTATCGCCGGGTGTGGAGGTGGATGGCACGTCTTTTGTGTCCGGGCGCCCGCTTCGGCGAACTGCAGCAGGAGAGAGGACGGAAGAATTCTGGAAAGTCCAATCTTTGAAAACAGCTTCAAAGTTCTTGATCTGCTTGCGGGCGCAAGATATTTGCTAGGCGCTTGTGTTTGAGAAACGTAGTCCGCGGACGTGTTGACATCGTTAGCGAGAGAGCGGTTCGGAGTGTAACAAGCGGCACGCCAGCCCACTAATTTGTTCGGTTTCTCTTTTTTTTTTTTTTTTTTTGTAGTGGCGTGAAGCAGTGTCAGGCTCGTTCTTTCTTTTTGTGACCCTGTGCAGTAAAGATGAGTTGTTAATCAGCGCTTCAGTTTGTCTTTCTTCATTGTTTTCTTCGTTTGTTCGTTCGTTCAGTTCGTGTGAGCGGCGGCGCCTTGGACTGGCGTACGGAGTTCTTTTGCAGTGAAAGAACTGTTTTCACCTGTTTTAATAGAGCGTAGATGCGCGTTTGCTCCTTGTGGAATTCTCTGCATTCCACATTGCTGTTCTACTGTTGTTATCATAGACAGTTCACGGTATCCTCAAGGAAAGTTGTGTATGACGGGGAATAGAACTCGCGTCCTTGGGCTCAGACCACGGCGGGGTGCGCGAGTGATAACTGGAGTAATGAAGTTCACGAGTGAACGACGATGAGGCCAAGCCTGCGTTCGCTTGTTTTAAAAGTTCGCTGTGTACAAAAATTTAATTTTTTCGAAGTTTAGGGATTTACACCAAAGTTTTGCTGTTTTTTTTTTCTGAGTATTTATAGGCACAATTTCGTCACTGGAATATTCTTGTGCGTTTGGGTTTGTGAGATAAGTATTCATTTCTGCAAAACAGCGCTGTTAGTATCGTGCCTCCACAGAAAAACACTGAATCATCGCACTAGGATGCGATGTCACATATGCCTTTTGTAGATGTAGCAGATTGAATCGCGTTTTAAATGTACCTCCTCCCCACCTACCTTCCCGGAACACAAGGTATCACAGCATTGTATGTGTGAAAAGAGGTAGGGGGAGTGACGACTTTTTTTTGTCCCCAGAACTGGGACCCGAGATGTGTAGCCTCCCCCCCCCCCCCCCCCCGCCTTTCCGTTTTTTCCCGGCGAGATATGCATGCTTCATGATTCCGCTCCAACTTTCCCGGAAGACTGACTTCGAATATGTCCACTGCCGCTAAAGCGGAAGCTTAGCAGCAGTAGTGGAGATTGCTCACTCATTATGTCAATGCGTGCTAAGGTCTAAAGAAGAAAATGCGCTGCTATAGCAAGGAAACGATTCCGCGGGAGTCACGTGCCAGAAGAGATGAGTCACTAGAGTTTTGTCAATGTTTATTTCCATTGTTTTGTGCAAAGCATGTTGCGGCAGTATTTGAAAAATGCAGTCAAAAATTGTCCAATATAATTGATTTCCCCACTTAGCAGGTATAATTATTATTTGGGCGAAGATGCTGCCAGGCGTTGCGCGGCTGAGCACGAGGTCGCGGGTTCTATTCCCGGCCGCGGCGGCCGCTTTTCTGATGGAGGCGAAAAGCAAAAACGCCCGTGTGTGCGAGATTTCGGCGCACGTTAAAGATCCCCAGGTGGTCAAAATTAATCCGGAGCCCTCCACTACGGCGCGCCTCATCGTCTGCGTTGCGTCGGCGCGTTAAACCCTACAATCAATCAATCAATCGAAGATGCTGCTGGTAAAGGCTACTGGCCTAAGGAGTTTTATCAGCTTTGAAAATTAAGCTCGAACCATAAAACATGGACAAAAAGGGACACTGGTATATATTTAAACAACGTACTAGCTCGACTCTCAATTTTACTTGATTTTTGTCAGTAGAAACTCTATTGAGTTTCAATTAAACGAAGTCATTTGATATTCTGTTGAGTTTTGTCCATTGAAACCTTGTTGACTTTTTATTGACTGCACTCAATAGAAATGTCAATGTATAATAAAAAAACATAAAAGTAACCTAGTAGCCTTAATTCAGCAGACACAGTGGGCAGCGCCGAAAAAAATAGCCCTTCAAAGTGTATGTTTCAGCCTGATGAGTTTTGTCAATTGGTTCTCCAAAGAGTTTCAATAGACTGGTGTCAATTGCTTTTGTATTGCGTTTTCTCAATACAAATCCTTTTGAGTTTCTACTGACACATCTCAATAGCCAATTGAGTTTGAATTAAGTTTCTGTTGATTCAATTAAAACTCAACAGGAAAAGAATTGAAACTCAAAATCCATTTTTGTAAGGGTGCACCTATAAACTATCAGACCTCCGTGGGTTAGTTTATGGTACACAAATATCGCGGCCAGTGGTTGTAAGCAACCCCGCCCCGGGAGGTAATGGCAGTCAGTGTCATGAAATCTCCAAAAGGCACTGCCGTAGTCAGAAGGAAACTTAGCCTTGTACGATGGTCAGGGACTATACTCCTTCGACCGTACGCGCCCATCGCCGACCCGCCGCCTTCGGATTCTTATCGCGGGCGCAGAAGTGCTCACGACACGGTGCGACGGTGGGGCAGGTGGCACACGACCACCCCCTATATATGCACAGATAAACTACCAGACTACAATGAGTGAGCTTGAATGTGAATTCTGCCCACTGCTTTGAATAAAAACGTGGTGAAATTGAATCTGAACAGCAGAACTGTTTCAATCGGATTTTACAGGCGTGGAAATAGCGTTAATTTTTAATGTCATCATCAAGTTTAAAGATTTTTATTATGCGTTTGCGTTGCCAATGTTTTTTTTTTTTTTCCTTATATTCGCTGGATGCGTTGTAGGCTTCGTACAGATTATTATGATTTTGGTCAAAAGCTCCAAAGGGTGGTTTCCGATCTAGGTCTTTTGTGGCGGCTTTGACGTCGTTCAAAAGCTATTCAACCTGTTAATTTATGTCTGCAACAGTCTCAATGCTGTCGAGTTCATCGCTGGATTTTCGGATCTTTCGGAAGTCCTCCCAGTCTCTAAAGGTTTGCTGTTAAGGAGCGTGTGTGCTAGCTTTGTATTAGCGTCAGCTGGGCTGGTACGATTAAGTGGTCGCTTCCTAAAAATGTGTCTGCTACATTTCGTGGGGCCTTCCCTAAGTGCTGGGCAAAATGTGAGATCAGAGGTGGAATCTCTCCTTACGCTGTAGATGAGTCTGGTTGGTGCGTTAACTACTGTTTCCAGTTTGAGGTGATGTATCTGTGCCGTATCCGAGAGACATCGCGTTTAAAGGAGCCATGAAGAGAAAACACAAGTTTGGTTCATTCAAATTATTGCCTCGTTAGAATCATACTGACACCACTTTTAACGTAAACTTCGCTCAAATAAGCTACATAATTAAGAAAAAAAGGTATGGCCATGCGACCCACTAGCTCATTTTCCGCAACAGAACCTATAATCTCATACCAGACAGCTCTGCGTTGGCGGAGGGAGGAAAAAGCAAACGCAATATAGGCAGAGCTTGCAAGCTTGCCGAACGAGCTATTAGCGCTTAAATTTAGGGCACATTCTTTTGAAAGCCCTAAGAATGGTGGGACAAACAGTGGAAGTTACGAAAGCACACGTAAACATAGAACTACAGATGCATACTGCTGTTGGTACTGCGCGCACTATGCTTGGTTTAGCTGCACAGGACTCGGGGGCTTTGGGGTTGTTTCAGACGACACTGGCCGATTGACACAAGCGACGATGTCTTACGTGACCATATTTGTCGAGCGAGCACCATGTTTCACGAAACGCTTGTCTCCATGAGGAGAACAAGCCAGGTACAAATACGTTCACAAACAAACCAAAGGCAGAAAACGGCTTGCCACGGTGTGCTGGCCCCATCTAGGTTCACTAATGGTAAAAATGGCCCTGTAATGTCATTGCAAATCACGAAAACGCATGATTTAGCGGGAAAATCAAAATTTTAACCTAAATTGATTCATTTCTCAGTGCATAAAGCATCGTTTGCATTCGGACAAGCGCTGGGGGCGCTATATAACACGAAATCTTTCGAATAACACAAACTTGTGTTTTGTCTTCATGGTTCTTTAAGGTCCAACCAAATGGACGTGTAATTCCGACGTACTCGCGCATCGACGCAGATAGGCGTCAGCGCACGTAAAATAGGCGTATTCCGGCGTACGCCGGATTCATTGCTACGCGCTTGTTGCAACAAAGCCTGTGCATAAAAAATATTCGTGCACTGCACGTGTGCACAGCGCGCGGAAACCAGTTCCGCCTACGCGTATAAATATACGGCTGGTTGTACGACACAGTAGCGAGAACTGAGAAGGGCGTGTTTCGTATACGTTTCATCTCAGGTTAAAATTGGCTGACATGCAAAAAACAGTCCTGGACTTATCGTTTCTTGTTCGGATACAGTTTAATGGTCATAAATGGTAACAGCAAGCTCCTGTTGCAGCGGGTACACTGGCGTTAGACGGCCGTCGAGGTGTGTTGCTCTGTGGTTACGGTGGCTGCCAATGAGTTCACCCTCGGCGGCGTAGTGCGCGGCGGCTCGTGCTTCTACGCACGTTTACGTCAATGCACGAGTACTTCGTTATTCGGCCTTTCGTTATTTTCCGAGGTTCGGCCTTTACGTACGGTTGCAGGTTGGCAAAACCCATGCAGTGTGACGTGCAATAAAGTCTCCCACTATGATGAATGCGTGGGATACCGTTTCTTCGCCGGCTACGGATAATAAGTGGTTGAATGTATGGGCTCTAACACTCAGCACACTGTGTGAGTTGAGAATTAAGAATTTGGTTTTTACAGCGAAGCTGTTAGCCTCTAGTTGGTTGGAAAATTTTGTGTTGTATACAAAAAAACACAGGCAGGACCCAGACCTTCTCGCCTCAGACGCCGAGGGCTTACGTCAGGCTAATCAGGCATACAGCCTAGAACACAGTACTCGTTTAAAAAACCACAGAACAAGCATCGAAACCGCATTATGAATGATAAGGCGCATTTAAACAATGGGACCTTCCCATCATGTGTTCCTAGTAAAGATTATGTTTGTAGATTATGTTTTATGGTTAGGGAAGACTAGTGTCACTAAATAGAGCAATTCTCGCCGAAGACGCCGAGCACATGCGTCTGGCTATACAGGACACAGCATTGGTTACCAGAGAAGCCGAGCGCAAGCGACAAGCGCGCCCAGACGTCGAGAAACGTTTCATACCCTGCCCCATTACCATTTTTAGTGGTTTACAACAGCTTCTTTTGGCATTCACTTTCGCAGGGCGGGGTTGCGACAATTTTTAGCAGCGGAGCTGCTGTTACTGGCCGAAAGTTCGCCGTTCGAAGCAAATACTAAGAAAATGCCGAGCTCTCATGAGCGCGTGCCTTGCGCTGGCCACTGAGTCCCTAGCTCGCGGAATGACTGTTGTAAATTGTATTTGAACACGCGCTGGACTGTCACGTGGTTGGAATGAGCCGCGCAAGGAAGAGGGCGGCGAAGAGGATTTGTACGTGCATCACGCAGCGCCTGCAGTGCTTTTACTTCGTCTTTTGAAAAGGAACACGACGCTCGTTGAAATGGATGCCGGGTTTTGCATCTCGTTTCTTCGGCGCCACTAAAAGCCCAGGCGCGGTTTTCCTACATCAAATTTTGGGGCCGAAACCCAGGAATCAAGCCAGCAGCACGAGCCTTTTATTTCCTGCGTGGGTAAGCCGCACTTCGAGCTTGACCGGCATGGAACGAGCGAAGCACAAGAGGACGTAACGACGAGCCATGAACGCGAGGATCATCAATGAAGTCAACCAGGTGCTCCAATCGAATCAGTTCGGTATTTCCAGACTTCGAATTCTGCACGGCCGCCTCCATGCTGGCAACTTGGAACTTTGAGTCTTGAACAACAATGTTGAAACACACCTGACCGACGACCTAGCGGCAGCCGACTACGACGTGGTCATGCAGTAGGACGACGCCGCGAACAGCACGTTGACGTTGCTCGAGCACCACATTGAAGTATTGCAGACCGCTGCAACGCCTCCGTCTTCGGTTCCACCTTCAGCCGCGGCCACTGCGTCTTCAGAGACAGCACCCAGCGGACACCAACTTCCTTCACGTGAGTAAGGAGCGAGGCTTCCGAAGTTGCAGGTTCTTCGGTTTGACGGCGCAGTAACCAAATGGCAACCCTTTTGGGGCATGTTTCTGCATTCAGTGCACTAGAAGACGTAACTGTCCAACGCTGATCGCTTCAACTACTTGATCTCCCTTCTGGACGGATCTGCTGCGCAAGCCGTTGCTGGAATAAAGGTGACCGACTCCTGCTATAATGATGCACTAGAAATGCTCAAGCGACGGTTTGGGAGCGTCAAAATGATCGAGCACAAATACCTGGAGAATTTGCGAATGCTCAAACCTGTCAGCTCAGCTAGCAACGTGCCTGCTTTGCCAAGCTTTTGGACAAGGTGGAACTGAACAGGAGGAGACTGCATAGCCTGGGAATCACAGAGTATTCGTACGTGGCTATGCTAAACGAGGTGCAGCTCAAAGTGATCCCAGCCGACATTGTGGTAGAGTACTATAAAAAAGAAAGCACGGAGAATGCGACAGGAACTACCCAGGCTTCGTCTGATGAACTCGACAAGCTACTCAAGTTTCTCCGAATCCAGGTTGAGTGCTGAGAAAAAACTTCTTTCATCATTAATTGACCGAAGTCATCTGATAGCAATGTTCCAGTTTTCAACCGCTCTCCAAAGAAGCAGATTCCGACTCCTCCGCGCCCAAAAAGGTTCTTTAGCAAAAAACGAACCTCCAGCGCTGTTGACAAGCGCTACCGAGCATGTAAGAAAAGCTCCAGCGCTAATGCTAAAGGTAAAGATGAAAAGACACCCGGATTGTGGGAGGTTACCACGGCAGCCGCACTCTCTAGAAGCCATAATGTATAATTGTAGACATGGCTACGAGTGTGCCATTTTTTCCCGAGGTGACTCGCAGATTCAGCCACCGCTGCCTCAAGTCGACGACGAAGAGCTGGTGGAAGTCTACAATGCTGAGGACGACTTTGCCTCCACCGCTCACAGCGAAGAAGACGGCGACCGCTTCGATGCATATGACGACGATTGCTAGCACCGCAACTATGCAAATAAACGATTATGCTGAAACGTAACTATGTGTCCGAAATGCTCACACACATCTCTGCCTGTCAAGTCTTGCACTTGAGTGCAAGCTTCCCTGAATTTTCTTTGTGTCTCTTTCGGTAGGGTTGTTAATAGGTAATGGTAAATATCTACGCTTCAGAATTGTGATGAATGAGCGGGTAGATTTCTGTTTACCAAGACTGCTCTTTTGTAGTCGTCAAGGTTTTGTAAGGATTTGTATCCTGGGCCCTGAAAGCTTAACCATTGCGCCCGTCTCCTGGAGTGATTTTAATTGAGGAGGCAATTTCAGGCGGTGTATAGGCTTCATTGCCCTGTTTCCGCTTGGATCCCGGAACATTCCACTGCAAGACTCGCACGTTGCTGAGTTTTGTGTTCTAATGGTTGACCGTAGTGGTTACTTATTTGGGACCAGTCCTGTAGAGTTGCTTATTAACGCACTAACTTTATTAGGCACATTTTCGATTTTGCCGTGGCTGCTAGCCGTGTGCTTTCAGCCGCGCTCATCAATCGTCCGCGGAAGTACGTCATCGGTGCTTACAGTAAACTGCATCTTAGGCATCTAGATACGAGGGCTCGCCGGAATCGTGAATGCCGAGCGGCGGTAATGATACTACGGCTGAGCAAAGAAAAAATACGCGATTTGAGCAGGCGCCGCGCCGGCATGCAGCAGTTAGTTCTACACGCCGTGTGTAGTAGCATGCTATGCAGACATGGTCGCCAGCCATGCCCGCAACATACGCCAAAAACAAAGCATCTCTCCAACTACCTAAAATGATCCCGGCGCAAACAAAGGGGGCGAAAAGTTAACGCCAGGCACTTAAAAACCAAGAAAAGCCTACATTGTAACAAGAAACAAACTAAAACATGTCCCGATAAAAAAACGGAACCGCGTATGTTGCGTCTAATTTAAAAATTTTTAAAATAACTTTAAAATTTTCGCAGTCGTAACACCGCCGCAAGCTCTGTGCGGCAAACAAAAAATGGCGCCACGTGGCAAATGTAAAAAAACCCTGAAAATTGGCCAGCACGTGATCAACGAAAAGGTCACGTAAGAACGCCTGGCACGGTTCTACAGACAAACGGCAGAACCGATCACACAATTGCCAAAATACAGGAAATGTTTCACCATTTAGCCCACATTGTGAAACGCATGAACAGGGAAGTGCACGAATTACAGAAAAAAATATAAAAATTGGGCAGGCACTGACCATGAGCCAGATATCGCAAAGCCTGCATTACCAGAAACTAATTACCCACACTGAAGAAGGTCACTGAAGAGGCCCGCAATAGAAGGCTAAACAGCATCATCAGGGCAGAATAGGCAGTCTTAAGCCTCCCTATTTTCAGAGTCTTCACAAGGGTCTATGAATTCTGTCTTGTAATAACTTTAAGAAATCAGAGAGGCCACTCTCGTAGCACAAAATAGCGTGGGGGGGGGGGGTCGGAACGAAAAGGGGACCGGTCATCCTATAATTTATAGGCACACCTTCAGAAAAAAAGGCTCGGTGCCATGATTGGTATGTCAGCGATCCATTGACGTTCCTAAAAAACCCTCTCTTTACTAAAAACGCACATCCAAACCTACGCGAGGTCAGGAAACAAGCCAGGATCAAAACTTTCAGCAAAGATCCAAAACCACGCAAACAGTGTGCGCCGACGCCGGGACGTTCGAAAGCACAAAGGCAACAACTGTCGTACTGGAGAACCGTGGAAGTCGCTGTGAATGCATTATCTTCCTGCACACGGGAATTGAAGCCTTTTTAAGATCCCCCTAGCGGACCTATGAAATAGATGCTTACACATCATTACACACGCTCTATAAGCCATCAGCTTCTGGGCTACAGGCGGAGTACCTAAACGCTTGGTAAAGATTCTGCAACCCAGAATGACAAGAGTTAACAATGCATTACACACGGACCCAAGCATCTTGAAAGGAAAGACGCAGTCGACCAAAGTACATTCGAACTCGCATACCGTGCTCCCTGAAGACCACGACTACCACACTCCCCTTTCTGATCATTATTGAAAACGTCTCCTGATCATACGCCTAGGAGCACCAACCTTCCCCGTGCCACACGGGGATCTCATCGCCAATAAATCGCTAACTCTGCTCACGATACAAACCGATGCTTATATCCACAATCTTCGACGGGAAAGATGTTTGGTAGGAAATGTCCTACAATAACTTCCATCTGCGCTAAATACGGGTAAGCACCCAGTCTATTCTGGGAAACCTGGTCATATCCAGAAATATGCTCAGGGGTAAACAACTCAAACATTGCATATCTAACTTATATCGACACATGACAAACTGGCCTAACCAGCTTGTCACCTCAAGATCAGCGTGAGCTGATTCTGGGGTCCTGGAATTCTGGCTCAACCCATAGGGTCTACAATCTCTTTATCCCCTTTTGCCAACCCTTCAATTAATCTTATCTCAACAAAGACTGTTACATCACTCTCTCTCCCACACACTATCTATCTCTGTTTGTCTTATAAACAGACCAAACGTTCTGTCGGGCCACCACGATAAACTCTTAAACTTTGACAGTGTTGATTTCTCCCCGATTGACCAACAGCCCACAGACGCAACTATTCACGCCCATATATATTAAGCCACGCGCGAGTAGATGTCCTCCGAGTTTCGTGCGCCGCATGATCAAAACCACTGCGTATAGCCTAGCTCTCGTCACTTAACATAAGTAAATGTTGGAGAGCATAAAACGCCCCCTCGACGCCGGAGTAACGATAGCGTGTCGTACATCTTAATACCTCAATGCAGATTTAATCCGCAACTTTGTTCCGCTATGTTTCTTATTTCTTGGTTTTTCAATATTCGCTATGACGAAGTATCTCCATTTACGCCAGTATAAGGGTTAAGGGTCTTCTGCCAAATACGCCTTTTTGCGGAAATTCCTGGTTAAGTTACACGGTTCACCACTTCCGCTATTTTTTTCTCTTGTTCTTGATTTTTGTTTTTCAAAGTTATATCTGACCAATTATCTCCATTTACGCTATTAAAACGGTTAAAGGTGTCACCTCTGCCAAATCTGCATTTTTTGGGAAATGCAGAGCGTTACATGATTCGCCATTTCCGCTATTTCTTACTATGTTATTATTTTCTGGTTTCTCAAAATTCTGTGTAACAAACTATTTCTATTTGAGCTACCATAACGATTAAAGATGCTACTCCAGCAAATCGGTATTTTTGTGGAAATTCAGGATTGCACAGTTAGAATTTCCAAACTTTTTTCTATTTTTTCTTATTTTTTCGTTTTTCGAAATCTCTCCGACGAATTATCTCCTTTTACGCTTTATTATGAAGATAAAAGATGTTACTTCAGCCAAATCAGCATTTTTGTCGAAACGCAGAGCATTACACGGTTCAACGTATTCGCTATTTTCTTTTAATTTGCTAGTATTTTGGGTTTTGGAAATTATATTCAACCAATTGTATCAATTTACTCTACTATAACAGCAAAGAAAGGTTCGATGGTTCTGGTTGATGGCTGGATCTTTCCATCCGGACTTCTGATGCTCTGAAGTTGCTTGAATAAGTCTTCCTGGTCACGACGAGGATACATGAAGAGGTGTTTTTAAAAGTATATTTAAGCTGAAGAGATATACAAAATATTTAGAGACTGAAGCTAGACAAAGTAAGTTAGACAGACAAAGTAAGCAATAAAGTCAGAGTCTTAGCCAGAGAAGACTTTGTGAACGCGGCACCCCTGTCAGCGACAGACCCTGGCTTAAGGCAACCCAGGTGGTGAGACCCTCCCTAACGTAGCCTGGCTACCCAACAATACGCCGACCGTGCATAGCACTTGCAACCCTGAGGACCCCACCGCGAGATTACGTGTACCGTGGTTTTAATCGGTCACTTAGGCTCCGCCCCCGAGGCACAGGCGCAGAGGCCAATCATGATTTCGTGTCGATCTGATTGGTTGCATTACCGAATCCATGCATAGACTGCGGCAGCCAACGCACCCTCAACCATGCAACGCTGGTGAGTCTCTCCCCCCCTCCGCCCCCTGCAAAAAAAAAAAATTACACCATCTTCCTGTAGGGGAACCCTGAGTAGTATGCGAAGCAGCCATGGGGTCGATTGATGTTCCCATTAGTTTTCAGTTCGTCGTTTCCGTTGACGTTCAGCTTCGCATGCCTTCGTTGTATCAGTAGCTTCTTGACGCAGTTTGAATGAGTGAAGTACATAAGGCGCGTTCATAGCACATGCTCCCGTCTCAGTTTGTAGCGCAGTGGGAAGAGCGCCGCGAACCTCCCGTTGCGGCCAGAGAGTCGTGGGATCGAAACCGGGCGCCGCCTAACTATTTCTTTTTATAGTGGACTGCGCTGACGTCAGCCCAAACGCTGTCGCGGCTGAAGAGACGCGCATGCGCAGTAGAATGCGGACGGCGGACAACGACAACGAGGGAGGGAGGGACACAGTCCCGAGAATTAGATGCTTCACATCTAAAAAAAAAACAAAAGCAAATAACACAAGTAAAACACCACTCGGTACCACGCACACTTGCAAACCACGTGCAAGTTGCCGGCACAAGTTTCTTCGAACGCGGCCCGCGCCGCATGTTCCCACGCCTGCGCGACGTGCATAATGCCTCGTCAGAGGCCGGACCGCCAATCTAGAGAAACCGTGACCCATAACGGGTAATACACGGATTCGGTGGGTGCCGCAGGCATCGCAATCCCAGAACTAACCTCGGGCATCTACACTAACATCTTCGCACCCGCTTACGTGCGTTAGCGAGCCGGCAAAGACCGAACGACCGCCAAAGACCGGCCGTAGTCCAAGAACAGTTGACCGCTATAGGCTTCCCCGTTCGCTGATGATGATGACGATTGCTAGTGGTATCCCCTTTGTAACGGGGTAGTGGCGTGTCACCTTGCCAATAAAAATGACTATATTCATGGTTTATACTCTTCGTTTAATACTAGCGCAGCTCTTAGTGCAGGCACACAATAGTTATTCCGTGCTAGGGCGACGGGCAGCTTCGTTTTGCAAACAGCTCTCCTTACTAATAAACGAGCAGGTGGCACCGGAAGCAACTCTCGCCACGTTCCCGGAATGCGCCCTGAGCCGTCGGACTAATATTTTCTCACACTCGCACTAAGTGCGTTATAACGCACCGACCAAAGCGCGACAGACCAGTTGAGGCCCGAAACGGTTTGTCTTACGCAGGTGCAATGACGCAGAGGCCACTTGCTCTTGACAAGCTGGCTTCTCATTCTTGGAACTGCCAAACCTCGCGCGTTGGGCATCTGCAGCGTCGATGGCACCTGGAAACCTTACAACAACCATTAAGGAGTTACTTCCGCCAAATCTGCATTCTTGTGAAAATGCGGGGAGCTTCCCCATTTTACCATTTTTTTCTATTTTTCTTATTTATTAATTTTTCAATATTCTTTCCGACCAATTATCTCCAAATACACTATTATAACGCTTATAGACGAATAGAGGTGTTGCTACCCTAAACCTGCACTTTCGTGGAAGTGCAGGCGTTGCATGGTGCGCCTTTTTCGCAATTAGATGCGAAGCATCTCATGCTCGGGGCTGTGTCCCTCCCTCCCTTGTTGTTGTTGTTGTCCGCCGGCCGCACTTTATGGCGTCTCTTCAGCCCCGTCAGCGTTTGGCCTGACGTCAGCGCAGTCCACTATAATAAGAAATAGTTAGGCGGCGCCCGGTTTTAATCCCACGACTCTCAGGCCGCAACGGGAGGTACGTGGCGCTCTTCCCACTGCGCTACAAATCGAGACGGGAGCATGTGCTACGAACGCGCCTGATGTCCTTCACTCACTCAAACTACGTCAAGAAGCTACTGATACAACGAAGACACGCGAAGCTGAACGTCAACAGAAACAACGAACTGAAAACTTTAGAGGAGGATGTTGAATTTCCCGTGGGAAAGCTGTGGCGGGAAGCGCCACGCGCCTTACCGCTCAACCAGAGAACAGGACGAAGAGGGCGGGCAGCGGGGTAAGAGCGTGAGCATGACATAAAGAAAGACGAGAACCAGGAAGTGTTCGATTAGGTAACGCGGGTGTCAGTCTCTTCGCTGTCTCTACATTTCTCTACATTTCTCTGTCTCTACATGGGGGTTCACACTACGTTCCCATTCGTGCTTCGATAAATGAAACAACATAACGGCAACACAACGGAGCCTACACGGAACCCCGATAATGCTTCGCACCTCCTCATGGTTCCCCACGGGAAGATGGTGTAATTGTTTTTCTACATTTGTTTTCTTTTAATACCGTTCGACGCATTATCTTCATTCATGCTATCACAACGATTAAAGCTGTTACTTCCGCCAAAGCTACGTTTTTGTGGAAATACAGGGTGTTACAGGGTCCTGGCGGTGGGGTACTCGGTAAAGAATGCTACGCATTAAAACAGCCGCCGGGCTCGGGCCGTGATCGCACATGCATCCTTCCCAGCGGTTAGACAACTGACCCGCTCCTGTGGGGAAAGGTGTGCAACCTTTTTAGGCAAATTATAAAATGCAACAAGGAGACACGTTTAGAATGTGGTCCTTTGCCATTGCGTAGTAAACAAATTTGAGGCCTGATTTCTCAGGTATAGTCACAGCAAAACAAGGGCAAAGTGAATGTTTTATCACGCCCGCGGGATGCCGAAAGTATCTTGCTCAGCCTTGAATTCTGCATGCGGGACTAGCAGCAACACACCATTGCAAGGGTGGTTCGCATACCTTTCTTTTTTTTGCGATAGTATACCCCATGGCATAAATACTATGCTACAAGTATAGGTGAACTCCCGTTTCGCGAAAAAAACGCAAGGTGATGGGGTCCCCATATCCACCGATGAAGGTCAGGTGGTTTGCCAGGATGCAGGCCTGTGCCTCGAAGGTGTCGTGTTCTGGCCGCTTTCAAGGAAGGGAACATCCCCAGCAAATGTTCTGTGTCCGCATTTTCGGCAGGAGCCGTGCAAAAGGGGTACTTCTGTGTGAACGGGACATGGTAGAGCGGTGGCCACTCCCGGATAACAGCGGGAGAGAGAGCTACACCAACACGAAGTCTTCGCAGCAAGACCTCCTCCCAGCGAGCGGGTCTACTGGGGAGGTCCGTTACACATGGTGGAATTAGAGCTCGTGTAGTGTGACGAAGATTTTTTTCCTTTGGAGAAACTGTCCTGGGGCATATATTTTCAGGTCAGTAAAGTCAATAATCGTGGAAAAAATGCAGGGTGGGAGGCAGCATCCGCCGCAATGTAAGCGGGGAGCGTATTTCGCCGGTCGCACAAGAGCCGCAGAAGGCAGGGGTACGTATACAGTATTTCCTATATGTCCGTAGAGATAGCTGAGGTGTTATTTGCTCGACGTAAATCACGTATGGCCGCAGTGGAGTATATAAATTTGTAAAGTAGTACCTCCTGGGGCTTGATGAAGACCAGGAGTTAGTGCTTGTAAGCCGTCCCGGATGGCTGTAAGCTCGGCCAGCATAGACGGCAGTGTGCGGCGTGTTTTGTACGAGCATGTTTGACAGGCCTCTGGGTGGGAACGACATTGTAGTGGTCTGGTCAGCACGTCGTCCTTGGTCCCAGCGTTCACAAATGCCTGCACCACCTGGGGTTGAGACGCAAGCTGGGGATGGGGGTAGTGAACGACCCATGTAGGTTCCTAACGCCGCCCGCCTCAGCAACAAAGTTGGGTTTATGCATGCGGGCGGACCGACGCTGATGAACAAGCTCATCCAAGGGGTTAACTTGAGCTTCAAGAACAGGCACCTTTCCTTTTGTTGTCACCCCGTATAGAGCGCTGATAGTGTTGTGATTGCTGGGAACGGAAGAAGTTCGTGACAGGTCACGAAATTGATCTTCAGGGAAGGCGAAATGCCCGAATGATATTGACCGCTCATTGTCATGAAAGGGTGGGCGGACAAGATTGCTGTGAACCGGTAACCTTTATTTATTTTTGCGGCTTCTTTCCGGTTCGGAACAACTGTTTGGGTTAAGGTTCAGCAAAAATACCTGTTTGGTTCGGTTCCGGTTCGACACCCTGACTATGACTGATAACATCAATCAGACCTGCGGAGATAACACATCATATTTGTATGTAATTGTTTTAACAATTTCCTCCAGGATGCATAGCATAAAACGCGAGTTACAGACATTTTTTAGAACCACACGGCTCAGGTAGGGGTCTATGAATTGACAGCAGAGGGAAATTCCTGTGTTCAACTCCACGATGAACTATATCATTGGGACAAGTAACGAATAAACCGATGTGTCTTATGCTCACTGCTATATCGGGCCAGCCGGGCATCACCAGTTACATACCGCCAGTGTATGATACACCTTTAAGCTCCATTGCACACTACGGATCAACACGTCGCTAATGCTTTCTGTAGGAGAATTACCGTGACACCGACACCTCTACTACCATTATCTTCGCTCCCGAGCGAGGCTTTCTCAGCGATGTCGTCTCCCATGAATATGCCATTCTCATTTGCAGAACTGCTGTCTGCACGGGCCGTCATAAAAAATCCACGTTTTCAGGTCCGGACGACGTCAGTTATACAACCCTTTCGCATTTAGGCGAAAATGGGAAAAGGTGCCTCCTAAACGTTTTTAATCGATCGTTGGAGACCGACCGTCTAAAGCCAAAATGGAAACATGATCGAATTGCGCCAGTTCTCAGACCAGGAAAAATTCCAACTTCCATCGAGTCTTACCGTCTCGTAGCCTTTCTTAGCGGTGTAGGCAAGCTGATGGAGAAGCTGGTGCTATATCGCTAGTAATGAGATCTAACAGTCAGAAATGTATACGGAAGCGATGTATGGTTTCCACAATGGGCGTAGCCGCACGTACAATGCCATTGGCCGTACAACCAACATAAAACAAGCTAAGTGTCGGCGGAACATCATTATTGCCATGTTCCTGGACATAGAATCAGCCTGTGACTGCGTAACGCATGACGCCATTCGCTGGGCTATGATGTCTTCAGGTATCGCAGGCCGCATGTATGCATGGGTATCAGACTACCTTTCTGATAGGTATGTCTACATGTCAACAGACAGTGGCCACTTATCACTATACAGAGTGACCCGAGGTGTTCCTCAGGGTGGAGTGATAATCCCCACACTGTTCAAAATCTCCTTTACAGGCCTAGAGAAATGCTTGCCGCAGTCGATCTAAATCTCCGTGTACGCGGACGACATCTGCATATGGTTTGGGCGTAACAGGTGTGTGCTACGGTTGAGGCTGCAGCGAGCAATCGACTCCATTGCAGCGTTCTTGGAAGCACAAAGTTTGGAAATTTTGGTAAGCAGATGTTGCTGCGTTGGCTTTTACGAAGCGGGACCCCACACGCTACGGGCTCACTGCCGGAGGTATTCTCATCCCATACGTTCCTAACTATAAGTTTCTAGGGGTGGCATTTCACAGGTATCTCACCTCGTCACCTCATGTGCGCCATTTCAACGAGAAGCTTGCATCAATCTCCCGCATATTGCGTATGCTCTCCAGTAACTCCTTTGATTCCTCTATTAACTATCTCTTTCGGCTCTACGAACCGCTCTGCGTTGGCCTTATACGCTTAAGCGTCGCTGTTTTGGTCCCTCTCCCTAAATGAATGAACAAGACTCTAGAGACCATGCAAGCACAGATCTCGAGTACGTGCAATGGTGTCCCGAAAACTACCTCTACTTTGGGAACACTGACGGAATGCAAACGGCTGGTACCCTTGGCTCTAAGCACGCAGGAGCTTTTTCACGTGCCACTGTGGATTGTGGTAAGGCAACGATCTCACCGTTTAGCACCAAGTTTGGTCACCTAAGTGCGTGACCTCCGGCCGCAGCATTACCAGCAGCCAGCTCCTGCTTTGCATCCGTCCTGGATGCTCCCGATCACGCAAATAGCGAACACAGTGCTCGGAATTTCACGGATGGAGCAAATTGCAGCTCCCGCTATTGCTTTTTGCCCTTGAGTATATCTATACTCGGTTACAACTCAAGAACGGCACCACCTTATGTATTGTATCACTCCACCAAAGCGCCGGACCCGTGACGTCAGTGCGCGCGCGTTTTGAAAGGGGTTTGCTATGAATGCGTGATATCGTCTGCCTTGTCCCACGCAGTTTGTTTGTCGTCACTGGATTCGTTTCTAAGCATATTAAGTCCAAAAAATCACGGGAACGGCTCACGCCATGTTAAAAATTTACCCAGTAACGCCCTACTTGCGCCACGTGGAGAAACATCCGGCTACGGTGATAAAGCACAGCGGCAACTTCCCGTGCCGTTCTTAAGTTGTCACCGGGTATACCACACATAGGAGCTCACACACATCTGTACACTGACGGGTCGGTGTTATCCACATCATCCACCATCCCCATCGCGGTGTGGACACCTTCATTATGCGCCACCCTGAGTGCCATTCTCATCCAAAAACGGTCCTCTACGGCTAACGAACTTGCAGCTCTGCGGCTGGCTTTCGCCAACGTCACCGAACCACCTGAATGCATGTGGGCCATCTTCACGGACCCTCGGGCTGCACTGCAATGCTGAGCGTCTATTCCGAAAGATCAGCTTGAGTTTGATGTGGATGTTTTGTATCTTTAAGCTCTGTAGGCGCCCCATCGAATAGCACTTCAGTGGCTCCCTGCCCATTGCGGAATAACGTGTAATGTGAAGGCGGACGTTGCAACATCCATAACGCATTGCGAACGTAAGCCACAAAATACCGGTACCATTTTGTCGAAAAGATGCTTCAGCACTTGCCTCGAGCGTGGCATGGAGCATTCGACGACCGATTTGGGCAGACGCATCCCATGTCACTTACACGCGATACTTCCGTTGCAAGATTAACCAATCCACTTCGCCCCTGTGACCACACTGTGATGCGCGTGAGGACCTGCGACACCTCATCTGTGATTGTGCTTCATGTCGTACACAAAGGGTGTCTCTCGCAGTGTCTATGGCCCGGCCGCTCTCCTTAGCGGTAGACCAGAGAGACGTATTAGGTCCGTGGAGTTCTTTTAAGCGTCCTCTCATACTACAAAAGCTTTTCTGGCGTACCTAAAAGACCCAAATTTTGATCAGACCATGTAAATATTTAAAAGCATATGTGTTCCTCTGCATCATTATAATCCCATCGTCACCGCATTCATCTGGTGTAGTAAGCCTTGCAGCCTAGCTGGGCTCACATCAGCAGTTTTATTAAAGATAGTTCTCTCTCTCTCTCCGCTGATCCTTTACCTCCACAAAGTAGAATGACACCTAGTTTTTTCCTAATACACTATTTTCCTCTAGAGGCTTGCGGGACTACAGAAGTTTCTCACTCATGGCGTATCTATAGCGTTCTCTGCTAATAAATATATTTAACGTATTTCAGGCATTTAACAAGTCTCAACCCCTCTGGGTGTACGGCCATAACTTTGACAAGTCGAAGGATGTGGACAAAATTGAAAAAATACCTGCTAACCCTAATGAACCATGCACATTTTACAAGAACGATCATCTTAATTCATCACACGTAAACTTCTCAAGGCACCATTACTTGAGCAACGGCACGAAGTAAGTAATGTAACTTCTGCTCGACAATGATTATGAGTTCAACATTTGACAGTACATGTTGAACCAGGCATTTACTTTTCGAAGACATAATCGCTGATTGATCGCACGGGGCATGCAGCTGATCGTGTAATTTGCTGTAACCTAACAGATTTGTATTTCTTCAATAATTTATTCATTTCATTTGGTCATACTGCAGACCAAGATGCTGGCCACTCCAGGAGGGGCAAAACATAAGTAAAGTACAAACAGCGCATGAATAGGATGCTACTGATAGCATGTTACAGTGTGATGAATGGATAAAATACGGGTTTGGTTAGTGATCGGGTTGTGATGAATTTATTTCGTTGCGGTACCAGTTCCGGTTTCAGTAAATCACGAACCGGTTCGATGAGTTGAATTATCAGCCGTGTGAAAAAGTTCAGTAGTTTTAATTCCCAGTGAAAACTAAATACAAACGAAAATACAATAGTGCTTTTTACCAGAAACAGTGGAATAAATTCGAAGACCGCAGTAAACAGATGGTCCAGATCTTAATGAAAACATACGAAGTAGTGACACTTTTCTAGCCACTTTTTCGCCCACCCATCATGACGTCCGAGGGACTAGTTTGAGTTTTTTATAGATGCCCATTATGCCGTATTAGAAACTAGTTGGTGTTTTTTATAGATGGGTTTGTCCGGTCGGCATTTTTACTTTTGACAAAATTGTTATATAGTTCCTCCTGCACAGTGAATAAATTATCTCAAGTTGGTTGCCGGACAAAACACTTCCCCTTTCTAAAAAAACCAAGAGTGGCTCGGGTCACAGACACTTTGGGCGTACCGCGCACAATTGAAAACTTTTAATCCTGTATAACACAAGCTGATGCGGCTCTTGCCGCAGATATTTTTTGTCATGACTTCCCATACTTTTAAATGACTTAACGTATTTATTCTTGCTTTTCGGAGGAACTTCTTTTCGATAAAAATTACAACATGACACATTTTCGAAAATTCGCCAAATGCCGGCCCTGTTTTCGTGTGTTTAAAACGTCACGGACTTCACTTTTAGTGTTATAATTTGCTATTTCGCATTCGTGAAAGCAATTTCAGTTAATTCAGCAAAAATCATTCAACTTTAAAAAAATAATTGCACTGGAGATAAGTCGAGCATCTTGCTTTAATTCCAAAGCCACTATAAAAAAGACATCTGGGATTTTTTTTCAAAATTTCAGAAACCGAAGGTAAGGTTGTTCTTTATCACACAACGCTGCCTTAATTTCGAATTTTGTCGTAATGAAGCCCTAAATCCCCTTGTAGCGTCATTGAGATGACCTATTACAGTGGTTTGTAAGGAAATTTTGACGTCAACGTAAAACGAGAAATCGCCGGTACAACTTTGTTCAGACGAATCCACAACAATTCGCTTCCTGAGCAAACAACAACAATTCCAGGCATTGTACGCAGTGATGACAAGTTTGTCCACGTGAAAGGTCGGACAAGGAAGGGAAGTCTAAAGAAATCTACCTGTTGTTGTTGTGCCTATTCGATATCTAAAGACAGCGAAAAATGCACGAACCATTCATGTATGACTCCTGCGCGGAATAATTGAAAACCAAGTCATGGGCCTTAAGTTTTCCCACGGAAACAAAATTGTTAAAAAATTGTCACGTTTGATGCAACTGCGTTTAACGTGTTTTGCATGGCAACCGGAAAATTTTGACCAGTTGGTAATGTTCAACGAACGCCGAAATGTCGACACATAGGCGTTTTCGTATTTCGTCTACATCATAAGAAAGACCGCCGAAAGTGCTGATCGGACATGCATCCTTGTAAGATCTCTATATCCACCGAACCAATCCTGCGGACAATACTTGCCAAGTATTTACACTTTCAAGACGTGCGACCGTTTTAAACAACTTATGAAATGTAACCAGAAGGCCCATTTACGGTGAGGGCCTTCGCTGTTGCAGCAATCTTGCAGCCGGAATGCTCCTATACAGTCGCAAAGGAGGAAGAGCAAAGGGGACGTTTCCTATCTCCTGCAGAATGCCAAGACCGTGTCATTTCTTTCACTCAGCCTCGCTGTCCGCACCCGCAACCAGCAGCAACATGTCATTGCAACATAGGTAGGCATACCTCTCCCCATTTTGGGACAACCTACAAAGCGTTGGTAGGGTGTATTTGCTCCGAAGGGAAAATGTATGTGAGAGGTTACGAAGCTGACCTTACGTAAAATGAAGCCTATTGACAATAGAGAGTTTTAGCATAGCGGCTCCCGTACGCTACGCTAAGGTTAGCGGGTAGCGGGTCCGGACTGCGCATGCGCGCGCGGGGAGTGCGAGGAGGTTGCCCCTCAACGGAGCGAAAGAGTGGGCATGGCGAAGGCAGGCCGCGCGGAACTAATCCACCCCACCGTGACGAATTTGCTCTCCCCAGTCGCGGCCCGCTACCCGCCGCCGTAGCGTTAGCGGACGGAGCACGCTATGCTAAAACTCTCTAATGACTGCGCATTATCGACAAAGTGTGGTAGGACATTTTCGTCCTAACCATTATTTCTTTTTTTCGGTTCAGTTCCGGTTCGGTTCAGCGGGATTAAAAAATAGCGGTTTGGGTTCAGTTCCGGCAAAAATGCCAGTTGGTTTCCCATTTTCGGTTTCGTTCAGTTCAAGTTGGACACCCTAGGAGCAGATACGTATAAATGCTGGCCTTATTAAAGCAACCATAAAAACAGCACACGTGAAATCACAGTGCGGCAAAACCGCCGTGCCTCGGCAACACTGGAGCACGCGAAGCTAAAAAAAATCAAGAAATTTTCATACGCAGTTTAAGTAAGTACAACATTGGTTTAGATTACGCTAACTTTTGATACAAATGATTTTCCACACCACGAAAATTACATAATGAGGCAGTTGAAGTCCTATATCCCCATTTTGGATGCTATGTAAAAACTCGAGACGACAAATTTTGCACCTGCGCTAGAGTAAACTGTGTTTATTTACTTGCATAAGTAGAAACAGAGAATGCTTTCTTTTATATATCCCGAAAACTAATCTAACGGCCTTCCTTTGCACATGTTCCCAATTAATGATCCTCCTTTTCGTTAAAAATCCCAGACAACCGCTGAGTATTTGAGTGTCGATCTCACAAAAGGGATATGAGCTGAAATTTTGGCTTTTCCGGGAACCTTTCTTAGCTTTCTTTAAAGAACCATACTTTGTGCACAGCGGCAGAATATCTAACGAAAGTATGGTCTGACCGAGAAAAGGTAATAATAAATGTAACGCCTAATATTTGTACTTTTTCAATGCGCTATTAGTGTGTCATTTAGAACGCCGCAAAACGCACTACGTTATTTTTTTCCGTCTTTCTTCTTCCGCAAACAAATGTGATTAGTTCTCGAAGGTATTTTTCTGAAAACGGCGACCTCATCCGCCGATATGTTTGTCGCGACTACAACGCCTCCGGCAAAGGAAAAGAACGGTATTTGCATGAGACTACACACAGAAAATTCCCGATCGCCGCCATATATTTTCTCGTCGTCCTCTCTACTACCATCTGCGATCACTTCTTTGTCCTCGCGGGAAAAAGTTCCAACAACCTCCCCCCACGGCGAAAAAAAAAACAATGATGCGTAGGGGATAGTAGTAGGGGATAGTCGGGATAGTCGTAGTCTTTGCGCCTGTACTTCCACCAGAGCTGTGGTTCCCTGTATGGTCCGTTTCTAGTCGTTCCGAGCAAACGGTAGCACCGCTGACAGTTCTTTCGCCTGTATTTCCAGGTATGCCGAACAGAAGAAGCCTTCATTCGGTTGCCGTTGCCCTGCTCTTTCCTTCGCGAGTGGAAGCTGTCATGGTCGTGGCGATGACCCCGATGTTTTCCAAGCACACCATGAGCGACGCGAATCGTTTGTTCCACGTTTATGCATCGGTACCGAGAGAGCTGATAGGCAAATCTTGCGATGGGGCGAATGTCATTTTCCTGTCTTGTTTGGTCTTTTACTTTGCTTCACCCACGTTCCGTTAGTTACGGATTCCTTTGATGCCTTCATGTCAGATGGACGCCACAACTGTCTTGGGGATTTTTCGTCAGAAGCGATGGCTATAATTCTGGCTCGGTTTTCGCTTGTTGCCGAATCTTGATTGGACCAGTGTATATTCTCCGCGCAGGCCACTTTATCATCCTTGTCAGGGAAGCAGGAACTTAACTTCGCTGTTGAATCCTTCCACCCGCGCTTGCTACTGGCCGTTTCATAGTAGGTTGGTCTCGGGAGGTCCCGCACAACATTAGGACGTGGACCCTTCTCCGCACGCATGTCCGACTCTTCCTGTTCAGCTTTGACGGTAGCTGTCGGTGTAACTTCATGGACGTCGGTATCGTGGCTTGAGTTTTCAATAGCATTAAGTGGGGAAGTCACAAATAGTGTTGAAGTTTTAAGACGCGGGTCGTCCCGAGAAGCGTCACAGTGCCCACTGACGTTTTGTTGATCGGTTGTAGAATAATCAATTTCAAATGGAGCTCGTTCATACTTGAGACAAAGGGCGTGGAGATCTCTTCGGGGGAACTCCGTCGCTTGCCGTAAGATGGATTGCCAAGTTACGATGAAGTCACGGAACTCAAAAGTGTCCATAAACTCTTGTTCAGCGTACTTGCCAGACAGAAAGGGTTAGATGTCACGGTCGGTGTTGCGTAGTTGTCCTGACTCATAGTCAAGGCGGTCGGTAATGGCGGATATTTCTTCATCCGTTGTGTCCGCATTCAAAATGGCAGCCTTCGCTGCGGAGATCAGCTTCGTTATAGCATAGCGTTGAACCCTTCGATTGCGGTACAGTTGATCTGCAGTAGGCTTCGTTCGTGATTCGGTCATGATGAAATCGGTGTCAGTTCTTTTCAGGCATTGGTCACAACCGTTACGTACATACCGTCGTTCGTCCACCCCGCGGGATTTCAGCACCCGTATGTCGCGACTACAAAGCCCCCGGTAAGGGAAAAGAACGGTATTTACATGAGTTTACACACAGAAAATGCCCGATCGCCGCCATCGTTTCTTGTCGTCCTCTTCTTTGTCCTCGCGGGAAAAAGTTTTAACAATGTTAACATGAACGTGAATAATGACTTTTTCAATTAAGTTATTTAAATAGATCAAATATAAAGGCCTCCTAGTACGATGCCTTGAGGTACACCCGAAGTTACTAGACGAACGGCAGAGAGGTGGAGTACGATCGATTCAATCCGATCGCACCTTGCCTCTCTCAGAATCGCAGTCTCTAAACAATAGGGTTATTCCCCCCTCCCTCAGTGTCCCCCCTTGCAAGTTCACATGTTCGCCATTTTTCCGGCCCGTGGCCACTCGAACGCCGGTCTCTTGAATTCCCATGCAGGAGGTCCAACGAGTCAGAATATCGAACAATTCAAAATGTCCACGATTCGATCTCTTACCTCGTCGGTTCTCTTGACTCCTAGAATATTTTGACTCGCAGTAGACCTTTTGTAATTTTCTTTGGGCTGAGGGGTCGTCTAGTTATTCAAATATTAGCGACGCTAGCTGTGTCACCCTGGGGCGCCTCCGTATTTCTATCCTGGTATGGGCATGGCGTTTCTGATGTAGCGCTGAACTCAGAGTTTTTTCCCCTCGTAACTTAGTGTCTGATGATTTGGAAGGTCTTCTTTAGGTTTTCTAACCTTTGAACCCTGCCTAGCAAATAATTTCCTTCTTTTACAAATTCATCCCCAGTGGTTGGGCTGGTTAGGCTTGCGATTACTGCGGTTTGTTTACATCGCGTTTCGACGAGCGCTGCTTATTATATGGCCTTTCCTTGTTTATAAGTGCGTGCTCGATGCAGCAGGAGGGTTATTTAGCCTGTTTCAACTGTTTAGAGGCCCTGCCAGTGCATGACTTGTTTATTCTGCGATTTCGCTCCGCCGGCTTCGTCGATTAGGGCTACGGTGACAGTGGTTAGTTTAGTTTTGGGCTTTTGGTTGTAACTTTACCAGAAATGCACCTAGCGATCTTATTTTACTAGAACAACTCTCGGAACAATCCTTAAATTACGCGAGAATGGCCTTTAAGGGTCCACCATGTTACGGAAGTCAACGAGGTTTGTTTTAGTTGACGTCTGACCGAACCCTAGGTGTGACTCGACGCGGCCATCCCCGCGCCGAACAAAGAAAACGTTTACGTCTGTAAACTATTAGTGCTAGGAGGTTCAAATTTGCTACAAAGGTACTCTGGAACTATATGAAAGAGGAGTGCGAAAGGATTAGGACTTACATGGTAGATGTCCTGACGAAAATTTGAAATTTAGCGGAACTGCATCCAAACACTTTCGCTGTTACGCCATTACTTCATGACGTCATGACAGCCTAATCGAGGGCTCGCTAGATGTGTAATCAGTTTTTATGTAGAAAATAGAGATGTAGAGTTTTTGCAAAAAGGCGCTCGGGTTACTTCTAACGGCATATTTCCTATGACGTCTTGAAGTCATGAGGAACGTGTTTGGGCGGAGCTGCGCAAAATTTCAAATTTTTGTTAGGAAATCCGCCATGTAAGTTTTAATCATTTCGCATTCTTTTTTGACAAAGTTCTAGAGAACCTTTGTAGAAAAGTTTAACCTCCTAGCACCAACTGGTTTACAGATATCAACGTTATCGTTTTTTTTCGGCGCGGGGATGGCGGCGTCGAGTCGCACCTAGGGTTAGATGTCGAGGCAACTAAAACAAACCTAACTGACCTTGGCAAACGGGTGGTCCCTTAGAAGACCATACTCGCGTTATCGCGGGGCTGTTCTGACAGTTTGGCAAGTTAAGCCAGCTTGCTAGGCGCGTTTTTGGTAAATTTGGAGCCAAAAGCCCAAATGTAAACAAACCACAGTTACTGTAGCCCTAATTGGCGAAGCCACGGGTGGAAAATCGCAGAATAAGCATTGCCTCGGCATGGCCTTTAAACACTTGAAATCGGTTTAAAAAATGGCTGCGTATCTGCTCCTTTCGTTGCAAGTGTCGACAAAAGACGATAGTCTTTAACCACTTTTGCCAAGTAAATGCCTCCCTTCGCTTTTCCGCTGACATCTCATGTTGTTCACCTTGCGTCGCGCTCCTCCCAAGGTAAAGACGCCAAAGGATTGCTCAAATCATTTTAAATTTACCATGTTCCACCATTCCAGGCCGGGCGTCTCGATGCCAACGCTGCCGTACGGCGGAGACGCGCGTGAATCGAGGCACCCTGCTACAATGTTTATAGAACCGCCTTGCCCTACTCCACGTGCGTTCCAAGGAGAACGCGGAACCTATCTAGTGGAACCTTTAGTAACTGTTGCCGGTTGATTTCTTAAAAGGCGCAAGAAGCTATAGTGGCGCAAGCGACAGCGGGCGACGGCAGAGTGAATGTTTTTTCTGCAGTTGAAGTATCTAATTTCGAAAAAAATCAAGCATGTATGATTTTTTTATAAAGGAACACTCCAAATGTCACTTCTGTATTAATTTGTTGTCTTATATTTGCGTAATGTCTTATTCTTCAACAATGTTGACAAGTATGAACAATACACCGGACTAAGACGGGTAGATTTAGCTGTGACTATATAAGACTATTGCGCTGGCCTCGTTTATTTTGGCCGGGTGGCTGAATCGAGTCACAGACAGACAGGCAGACAGACAGACAGACAGACAGACAGACAGACAGACAGACAGACAGACAGACAGACAGACAGACAGACAGACAGACAGACAGACAGACAGACAGACAGACAGACAGACAGACAGACAGACAGCTTAAAATTTCTGGGTTTAAGTAGCCCAAGAAAGACTATCGTCTTTAGAAACATTTCTGCTGCATAAAACAGGCGCTTAGAAACAACGAAAGGCTGAATAACAACAGCGCTCATCGAAACAGTCCTTCCGACGTGAAATTGTGACCAGTGGCACATCCCCCGACCATGAACAAATTATGAACTACAAATGTTAAAATACTCTGTTTCACACATACTAAATAGGTTCAAGCTGACAGAACAGCACTCGAGTCTAATTTCAGGTAGGGATATATTAAACATGTTTATATCCTGAGCTATAACCCTAGAGAAATTACATCGAGTCCTGGTAAATGCATGCAAATTCCAACGGTGTACTCCTTTCTTTTATAGTGTTTTACTGTGGTATAAGTGTACTTTTCGTAGTTATTTTTCTTCTTATAATGATATCATGTGCTTATAAACACCCAACTGTGCATGTAAGCTGTAATTGATAAATAACCACTGGAATGTTATTTTCTTTTCTTTCAATAAACCGAAGGACCGGATGGGGTTTGCTGTGCCATTGTTCTGCTGCCTTGTACGGATGGGAGGTGGGGCTAGTCAAGCTGCTATACAGCAGCCTTTGTCTTCTTTTCCGTGCCCCAATTTTTTCTATTTTGTATAAACCACAGTGTGTCGTTGTGGTGAAATAAACTTCAAACTTCGAACGTCGGTAAGAACCAAATGGGAGAAAGTTCAATGGGAAAATTTGTAATAGACAATCGCAACAGTCGATGAGATACAGTAGGATTTGCAGAAAGAAAACACCAGAGATTCATGAATGCATTCTTCTACAAATGAAAGAATAGGATACGGGCACTGAAAAGTCCTGATCATACAACAACAAACGAAATTGAGTTTATTTAAAGTGACAACCCAGGTATTGTGCAAGACGAAGAGTTTCTAAGTGAGATTCGGTGCAGAGGTCATGGATGGTTAGAAGCAAGCTGGTGCTGAATCACAAAACAAGAAGACGAAAATTCAAGAAACCTAAGAAAACTGGCATGGAGACAGTCAGATCCAGATTGCTGGAGTTTAAAATAACGCTTCAAAACAAATTCGCGCTTCTAAACGAGCAGAACGAGATCAGTGTATACAGGCTAAATTGGCAACCTAACAACGGCGATAAGAGAATCAACACCAACTGTGCGAGAAGCAACAGGTAGGGAACAAACCGAAAAACAAAATAGGAAAAAAGGGAACTCATTGCCAAGCGTAATGTAAAAACGTAAAGTACGGCGCATTAGATAGAATTCGCTGACCTGTCGAAACTGATTAACAAAAGTAAAAAAAAACGACATTCGTGCATATAGCATGGAACTGATCGAGGAAACGCTGCAAATAGGGGGAAGCTTGAAAGCAACTAAAAAGAGGTAGCCATCGACAAGTACAGGATTTACGTACTCAGAGACGACCAGGGTAACATTAGGCACAGCTTGCACGATATAATAAAAGAAGCATAACTATTGTACACCAGTTTGTACAGTCACGTTAGACCATGAGAAACTGCTGAGTACATATTCAACTAGCGATGTCAGATTAGTAACTAAAGAGGAAGTAGGAAAGGCTATGAAAGGCAGGAAACGACGAAAAGCTGCAGGTTACGACGTCATAACAGTAGATCTTGAGAAGGATGGAGGAGATATTGTACAGGAACAGCTTGCAGTACAATTTTCAGAATGATTAGACTTAAAACGTTCCCATAGCCTGGAAAACACACCAAAATCAGCCTGATTCATAAGAAGGCAGATACAAGGGCCTCAAGAGTTACATACCCATCAGCCTCCTCTGTTATTTACAAGCTGTTCACCAAAATTATAGTTACCCGAGGTGACCGCCCAGATTAACAACCGCCCAGAGACAGGCTGCGTTCAGAATAGGGTACTCAGGCATGCATCACATCCATGTCGTCAATAAAGTGAGAGAAATATCCGCAGACTACACTAAACCCCTTTGCATGTAATTTATAGATTACGAGGAAGCTGTTGATTCCGTACTCACCGCAGCAATGCTAAAAGCATTAAAAGACCGGGGAATTGAGAACTACATAAGACTTCTAGAAGACATTCGGATGTAGCAACGTTCGGACGTTGCCACCGGTTCCACCGTTTGTACCATCCCGCGTGCGAACAAAGGTCGTCCTTAGCGGGACGTGCCCAAGCCGACTTTGAAGCGCCGCCAACGTT
Source organism: Haemaphysalis longicornis (assembly GCF_048455015.1). Taxonomy (NCBI): domain Eukaryota; kingdom Metazoa; phylum Arthropoda; class Arachnida; order Ixodida; family Ixodidae; genus Haemaphysalis; species Haemaphysalis longicornis. Next base: position 234,242 of record NW_027526291.1, on the reverse strand, counting down.
GCCGGAGGCGACACGTACGCGCTGGGAGTGAACAATGACCGGCCGTACTAACTTTGTTCCCAACGCGCCATTCCTTCTATCCACGCACCCCGCGGGGGTATAAGAAGGTACCGAAACAAGCCGACGGGGTCGCCTTCTCCACCATATGCCAAGCGATCCCGCTGAAGGAAGCTGCCGTAGTAGTTATCCGATAGCGCGCTCCCGCATTCCGGCCCAACAACGAGACCGGGAGGAACGCCGCACCTGCGGAAGCCTTCTCATTGACAGACCAGAAGGTAGGAACTGTAGCACGCGTTTTCGGTTAGGCGTGGTACTGAGTCGTACGGTACTGGTGGTAAGGAGAGGTGCGTTACTGGCACTGAGTGGTACTGAGACACGGAGTACCCGAGCAGCTTGTAGCCGATCAAGGCACCAACTTTGTATCGCAGGTGATGACGGAGGTGTACGACCTTTGGTGTATAAAAAAATGGCACACCACCGCGTATCACCAGGTGTGTAACGCGCAGTAGAAAGTTGGAATCAAACACGACTGACCGACTCTTTACGTAGCACACGACCATCGAGATAGGTACAAGTGGCTTCCTTTCGCTGTGCACGCATCGTTTTCCCCCTTTACGGCCGCGACGCCACAATCCCGGCCGTTGTTGGCGACAATACTAAGTGCACTGTAATATCACAGAGGACTGCCGTGCGGAGCTGGCCCAACACCTGTCAATGTCGCACAAGCTCGCAGGGTAGTTATATAACAAAGCGGCGGAGAAAAGAAACTCGCGCATAGATAAAAAGAGCCAATACGCCGGCTTTCACGAAGGCGACAAGGTCTACGTCAAAGTAGAAAGCCAGGCCCGTGGTCTGGCGAAGAAGCTCGCGCCGAAATCCGGAGCAGAACAGGTAAGGGTTGGGAAGCACAGGGCAAGAACTCCCACATAATGAAAAGTGAGGTACCCCTGGCACTAAAAAGAAAAATCTACCACCCTGTCATACTCCCGGTGATGGCATACGGAACTAAAAGGTTACCAAACAACTAGAAGGCAAACTTAGGTCTGCCCAATGGGCCATAACTCCTAACGAATAATGTTAGGAGTACCTCTCAGGGACAGGAAACAAGCTAGCTAGACGAGAAAAGAAACTAGAGAAGAACATATCACAGTACAAATAAAGAAAAGGAAACCGACTTTGGCTTGCCATGTAATGAGAGGAACTGACAAACGGTGGACAATTAGGGTAACATAGTGGATACCAAGAGATGGCTCTAGAAGAAGGGGAAGGCCATTAACCCTATGGAGGGATGAAATAAAGAAATTCGGGACTAAACTATGGAATCGAGCCGCGTAGGACAGGATCGCTTGTAGGTCAGTGGAAGAGGCCTTCGTCCTACACTGGACTGGAGCCGGTGATGATGGTGATGATGATGATGATGGTGGTGGTGGTGGTGGATTTTCGGACTCGTTGAATATCCTGACTCGTTCCATCTCCTCACTTGATGGATCTTTTGACAAACATTGAGGCTTTCGATGTGTTTAAGGAGAGTCAAAAGGTACAACCAGTCAAGAGGTCCAAGCTTTCAAAGCCACGCGAAAGCACATACTTCCCACCTCTCCGCCTGCCCGCTATATATCATGATTCAATTTTTTTCTAAGAACAAAACAGAACACCTGCTAATGCATCTTTCATTATTACGGTCGATTTAGAGTGTGCCTATCAGCTCGCTTTGGAGCTTTTCCTTTTCTTCGGAAATGACCTTGCTCTCCACGTAGAGTAGAGCACAAGCTCAACGCTTAGAGTGTGATGATAGGCGGCCTGATATAAGAGTCTTTTCAACAAGGTTTTCGTGCTCCCTCAGCCTACAATTTACACGCCTAATTGTCTGGCCGATAGCTTAGGAAGTGCTTCTGGGGGCAAACAAGATGACATCAACCTCAAGGCAAATGCGCATTTTCTTTAGACTGCGCGCAATTTTATCCATGTAGGACACTGCGACGAACTTTTTTTCTTTTGCCTTATTGGGTGCCGGTTGTAATGTCCACATCTCTTTCAGCAAGTTTTCATTCAATTGCTCAAACACGACATAATGCCCACTCTGACGAATTTGGTGTGGTTGGAAGGGTTTCAGAAAAAGCAGATTTGTGGTTGTGGGCTCACACAACCCTTAAACGTGTTCTTCGGTAAAATGCAAGAAAACTCTCCCGTAACGCTGAGGGACAGCTGCGTGCGCTGCCTGAGGAGGGCACAAAGCGGCGTTTGCTCTGATTATAGGGAACGGACGCTTGCCGCGGTATTAGCAGTGCGCGCTCATTTTCCCTATCATGTTCCGAATACTTGGTGTTGTTTGGTCCTAAAAAAATCTCGTGTGAAGGGTCATGCCGTAATTACTTTCTGCGTTCCTGGCTACCTTTCTGGCTAAAGAATAAACGACGAAAAAACCTTGCTATTTCGCTGTCCTTCTGATGTGGAGCTCCAGCAAGACTGAAGCGGGCCACTCTCCCAAAAGAAGTTATCGAAGTTAGCCTTGATTTACTTAATCACAGTGTATGCGGAAACAAGCTGAGACGACTTGCGAGCAATTTTCACTAAACGGCGGGCACGTGTTGCTACACAACACAACCTATGTATGGACGCGGCGCCGTGGCATATCTTCCTGCAGAATGAACCGTGACTGTGTGTCACCCTGACTTGTTGCACACGTGCAGCCCGCTGAGATGCTAGCCTTGACCGGGTGTGTGATCCACATGTCTGATTACCGACCAGTAGCGTTGACGCTTCGGCACTCAATCCCTTCATTCGCACCGCAAAAAGGACCTTGGAAATTAAACATGCCCATTGTGCATAAGAACACGGCGCGCGGTAGTGTGGAACGCGCGGTGCTTTCCTCACTAGTGGTACGAATGTGAGCTGGTGGAATTCACGTAAAAAAATTGCTATCCTTCAAAATGACATTTTAGAAAAACAATACAGCTAACAGTGCGTAATACTGTCACGCGTCTCAAGCGGCAGAGAAATAAAGCTTGGTTTGAAGCATTCGATTTCCACACAATATATTTACAACACCAAAACCTCAAACGAACGCGATCATAAACTCACAAGCATATCACACTATACACAAAAAAGAAGCACAGCCTCACACTATCAAAAATGTACTCCTAAAGTCACTATAACACATTAACTGTCTATTCCAAATTCAAACACATCCTACCGCTGGTACCACGATGAACCAGGTTCGATGCCGATGACGTGGCCCAGTGGGTAGGCTTCCGCGTTGCCGAACGTCGCAGCACGTCGTGATGGCCCGTGTTGGTCGTCAGTGGTCCAGATGACCGCGTTCGATAGCACGGCTTCGCTGAGCTGCGCGGCTCAGCAGGGGGCCAGCAGTGCGAAGCTGCTGGTCACAGGTGGTCCCGAGCTGCCCGCTGCCAGACGGTGCGATGCCACTGGTGCGTCGTGGGGCACGGCCCGATGGGTCGCCGGCGGTGCGATGCCGCCGGTCAGCAGGAGGCCAGCAGAGCGAAGCCGCTGGTCATAAGTGAATCCGAGCTGCCCGCTGCCAAACGGTGCGATGCCGCTGGTGCGTTGTGGGGCACGGCCTGAACTTGCCACCGTTCCTCCCAAGACCTCGTTCCACTCTGTCCACTCCAACTTCGTCGTCCTCCTCTTCACCTCGCATTCTACCGTGTGAGGCTCCCATTTGCTGGTCCACCTTGCCTCCTCCTCCTCTTAATTACTCTGTGTATGTTCGTCATTGGCCCCTTCCAAATCCTTCTCGCATCCCATACTCTGATTCTTCTTTCTCTGTGTCTTTTTTTTTCATCATCTTCTTCTCGGCCAATCCCCTTGGGGTATGGGCTCTTCTTACCACATGACATTACCCCCCGAAATTGAAGAGTGTTTTTTTTTCTTTAAAAGAACTGCTACACACCACGCTTGTTCATGGAAACAAAGTCCGCAGTCAGCATGTCACAACAACACCAGTCCTATTAACCTACTACATCAGTCCTACTAAACTACTAATATGCATCACACAAGGAGTTCACTGTTCACCAAAACCAACTTCAAATCCTACTCAATCACAACACGTAACACTAACAGACAACACTTTCCCATCCTCTTACCCTAATCTACTGATGCAATCTGCAACCTGAGGAATTATGCACTGTCGGTAACTGACAGTAATGTTAACAGGACCTGAGATCGGAAAAACTAATAAGGAACATTTGTTGACATTCATATAGAGACAAATACTGTCCAACCAGGAGGCAATAATGTTCAGATAAGACTGCAATAATTCGTAAAGAGATTTAATGTCAGGTGTGGATGCAAAAAACGCAATATCGTCGGCATATACATATGTAGAGACACCAGAAACCACTGGAATAGCGCTTACAAGGATGTTAAAAAGAACAGGGGAAAGGACGGCCCCTTGCGGTACGCCCCTAGACTGTGGCCGCTGTGAGGAAGTAACATTAAATTTTACACAACTGAACTGTCTGTCTCTCAGAAATTCACAAATCCAAGCTATGATGTACCTTGGGAAGTTTAAGACTTGTAACTGGGACAACCACACAGGGTATTCGACGCTATCAAAAGCTTTTGCTACATCTAGTGTTACTAGGGCCGAAAACTGGTTAGTGCGACGGGCTAGTTTAATCCGGCTTTGAAGGTCCATATGCGCACTCCAAATCGAACACCCAGGGCGGAAACCAATTTGTCTTGGGCTAAAGATTCTAGAACTGGACACCAATTGCATTATGCGCTGCTGCAAAATCCGCTCGTTTAATTTAACCACGTTAGATGTCAACGCAATAGGCCTGACGTTTTCAATCAAGAGGCCCTGACCAGCATTCTTAAGTACCGGGTGTATTTTGGCGAGACGCCAGACATCGGGGTTCCATGCATGCCTAATAGAATAATTGATCATGTTAAGTAAATGATTGGGAGCCTCGTCAAATAATAATTTCAGCATTTCAGTTGTAATGCCATCTGGGCCAGGAGCTGCAGCAGTCAATTTAGTCATGACGTCAGCGAGCTCTGAGAGCGTTACCTCTATGAAGTCGTCTACCACGTCTGGTGGAGTAAATGACATCGCTAAGGAAGATGAAAAACGAGCTTGAAGCCCATCAGCTATCGACTCTAGGGACTCTGAGAGTTCACCTGAAGATAGCACCACAGAGTCTGTTATATCTGGAGAGGGTACTGCATTCCGCGATCGAAGAAAGCGAAAAAGCGCACGCTTATTGTTAGGCTTGGAGAGACACAAAGATCGATCTGTGTCATAAGTATGTTTACCATTAGAAACAGCCCGTTTGAATACCGCTGAAAAATATTTGTAGTTACCACAGTTAAGCAGGGATAGGTTCTGGCAAAGTTTCTTCCAGGCCGCCTTTCTACGTCTAAAGCTGCGCGAACATTCTTCGTCCCACCAAGGACTAGGCAATCCTGACTTCTTCGACATCACTTCAAATAAGGACGACTGAGCTGAAGTGGAAAGGGCGGAACAAAGGCCTGTCGCACATTCAGCTTCATTTTGTCTGACCAGAAAGGACAGGGACTCCTTAAGGGAGGTTTGAAACCTGTTATAGTTAAAGGGGCACTGATACAAGATTTTGAAGGCGAAATAGCTTCGGAGATAGATTGGTGGGAACACATTTACATTATCTGCAAAATATCAGCGGCGAATACAGCCTAGAACATATTTAAAATCAATTTTAAAGTGTGCGAAACGCAACCGAGCAGCCAGCAGAGGACCACGCGCAATCGACATCCCGAGGATATTGTGTAAATAAACAACGTCCAAACACGTCACGAGTTTGTGTTTGCCGCTTCCGCACTGCCGGCGTTTTTCGCCGGCTCGCCCGGCTCGCCGCTCCAATCGGAGGGCCGGAGGACGGAGCTTCTGCTCTCGAGAACGAACGACTCGATCGTTGGCGGCGGAGGCGCCGTGATTTCGTCAGCTCATCGGGCAGCTGGCCGCGACCAAAGTTCTACAGCGATTCCAGGCACTCTGTTTCTATTACTGTTTATTACCATTGGATGCAAAAACGCGCCGGAGGCACGAAAAACCCACTGAGCTAGCCGCACGGTCGCTGTGCAGGCGGCGGCCACGGCCGCGAAGTGGCCCAGGCCGGCGCCAGTAGCTCGAGTGATAGCTTGTTACCGCTGCACGAAATTGTCCCCAAGTCCCGACCATGGTGGCTTACATGAGAAAGGAGTTAATGATGCCATGGCGGGTTGCATTAAAAATTGTCATCTGCACCGCTTACGAGAGCGGCACTCGAATATCCGCCGCAGCGCTAAGCCGAACACATCTGTAGGCGGACCTGTAGGCAGACCGGCCGGCTGCTCCCAGCGCGTGTCTTGCCACCCACCGTCTCGAGCGTCGCGCGTCGTTCTTTAGCCGCGGTAGCATTTGCACTCGCAGCGCCTGCATTACATCCACGGTCGCTTTTAAAGACGATAGTCTTTCTTGGGCTACTGAAACCCAGAAATTTTGGTCTGTCTGTATGTCTGTCTGTCCGTCTGTCTGTCTGTGACTCGATTCAGCCACCCGGCCAAAGCAAAACAATGACTGCGCAATAGTCTTATATAGTCACAGCTAAATCTACCCGTCTATGTCTGGTGTAATGTTCATACTTGTCAACATTGTTGAAGAAGAACAAGACATTACGCAAATATGAGTCAACAAATCAATACAGAAGTGATATTCGCAGTGTTCCTTTATAAAAAAATCAAACATGCTTGACTGTTCGGAAATTAAATACTTCATCAACTGCAGAAAAAGAATTCACTCCGCCGTCGCCTGCTGTCGCCCGCGCCACTATAGCTTCTGGCGCCATTTTAAGAAATCAACCGGCAACAGTTACGCAAGGTTCCACTAGATAGGTTCCACGTTCTGCTTGCAACGCACGTGGAGTAGGGAAACGCGGTTCTATAAACGTTGAAGTAGGGCGCCTCGATTAACGCGCGTCTTCGCCGTACGGCAGCGTTCGCATCGCGACACCCGGTTTGGTGCAGTGGAACGCGGGAAATTTAAAATGATTTAGGCAAACCTTTGGCGTCTTTACCTTGGGAGGAGCGCGACGCAAGAGGAACAACATGAGAAGTGAGCGGGAAAGCGAAGGGAGGCATTTACTTCGCAAAAGCCAATAAAGACTATCGTCTTTTGACGGCATTTGCAACGAAAGGAGCAGATACGCGGCCAATTTTTTAATTAAGCGCCTCACGAGATCAGTACGTGGGAGGCATTCGCAGAAACTGCCGTCGATGCGGATTCGACAGGGCTACGGCGGCTCTGCTCTGTGATATCCCTCCGACGGTCACGTGGTCAGCTTTGTTCACACAAAATCCACAAAACCCATCGTTTCGCGGCACTCGCTGAAACCGAAACTGCGACTGGCCGCATTAAAAATGCCTCTAATTAAACAACCGTCGCACGCTGAAGCAAATGAGGTTTCTACAGGTTATAAGTAGGTCACTAGCTACTTATCGCAACAAAAAAAAACAAGATGCAAAATTTTTGTGTCAGTGCCCCTTTAATAAAGAACGGCTCTGGCGGTTAATAAAACGGATGGGACACCCGATGTCAAAAACTATTGGGATGTGGTCACTACTCGACCCGCCATCAACGGTCGACCAAGAAGGCACTGAAACACCTCGACAAGATATAGTTAAATCCAAAACAGATTGCGTTTGCCCCTTATGGTAGGTTGGAGAATCCGAATTTATGCATGTTAAGTTGTTGTCTGTAATCCAATCCAACAAGCGATTACCGCAAGAATCCGTCCGGAAGCATCATGTAACGTGGTGGGAATTAAAGTCTCCTGCAAAGATAATGGGAGGTACAGCCGAAGCAATAGCCAAATCAAGTGGTTCGGAATCAACGCTGCCACTAGGAAAGCACACGTTGGCCAATGATAAGGGGAGGCAACCAGGTAGCATTAATTCCAGCACTAAAATTTCTCAGTCTGGGCGTTGAAGTTTGAAGGACACCTTCGCGTTGTGGGCAAACTTTGTTGATATCAAACTTAACAGACCGCCACCTCGGGTTGGCCTGTCTAGCCGAAAGGTGCAGTAATTATAAAGACCAAACTTTTGGTTGCTACTAAGCCAGGTTTCCTATAGTAAAATTACGTCTGGAGAAAATTGGGAGCACAAACAAAGTAAATCCGCAAAGCCTGCCGAAACAGAGCGACAATTCCACTGAATAACTTTTAGAACCCCTATGATTCAGAGAGACCGGCTGCAGCAACTGCAGACTCTAATATCTGACCTTTGGGCTTTGAAACGGAATTACCTTACTTGGATTTTGCTTTTGGCTGCACTTCCAGGGTTTCGGTACTAGGTGATCCGGAACGTTTACTAGACTGATGAACAGTCTCCATAGGCCAAACCTGAAACTCCATGTCCGAGTCTGAAGAGGGCGAAAGGGGAGGCAAATACTCTGTGTCGGCCGTAGGACCACGAACAGACGAAGTACCAGCCTGAGCGTAAGTAGGATGTTCCGATCCACGCACCGAAGTAGCGAGAGTAGACGACACTTTAACAGAATCCGAGGCAAGATTAGCTGCTGAGAGCAGCGGACCTTCAGGGGCGGTGGAAACTTGCTGGATCACTTGGGGAGAGGAGGTACACAAAAGGGGAGCGGGCTGCAAATATGGCCCCAGCTGAGTCACCACTGTGCGAGACACGCACTCGATTATGGTGGAAGTTAACTGGGTGATTACTGAAGAGACGCCCTTCTCAACAGCCGCTGCTACAACGGGAGCAAAAGCTGGGTCAGCGAGGGAAGGCTGTTGGAGCTTGGCAACGGCTTGTTCAACCGCTGCAAAAATGGTGCTCACTTCGGCTGCATCAGCGAGTGATGGAGAGTGTTTGGCCGTAACTCCAGCGTGACCATGTGTCCTTTCTTTGACAATGGTAACAGCATCCCCGCGCGAGTAGCAACGCTTACCCATGACCTCGACAACTTGTACTTCTTGAGCTCTCGCAGGGCAATTAGAATAGTCAGCTGGGTGTGCCGCTCCACACAAACAACATTTGGCATCTTGGGCAGTGCATAGCTCGACAGAATGGCTCTCACCGCATGCGCGACACCGGGGAGCCGATTTGCATGCCTTGGATATGTGGCCAAAACGCCAACAGCTGTGGCACTGAAGTGGCCGAGGAGAGAGAGGTTCCACACGGTAAATGAGTGGCCATACTTTAATCTCCGATGGACATTGCCTCCCAACTAATGTAGCAATGACAGATTCTGTTGGCACCCTGTTTTTCTCTACAACACGGCTGCAACGGTAAACTGATGTGACTCCCGCTACCGAAAACTGCTCTAGTACCTCCTGAGGTGTCATTGAACATCAACACCTCGAATGATGCCCTTCACGCAAGCAAGGTGAGGGGGGATAAATGCACTCACCTGAACAGAGGCAAACATTGTACATTTCAAGAGGTCAGCGACACAGGTCTCGTCTGACGATCGGCACAAGACGCCACCTTTGCCAAACCGGCGAACCTCCGTAATGTGCTCGAACTTCTCAGTAGCCGCTGGAAGTGCCGCCTGTACAGCCCGCGGGTTTTTCAGCCGGATGAATCCGCCACTTACTGGCACCAGGGCCACGGGGATGCTGCCCACCCCACTGCGCTTTAGGGCTTCCAATTGCACTTACTGGGGACGAATAGAGGCCGCCCAGGGGGAACTCCCCCCGGCCAGTAGACTCAAAAGACATCCAGGCGCGGAAACCAGCAACCTGGAAGAAAAGAAAAGACCAAAAGAATGACTGGAAACAACCACTAATCCGCCTGAAGGTTGGCCGATCACCTGAATCAGGAAAGCGAAAAACGCTTAGAAGCAAGCGACCACGTTGACAGACACGTCAGCCTCTACTCCAACTTCGTCGTCCTCCTCTTCACCTCGCATTCTACCGTGTGAGGCTCCCATTTGGTGGTCCACCTTGCCTCCTCCTCCTCTTAATTACTCTGTGTATGTTCTTCATTGGCCCCTTCCAAATCCTTCTCGCCATCCGTACTCTGATTCTTTTGTCTCTACGTCTTTTTTTCATCATCTTCTTCTCGGCCAGTCCTCTTGGGGTATGGGCCCTTCTTACCACATGACAAATACTTTCGCTGAAATGCGTCCAATCTATCGTCAAAGCTTCAAAGACCCAAACCGCAAACGAATACCTAACCCATGCGACGATTTTTCACGCACTAAGTAAACGCATCTGCGAACAATCCAAGTGTATTCAGATACCGGGGTTATGAGGTAACGGTATAGTATTCTACTGCTTCATTATCGATGAGTGTATGTCTTATCTAGAACCATTTCTTCGCAATTTTCATGCAGCCATTTTGACACAATGGAAGCACGGTCTCACGCACGTGCCGCGTGGCCAAAGATCTATCAGAGCTCTTCGGTAGCCCGACCGGTCTATGAGGAAATGCGCTAGTTTTTTTACAGGAAGCCATCAGTCCCATTAGGAATGCTTTCACCTGAAACCCAATGCCAATTGCACTGAATTGCAAACGGCCGTAGTCTGTGGCGTTATTTTCACAGGAACGGAAGGACATTTGTGCAAAAATTCGCATTGTTCTTCGAGCTACGCCACAAAAAACTGTAATAAGCGCTTGGCCGCAAGAGCTCCTTCGTCCGTATTAGTGTTTTCACGGGGCATCTTCCCATTCAGCTGCAGTCTGGCGATGCCGTCGTAGTTTATACCGTCAAGTGTTTCGCTGTGCGGGGAAAACCATGTTTTACCTGCCGGACGATCTGCATTTAAATCTCATCTCCCGGCGTCCAGGCTTGTAAGAGTACGCAATCTTCCACCATTTGTCGATTACTTCACTCGTAAATTACTTCAGTCGGCTGGCACAGTCCGCTTCCGGTGTAGGTGAAGATTTCGTTTCGTATCCGCCCTTGCCTTCACATTTGCCACAAATTCCCCAGAGTGTCATCTAAATGCTACTGTTCTTCCGACCATTAGTGAAGTCAAGGAGGGTCTGCAGAGCATGAAGCGTGGCTCAACCCCTGAGCCTGATGGTCCTCCTTCGGAATTCTACCACGTCCTTTTGGAATTTCTCGGACTACACCTAACGAATGTCCTTCAGCACTGCTTTCTACAAAATGAATTTTCAGAGGGATTTCGTCTAGGGCGCATCGTTGTAATCCCACACGGACTATTCTCTCCCCCTGAGGACTGCGACCTATCACTCTTCCTAACACAGATTACAAGGTTTTTGCTGGTCTCACAGCCCAACGCATGCAACCATTGATGTCTGCATCAGTTGTTTGCCACCAGGCCTGTTGTATGACCGGGCGCAGCATACGTAGCCTCTCGTATGTGACGCGTGACGTCATTGAGTATACGTCACTACGAAATGCTTCGGGTATGGTAGTTCCTGTAGACCAAGAAAAAGCATTTGATCACCGCTAACATGGGTACCTCTTTAGCACACTTAGAGCATCTGGATTCTCAGAATCCTTTGTATCTCAACTTCGTAGCGTGTGTATCGTTATCAACAGCCTTCTCCTTCTGGATGGTGTAGTTAGTGAGTGGAGAATTTACCGTTACCCGTAGCCTGCGTCAAGGGTGTTCGTTTTCGCCTTTTCTGTTCGTTCTGACCCTGCAGCCTTTTTGTAGGTGGTACTCAGGCATCCAAATGGCAAAGGCCTCACTCAGGCAGTGAAACCTTAAAACTCACAGCTCCCGCTCATGATTTAACGCTATATGGCCGCAATAAACATTGTTTGCGACGTGCCTTAGATATTCTCCATGAATATGAGAACTTGTCTCGAGCTTTGTTGAACTTGTCGAAAAGCGAGCCCCTGTCCATACGCTCCTTCAGTACCTTCATATCCGCTGCTTTTACCGTGCAGCTTGTGGGGATCCTGGCGTCCGCAACCATTGCGCGAGCGCCCGTTTGGTGCCGTCCGCGTGGCTCTTCCCTCCCCCCTCTCCCCCCCATCCCTTCCTGAAGGGCCAGCTTGCCTCGCCGCCGCTGCGTAGGGCTGAGCGACATGTTTCAAATTACTGAGGAGGTGAAGCCGGCAGCGGCCGTTGCGTCCCTAACCCCCGCTCTCGCCGGGACGCGAACGCGCGCCCTGAGCGGCGGTCCGTTCGGAGAGACGCTTCAAGGATGCCGAAGGGGTTGGCAGAAAGTATGTGACGCTTTCTCTATAGGCTCCGGAACGATCGCCGGGTGGCGCTGCACTCTCCCCTCCGCGGGAGTACGCGGTGGCTGCCGTCGCTTCGGCACGTGCTTTTTTAAACGCTGCGCGCATGCTGCATTTATCGCGCTACGGTGAGGTCCGGGTAAAATTTTCTTTCGACTTATGAAAGCATACACATTAGCACGTGTCCAGCAAGTTCGGTTTACACGTAGAGTAGCTACTGGGTCCATTTTTGCCGGTGCTTGTCTTGTCGTCTGCTAGAGACGCGTCGTCTGCTACGCGCCAGTCGAACGGCCGAGCGCCCCGGCGGTTTCACGGGATAAAGAGTGCTCTTGTGGGCGACCCTTGGCTGGTCTAACCCCCTCAGTCATCGCGAAACGACTGCGTCTGGTGAACGGCTTTTCAGCGCCCTAAGCAGACGCCCCCCGGCCCGCTCCTCCGCGTCTGGCAACTGCACGCGCAGTTCGCGCTGTCTCCCGCACCGCCTGAGGCATCCAGCCTCCTACTCACGAATGCGAACAAAACGACCGCCGGCTGCGCGAGCCACTTAAGCCAGCACGTACAAAGGGCGGCGGGAACACTCCTCACTCCCCCCCCTCCCCCCCCCCCCAAAAAAAAAACGAAAAGATGAAACTGAAAGCGAACAAACCCCCCATATTGTTACATGGTCAGCTGCCACGACAGTAACAAAGCGAAAGAAGAGGATCCATTCGTTAAATTCTGCATATTCCCCGCGAAAGCGCACCAAAAGGGTAGACGGTAAGCATGGATCACTGCGGTTCGAAAGGTTAAATAAGTTGACACATTTTTGTTTGTATCTGTGTGCTTTCAGATTATATTACCCGGCTTTGAAAATTCGAACTAGTGTTCTAACGAGTCCTCCCCTTTACACTTTTTTAATGCATGCTGCCAATGATTGTTTTCAGCTATAATAAATGAACTTCGGAGTTGGTTAGCTGGTGCCGTTCGATATCGTTCATATATAACACAATAGGTTGACATTTTGCATGGGTGAAAAAAAATAGTTTCTAGCGATTTACCTAGCTGTCGTAGCTCTGGTCCGTCTTGTCATTGTGACTTGTGTTCTGGACGTGATTGCTGCGTTGTTCGTTTTTTTTTTTCCACATTTACAAATACTGGTAATTAAAAGACGTATACACCAAATTCTGTATATTAATAGTAATTAAAAGTTATGCGCCACAAGCTGTTCTGTTGTTTCTGCGAACTGTCACTCTAACCCATACGTGTACTCCAAGCGGGTGACAAACATTGCGAACAAAAATTCCTTCAAGGACAAGTAAAATGGAAATGCGGCGCTGTCAGCCCACCCCTTAATTAGCGTGTGCCTTTCTAATGCGTTTTTATAAGATGCAGCTGATTGTTTCAAGAGTAAGAAATAACCTATTACCATAATCAATCACGTTTATCTTACATTTTTTGCAAGCCTCAGTGTTGCTGCAGTCCAGAAAGTCCGGATGTCTGAAGCGCGAGCACGCGAAGGGAGTAGCAAACAAGAGAAAAGTACGCTGTGACAAGCTGAACAGCTGTCGCCTTGCAGAATAAAAGAGATCAACCGACGACCGCCGAACAACGCGTTTCCCCCCTTAAAATCGTCGGGGCAGTCTGCCGGTCGAGCGGCGGGTCCGTAGCAGACGACAAGACAAACGTCGACAAAAATGAACTCAGTAACTACTCTACGTTTAAACCGAACTTGCTGGAAACGTGCTAACGTGTATGGTTTCATAAGTCAAAAGAAAATTTGACCCAGCCCTTTTCCTAGCGCGAAAAATGCAGCACGCGCGCAGCGGAAAAAGCAGGTGCCCAAGCGGCGGCAGCCACCGCGTACTCCCCCGGAGGGGAGAGTGCAGCGCTGCCCTCGCCCAGCAAACTTTAGCTTCGCCTCCCTATCGTCCGGCCGCAACTATGTTGCACCGGCGATAGTCCGCCAGCCTCTCTGGCTGCTGGCTCATGCCATAGGATGCGCCTGTTGCTCCGACCCGATGCTTACTTGTAGCCCGTACCTAACAGTTGTCGATCACGCCGTGCGGTACGCGCCTGTGAGAGAACGGACCCGGTCTCCCTCGCTGCTGCGAGCCGATCTGGCCAGCACGCCGATGAGCGCTCACACCGGTTGCGCCGCGCCCCGGGTTTGCCCTGACTGAAGAGCCCACTAGCTCTGCGCAGCGACGACGCGCATACTTGTGCGGTGCGCCTTATCGCCCCCTTGCACCAAAAGGGTACTACGTCCCTGCGGTGTAAAGCATGTAACTGGGAGGTTGATATAAAATAAACCTCTTTTTTTTAAATAAACCGCCCATGTTTTTTTGCGTAAGCACGACGTAAGCAATCAGTGACGTGCTGCACCTATGGCTATGGCGACATGCAGTGTAATTTGACGAGTCACTCATAAAGATCGCTACCAAGGTATCAAATATTGTGCAAGAAAGATATAAAAACACTTGGCATGTACTATAAAAATTAAGACGGTACCTCAGGCTGACAAGAAAAACACATTTCTGGAGGTCAAATTTGGCGCCAACACCACAAGGCGATCGAGTAACGTTGATCCAAAAGCGAGCGAAAGGCGGACATGTCGAGCTAAAGAACATCACACAATTTTTTTACCGTGTCTATTTATTTCTTTCAATCGCTTTTAGTAACTTAGCTGGGCTCTCTGCTTCAATGCAAGCTTTGTTGCGTTATCACCCTCCCTGCCGCCACCGCCGCCACGCCATCGTCTGCTGCTATGTTACAAGTTTATGGCGTGATCACAGAAAAAGACGGCCGCGACCATCGCTTCTGTGACACATAAGAGCAGCGAAGCGCTACGCCTGATAACCGCGGAGCGCACCGATGTCGCCAATTCACTCATTCGTCAAACTCGACTGCAATCAGCGCTGTAATGAACTAAATAGTCACTTTTCATTGTTATTTTTCTCTTGAGTTCGATCATGTGACCCAACAGCTTACTAGGACAAGTATGGACAAATGCCATGCATTGTGTTCTCTTTGTCATGGAGAGGCTTGTACTGCCCTCTTATGTTGCAGTTACCCCAAACGAATCATTGTTATTTCATTGCCAAACATAAAAGCAAAATACTGCATGTTATTTGTATGTTCCATGATCGCGGACTTGGAAGTAGTTGAAACTATAATTTGTTTCGGTAGGAAACATGCTTTAAACAGCCCGCATGCGAAACTGCGCCTGCTGCAAATTTCCGCACATTTCGCGGCGCCGTAAGCCGGGGCAATATTGTGCCCTATTTTGCTTGTATTTTGCGATAAAAACAGCCGACATTTTCAAGCTGTTACGTAGCATTACGTCACTTTTACGCAGGCTGAAGTTGCCAATGCATGACGTAATCGTTCCCGCCAACTGTTTAAATTACGTCACGCATTCTCAGCCAATTACAGGGGGTGTGTATTACAAGCAGTATTGTTGTTGAATAGCAAAGAGAGGCTTACGTTGTCATGTCCGCTGCATTTAGTCTGGTTTTTCATTACCGGCCAAGAATTATGCGCCTTTAGTAACGATAAATAAGGCAAACTTTAGAACTGGTGTCCGTAGACGACATGAAACGTCAAAATGACGACAGCACACACAACCGCTTTGTCAACCGGAAGCACGTGACCAAAATTGAAAGCCAATCAGAAAAGACTTCCGGAAAATTGCCTGAATTGCCGGCAATTTGTGCTGTCGAGAATAGGGCCCCTTCTCTCGGTACCCTGGGCATATCCCTGTGTCGCCCCCTACCCCACCTGCCCAATAGAGGCGGTGTTGAGTTGGTGCGATCGATGGCGTTTCAGTATCATGAACGTGCTCAGTTAGCTCGAACCCGCGGTGGTTCCTCGCAGTGTGCATTAGTGCCTGCCTGTGCAATGCTAGGGTTGTGCATATTGTGTTGTAGAGAAACCACAAGCTACGGTCCATCTAAAATAAATATCCTTGAAAAAATCTGCAGATTCACATAATGGTCTACTAATGCCTGCCATCTTTATGATCCTTGTCTAGAGTCTGAGCTCTTTTGAGCCAAACTTCTTGGTTTTTCTAAATTCTGTAGGAACAATTGATTTGATTGATTGCAGGGTTTAACGCGCCGACGCAACGCAGGCGATGAGGCGCGCCGTAGTGGAGGGCTCCGGATTAATTTTGACCACCTGGGGATCTTTACCCTGCGCCGAAATCTCGTACACACGGGCGTTTTTGCTTTTCGCCTCCATCAGAAAACCGACCGCCGCGGCCGGGAATCGAACCCGCGACCTCGTGCTCAGCAGCGCAACGCAACGCCTTAGCCACCGAGCCACCGCGGCGGGTTCTATAGGAACAATTACCCACATTTACGATATTATAGCGATTGCAGGTGTTAGTTCCGCCGAATATGCATTTTTGTGGAAATGCAGGGCGTTATACGGTTTCGGAGTTTTTTTCTTTTTTCGCTTTCTTTTCGCTTTTTCAAAATTTTTTCTCTCAAATATCTCCAGTTACCATATTATAACACATAAAGATGTTACTATTGCGAAATTAGCATTTTACAGCAAAGCTGTATACCTCTACGCCAAACGGTTTCATCGCCGTGGAAAAATAACGATCTACGTGGGCAAAAACGCCAAGGCGCCAACGTTTAAGACGCTGAGAGCATGCGTTAGGGTAATCAGGCATATAGCATAGAGCTCAGAATTCGTTCAAGAAAATCACCGAAGAAGCACCGAAACCGGATAATGGATGATAAGGCGCCTGTGAACAACAGAACCCCCAACCACGTGTTCCTTGGCCAGATTATGTTTGCAGATTATCTTTGAAGGTTAGGCAGGACTAGTGCCACTAAATCGAGCAGTTCTTGCCCAAGACGCCGGGAGGATGCATCAAGCTGGGCAGGACTAAGCATTTGCGCAAGTGAAGCCCAGCCTAGTGTCAGTAGGTAAAGCATAGAGAAAGAAATACTGGTAAGAGTGGACACTCCCATACAGCCCTGCGGCCGAATGGCTGTACTGTAGTGTAGCGCACCGAGCGGACGGGTAGCCAAACTACTAACCATACTTTCGTCCTTTCGTTCACTTTCGTACGTTCACTTTCGGTTTCGCGGACACCGATTTTTGGCGGGTAGTTTGAAGGACTGGGAAGCGCTGCTCACGGCGACGGGCATCGGTACGGTATTCGGACGCTTTCATGCAATAATTAGTGTTTATTTGAATATATCATTCTCAGGCTTAGTGCCCGTACGCTTTTACAAAAAAAAAACCTTTTTCTGAAAATGCGAAATTGCAATTTACAGTACCACTCACACTTGGTTAAAAATTCTGTCGTGTGATCACATGTTGCCGAGCCACATAAAAGAGACGCATCATAAATGAAGAAATATTTTATTGCATGGCACTAAACGGAACAAGTTCAAATTATCATTCTTTGCAACACACATATAATAATAAACAGTGAGTAATACAGTGTACAACAGAGACAATACACAGTAGTGAGAGGAAAATACGTTTCCAGGAATGAAAAAAAATGCACAAGTAAAGGTATCACAACCACACAAAGGATTTTTTCTCTACGGTAATTGAAAATGCAGAAAACCCAGAAACTCAGCCACCCACAGGTTTACTTGTATCTACGACACCCTCAGACTCTGTGCGCTGTTGCAGTCATACAAAAATATCAACCATAACATAATCTAGACACTGGGATACTTGCAACTGTTTACAACCACTATCTCCGCAGATAATTTTTTTAGTATGGCAATTTCTCCAGTTAGGATGTGAAAGAAGGGAAAAACTTAGGCTTTGATGGCCTCGCTTATTTGATTAACTCTAATGAGATCTATTGCCTCGGGGCAACTTCAAATCAGTAGCAGTAATTGAACAGAAATCACATTTGTGTGGAGATGCACACGCAACAGGTTAAGAGGGAAAAAAATCAACTTCCTATTGGTTCCATGCAAGGGTGCATTTTCCCAAGAAGCCGGCTTACCTTCCGAAAGCGTCGCCTTCCCAGTAAAGGCAAAAGGCCAGGCGGGGATATTTTAGGTACGTGCACGTAGTCAACCGACAGGTTCCAGGCTCGATTAAGGCACGCAAATTCATGCCTTCCACTGTCAATACGAACAGTCTCGTATAAGAAACAGGGAAGCAGTAAATGCTTCTCGTGTATGAGACAATGGGGGCACATTACAGAATCCCATAAGCATTTGACAATGTAAGTCCCAACATGGTTCTCTTCATCTAGGCCAGTCCGACAACAGGCAGCACGTACGGTGACAAACGACATTTAGCATGACCTCTTACCCTGGCAGTCTTCATAATGTAAGAGGGTTTTTGTGGATGTACTGTTTTCACAATATTACAACTAGCAGCAACAATAATTTGCGAGTGGAGTTTAGAGACCGTATACGCTGTTAGTGGTTTTAATGAGATGAGGCATGTCAGTGATAAAAAACAGTTTGTTCCTTGAGTCAACGATAGTCTATTCAGTGGTCACGCCTTATTGAGTGCCGAGACTTGCGTTAGATTTTAGGTGCTAATGGCAATGTTCAATAGATGGAATACAGTTGCGGTATTCATCAGAAGAATCAATAAGGCAGCAAGAAGCATTGCAGGCAGTCATCAATACAACTGAATAACTCTGGGAGAACAGTTGGCACGGCCACTTTTGTGAGACCTGTGAGGGCAGGATCCATGAAGTGCTTGCACCATGTTTGGTATGACGAATGCAGCTGGCTGGTTGGCTCTGTCTTGAAGGCACCAGTAGACCTGCACAGGTGATAGGTGATATAGTACACAAACTGCTTGCAATGACAGATGATCTGCGAATAGTCTGTAAATTTCACTGCAACTAGTATTCAAGTATTGCCTCCAGTGCATGCCACCTATTTAAAACACAAGTTCTCTTATTCTATTCAGCAATCATGCGGTGAAGCTATTAGCAACACTAAAAATATGGGTCTTTGTAATTTCGCAACACTGGTTAGGCACATTCTTAATGCAATTCAGCTATTGTTTGGGTTAACAAAAATGATAACACTGCTCACATAGCCTGAATCCCTTTGTCTTTTTTTGTAAAATCAGGAAGAAGAGCGAGAGCGAACTGAACGTAATACAAAGCTGTTGCCCCACGGGCTCGCGAAAGAAACGCATCCCGAGAACGGGCACCTGGCGAAAGTATATTTGGGCGCTGTGTGGGCACCATGGCAAGCAGCAGTGAGCGTCGTACTCAGTACTACTGACCGCCGCCGAAGGCCATGACAAGAAAACACACAGTTCCGACTGAATAGGTGCAATCTGCGCAATACGTGTTTATTGAAATTAGCCAAAATATGACCAGAGAAAAGAGAGCAAACGCTTGAAAAAAAATTGCCCCCACCTCCCCGAAGGGAATCGTGAGGAAGTGCGAATGCATTTCTTGCGCCGAGAGTACACGGCGTAGTAATTCTGCCATCGCCTTGAGAGGCGCAGTACCGGCGAGGGGGAGCTGTCAGGCGAGGGGAGAGGCGCGCGCCGAGGGTGAGTGCAAACCTAACGGGGGGAGAGGCGCGCCAGCTGCAGAGCATGTGACGTCACGGCGCGAGGAGAGGGGGAGCAGACGCAAAGGCGCCAGCGCGCGGTCACGTGGGAGTGTGACGTCACGGCGCGAGGAGCGGTGCGGGAGCCGGCGCGGGCGCGCGCAGCCACGGCGCGGGAGGCGGAGCGCGCGCGGGTCACGTGGGGTGTGACGTCGCTGCGCCGTTGCTACAGACGCTCCTCTCCGCTCCTCGCGCCGTTGCTAGGGGAGAGGAGGAGGAGCGCGGATGACGGCGGATTCAGGGTCGCTTATAAAGTGCATCGCACTTAAAACGGCAAGTGTGGAACAGTTCTATGCAATGCCTGCGATACCGGAATTGATATACGATGTAGAACGAAGACCAAATTTGAAGGTTTCAATGCACTGCGCACTCACCCCGCCTCGAGCAAAGCTGTTATCTGCCGACGAAAGACGCGTTTTTACGGTACCTGACGCGCCAAAACGAAGCGACGAGCGCGCGTTATCCGCGTCGGCGAGCAGGTTCGCTTTGTACGCAGCCAGCTTGGCATGCACCCATGTGTAAAACTTACGATGACTGTACGGCTGCTGGTTATGCCCAGATAAGCCAAATTAATGCAGATACGGCTACTTCGCCGTGTATGTTAGCCCGGACGGCTTTGCAGTGCATCACGGCCATAATACATAATAGCAGTAACAGTTGGCCAGGCTAGCAATGGCTAGCTAGTATAATACAACGCAGCCTGCGGCTCGCGTAATTCAGTGCAGCGACAGCGCACAACGCCTGCTTCGCCTACGGACCGCCGGCCGGCCGGCCACTTCCGCAACTCACCGCCGTCGTTTGCGGCACGTAAACGCTACGTGCGACGACGGGCGCGTACCGCTGGCATCCCTCAGCGCTAGATAAAACGGCACAACCAGCCTAAAATACCATTACGTCCGGCTAAAAAATGGTGTCTTACGCCTTTCCGGGGAGTTTCCAAAGCGCTTATCCTAAAGACGCAGCACTAGCTATGCCTGATTCCCTGAGGTTACGCAGTGCTCGCAGCGTTTGCAGTACAAAGAAGCGTAAATATGATAGGCCACACCAGCACTTTAAAAAATAAAGTCTCACCTTTCGTTCAGGATGCAAAACCGATGTCGCAAAGAAAGCGCTAGGCGTTTCCTTCTCAACAACAGAGGTTAGCACGAGGCTGCAGAAACGCACGTGCAAACTAGTTCACTCTATGCAAACGCTGCCGAAAGAGCCAAATGGCGACTTGCGCTTGCGGCTTGGCCAGGCTTGGCGCAAAGAAGCCACAAAAATTTACATTCACAGCCATTCAACTTATTACACAAACGAAAAATAAGATTGTGTGTTAGCTTAAGTTTAAATATATAGTTTTTTACCACTGCCGGACGGTGCGCGAGTCAGGCCACTCGGCTGCGATAAGCCCATGTGTCCACTCTTCTAATTTTTTATTTCTCTATGGGTAAAGTACTAGATAGTACCGCCACTGAGCAACGCAAGTCCCCAACGGCACCCCTTTTCGTCGTTCGTCGCTGCGGCGAGATTGCCGCATATACGGCATTGCGGTTAACTACGACCGGGATGTTTATTAACAACAGTAGCGAAGATGCAGCAAAACGGCATCTTTGTACAAACTTCTGGTGCTGAAATGCTGTTACACGAGTTATCTTTGATTCGCATTCGGAACGACGTCAGTCGCGCGCAGCCGCAGATGAGGGAGGACAAGATAAGCCTACCAGAATTGACCCACTAAGACACATGAACAAAATAATGCGAGCGCTCATCAACCGCCGCAGTGTCAAGAAATGTCACGTAATTTCGAACTGACAAGGCATCATGGCGGCGGCCCGTAATAATAGACAGAAAGAGTGCCGATACTCTATACACTTATCCAGTGACACTAGCCGAGCGCAACTGAGAAGCCCACCGAGACGAGAAGGAACATTTCATACCCTTCTCCATTACCGTTTCTAGTGGTTTAGAACAGCTTTGTTGGACATCCACTTTCGCAGGCCGGGATGGCGACCAATTTTATTGTTGGAATGAAGAGCATTACATGGATCGCCGTATTCTCTATTTTAACTTTTTTTCCTATTTTACGCTTGATCGAAATTGTGTCAGGCCAAGTGCTCTATTTAACCTTTTATAATGATTAAGGCATGTTGCTTCCGCTAAGTCTCCTTTTTTGTGAAAATGCAGGCCTTTACACGGTCCGCCCTCTTGCGTTTGACCAAAATTGCGTTTGATCAATTACCTATAATCACTCCATTATAACGATAAAGGTGTTACTTCCGACAAATTTGAATTTTTATAGAACTACAGGCGCTACACGTACGCCATTCTCGTTATTTTATTTTTATTTTTTAATTTTTGGTTTTTCGAAATTCTATCCGACCAATTATCTCTTTACGCTATTATAAAAGTTAGGGGGTGGTAGTTCTGCCGAATCTGCATTTTTGCGGAAATACAGGGCATCACATGGTTCACCATTGTCGGAATTTTTTTCTATTCCTTTTTTTTTAGTTTTTCAACATTCTGTTCATAAATTATCACCATCTACGCTCTAATAACTATTTATGGTGTCAGTTTCGACAAATATGCATTTTTGTGGAAATGCAGCGCAATACACGGTCACCATTTTTCTCTGTGTTTTCTATTTTTTTATTTTCCGGTTTTTGAAAATTCCGTTCGAGCAATTCTGTTCGCGCAATTATAACGAATAAAGGTGTTTCTTCCGCCAAATCTGTATTTCTGTGGAAATGCAATGCATTACCTTCTCGCCCTTTTCGCTGTTTTGTTTCTATTTATCTTGATTTCTTTTTCAAAATATGTTCCACCAGTTATCTCCATATTGTCCCCAATTACGCTCTTACAATGATTAAAGCAGCCATGAAGAGAAAACACAAGTTTGGTTCATTCGAAAGATTGCCTCGTTAGAACCATAACGACACCACTGATAACGCAAACTTCGCTCAAATAAGCTACATAATTAGGAAAAAAGGAAATGACCATGCGACCCACCAGCTCATTTTCCGCAACAGAACCTATGATGTCACTCGAGAATGCTCTGCGATTGGCGGAGGCCGGCAAAAGCAAACGCATGTTAGGCAGGGCTTACAGTTTGCATAGCGAGCTAAATGCCCGTGAAACATACTGCACATTCTTTTTATGACATAGAACGGTGGAGTAAACGGTTGAAGTTCCGAACGAACACGCAAGCGTGTGCGCCAATGCGTACGAAACTACCGCCGGCCGAGCTCGACATCTCGCAGTCGCGCAGACGAATTTTCGGGTTCGAGGCTCTTAGGGGCCAACGAACCGTCCCAGCATGCACAGCCGCGACCTTGCTTGGTATCGTAATCCCTTCACAGGAGGTTGGCCGTCATATCGCCAACCAGCAAAGGTAAAAATAGAAACGAGGGGAGTAAGGAACGGCAAGCAGCGACGAGATAGTGACAGTCGTCGCAGTTTCGGAATGGTGTTGGCTTGCTGCTATTGTTAGGAGCTCGTTTCCAGTTTACAACCACTGAAAACTTCAGTTTGTTTAAGTACTTTACAATGAAATTTCGTTGCTACGTTTTGAAATGCCCATGTAGTACGGGCAAATCGTCGAGGGAGTGCGACATTCCTGGTGAGGAGATCTCCTTTCATGTGCTGCCCAACGACGAACCTCGGCGAAGCAAGTGGCTACGTTTTGTGAACTTTGCAAACGGAGGAGAAAGAGAGCTAAAGGAAGTACGAGTGTGCTCGCTTCATTTCCGAGGAAGTGATTACGGCAGGGACCCTTACGTTAGCTCACTCCTGGGACATGCTGGCGCTCTTCGCCGACTTCGTCAAGTCGCCGTCAAAGCGCTCTGACCTTGGGGGAAAAAAATGCCGTAAACACCGCGCATTGACGCTCGTATCTTTCTGGTCGAAGCAGAGAGCTCGCGCGAACGGCTTTCCATACACGACACCGGCAAACTGGCATAAGCGATACTGCTACTGAAATTGAACTATTATTAACCGTAATAAAAATACGGCACATACGTACCAGCCTGTATTCGTCTGTCGCGACGGGGCTGACGAAGCAGCGGTGCCGACGGCAGGGCGTTCGTGTGTTGTGGCTATCGCGGAATGGTCGCTTTCCCGTCCACCGCGTATCCCACAACTCTTGCCGCTCGTGCACTTAGAAGCATTGAGCGTTCAAGTGGTGTGAGGTTGTTAAATTCAAGCCCGAGCTCCTCGGCGAGAGTTTTTTTCTCCGGATCAGGCGATTGCATGTCTAGGGCTGCGGGTGCACTAGGTTTTACTAGTATTTTTAAAATGGCCGCCGTCTCGGTCGACTCCCTCGTGTGGGTGCTATATGGAGTCGACACACTAAGTATCTGTTTCATGGACCGGCTCGTATGACGCCAGTGTTCACGTCACGGAATGTGCAATTTTAGCGGGAGATTTAAAATTTTGGCTTAAATTGCCTTATTTCTCAGTGAATAAAGCATCATTTGCTTCCGGGAAAGCGCTTGGGGTACTATGAAACACCTAATCTTTCGAATAAAACAAACTTTTGTTTTCTCTTCATGGCTCCTTTAAAGGTGTTACTTCCGCCTAATCTGCATTTTTGTAGAAATGCTGAGCGTTACACGGTTTTCCGTCTCGATTATGTTTTTCTACTACTCCTTTTTTTTTTACGAACTTCTGATCCACCATGTAGGTCATTATAACGATTAGGGGTATTACTGCCCCCAAATCTGCATTTTATGGAAATACATCATTATTTTTTGTATTTTTCTTTTTATGGTTTTTTTAATACTGTTTGACCAATTAGCTTCAATTACACTGGTATAACGATTAAAGCTGTTACTGTCCCCAAATCTTCATTTTTGTGGAAATGGAGGGCTTTACACAGTTCGCCATTTTCGCTACGTTTACTGCGAAGCAGTACATGTTGAACCTGGATATAACGAAGTTGACAGAAATTCGCAATTTTTATTATATGCAGGTTTTCGTTGGATGAAGGTTTCGAGCCCTCAAACCTACTACAAACCTACTACAAAGAGTTAAGTAGAATTGAGAGTCGAGCTGGTTGGTGCACATACATTGTTGAAAATTCAGGGCGAACGATAAACACGGGCAAGAAAGAAGGACACCACCGGCGCTTGAAGGCTCGCGTGAAACAAACGGAAACAAAATCAAAATATTAGACATCAGTGTCAGTGATCTCACCCTCAAAGGATTTATTTCACAGTGAAGCACTGCGTGATTTACGCCTGCTGCTTTCCCACGAACTTTGCCACTACACGGCAAACCAAAGAAGCAAGGAGACTTACCCCCTTTTCACAAGCGTAACTTAAAGTGTAACTTCTGTTTTTGACACTTTTAGGAGCCTTCACCTGTTTCAAGGACTTAACTTGTGCTGAAAGGGCGGATTTTCGCGAACCAGACGCTCTTTTCCGCAGTCAAAATTGTTGAGATGCTTATACGCCTCGAGCGCGGCCTGTTGGGGCGCCACTGAAATCCCCCTAGCGGCCCGTTTCGAAAGCAGGCGCGGGAGTCTCTGTCCTGCTCCGCACTGTCGCCGCTGCTTTTGCAGCATGTTCGCGACTGAGATTTAGCGTTTGCGGGCGTTGAAATTCATGTTTATCTGGAGCAGTCACTCTGTTCGCAAATGGGGTGTGTTTACGAGAGTGTAAATGTTTCTGACGCGATCTTAGTGTGGTGTATTCGGTCTGCATAAGCACCGGGTGTGTCAGAGGCCAGCGTCGCGGAACCGGCGTATGCATGGACGTGATTGTAGTTACACTGCCCTGAATTTACTAGCAGTGTCTCCGTAACCACCGGTTCCTCAGATGTTCATGCTACGAGTATACACTACGATGTAAATCAGCTTTGTGCGCTTACATATTCAGTGGAGCACTCATACCTGACAGCACGCCAGTTACTTTTGCCAATAATATAACTCAGATATTGATCACCACAATTTACAAGCCAGTGTGTGTTAATTTCGGGAATATTCAACAAAAGTACGATGGACAATGCAGAATTATACTCGGGGATCAGCACACTACAAAGTTGTCTTGTCGTGAGGCGAGCGCCCGCAAATATTCATCTGCTACGTACATATCCTCTGCGAGCAGCGAGCAGACGGGCTTAGAATATAATCGGCGTCCGCGCCTAAGCGCTTCTTCGAAATACTGTCACGTAGCCCGCAGAATAAAGCACAAACTGAAATCAGAGGGCCTCATCATGTTACTAAAACGTTCATTGCTTGATTCCGCTCCGCATTTGTACACAGCGTCCTACTCCCTTACCCCCCCCCCCGCCCTATGTGTCGCGAAATAGCAGTGCATTTCGCGTATAGTTGGTCTGGTGAGCCCTACCTGGCTGAAGTTTCGACGAACGTTTTTAGCATGTCAGAAGCTGCACTGTATTTTTTTTTCGTTTCCGTTAGAGCTATTGTGTTTCTTCCGCACTTGCTCAGCATGTATTTTTCCGTGGTTTTATATTAGATTGCCCTGGTGCTTGCAATAAGGCGTGTGTGGGCACATATTTAACGACGTACATACTTGGAATATACTTAACATTTTCGCATGGTTTGTATTCTTATAAAAGACAGAAGTTATTGTCCGGGATTGGCTAATCACATCCCCGAAACATATTTTTCTGCGACGTATATATTCGAAACGAAGCCGCATTCGTTGGTGCACGCTGCAAAATGAAGCCAACCTCTCACTGTGCCGGTATAGGGTCTAAACGAGGCGACAGTAGAATTCATTTGTGCCTGACGTATTTGAAGGTGACAGGGGTGATATGCTGCTGCCGTCGTCAACCCCCGGAAGAGCGGCGACGATGCGCGCCGAACCGCGTCTCCGGGTAGCTCTTGCAGGCGATCGCGTGCTCTACGAAGAGGCAGCTGCTTTTTAGGTGACCTAAGCGTACTCTTTGCTTATAGATGTCACCATAACAAGTTTTTGGGGGGCGCGGAACGGAGAAAAGAAGCGAAACAGAACCAAAACACTGCACGAGCCCCTATCAGCCACGCAGCGCTCATCCCGTCAACGCCGCGGAGAAGCGGCGGCAGGCGTCGCAGCGATCGCGAAGCTCGAGGCGTATACGCCTCGAGCTTTTCTGTCTAAGATATGCAATTGCTAGACGTGAGATACTGTGTAATTGTCGGGGGACACGTTCTGCACCAGCGCTATACAACAAATAGTCATCTAAGCTGCTTGAAATGCTAAAACTAAATGAAAGTATAAACTTGCTACAAATTATATACCTTATATTTCCAACCCCGGCAGCGCTGGCTCGTGGTCGAGTGGTTTGGAGCGCTAGGTGTGTTATTTTGCAAGTCGTAAGTTCGGATCCCCGAGGCTACATTGTGTTTTTTTTTTGTGTTTGTGCAAGTTGATTTCTTCGCTTTCAGTCGATGTTTTCTATACTGAATTCACCATTTCTGGGCCGTAGCGTACATTGTTCCACGAGCGAGTTGGCAGAACGCGCGCAGACTAACACTGACGCGCTAGCGAGTTCTCGTTGGCGTGCTGTTGCCTGTGCCCACTGCCCGCAAGCAGTCGGTACTTACGGCCAGAATAAGATGACCCTTGGCCTGGTCGCCTGGGGCGGACACCCTTTTTACGATACAGGCATGAGTGAGGCAAGCTCCAAAGATGGGCGAAAAGCGCATGGCATTTGAGCGTCTGCGGCATGGACATGGTCTGCGGTGACGCGGAGGCCGTTCATCCACTGCGTAGGCCTCAGCTAGTGATTGCTACGATTCCAAGGCGTTCTGGTAGGCTTCTCTGATGCAGTTTACACTCGACACCATATGACAGAAGCGCGGTATGGTGATTACTGAGATAACGAGAATGCCCACGCAACGATAACGTCGGATGTCAAGTATGTTGTTTCACAGTACCGAAACCGAAACTTGTTTAATGGAATCTTGGACATCGCCTAATCATGTACCACCTTTACCCGACATCACTGCGCTTAGTTGGTGCAGTCGCCGCAGATCGCGCATGGTTGTTTTTCTTCTTTCAGGCTTTATAAAATAAATACCGCCTTATCAACTGGATAAACGATGAAAAGTGGGTTAATTTGAGCCAGTCTACGCAGTGCAAGCAAAAATGGGAGCTTGACAAATTCACTTCAGTGTCCCTTAAAGATCGCAGAAATGGAGCGTTATATGCAGTTTAACCGCCTAACAGTTTAACTTTTATGTGGGAACGAGCCCGCTCGTCACAAACCAGCTCGTCACCGGAGAACTGGTCATAGGCCAACTCGTCACGCCGGCCTTTTGGTACAATGCCATCTCGAGAGAGGAACTCTCGGGCAAGCTGCTTTTTCGTTGCATGGGTTTCGTCGCACCGAGACCGCGTGAACCAGTGTGCACAGAACCCTTGAAGCGCTGACCGGAAGTTAATATTGAAAGCGGTTCCGAGGTTGGTTTCAACAATGTTAAACTCGTTACAGCTATTTGGGAGGGCGTGGGAAATCTGTACAACCTGAACGCGTACGTAACGCCTTGAAGCACTGTTTTTTTTTTTTTTTTTTTTGGGGGGGGGGGTGGAAGAGAGGGAGGGGGGCAGAAGTCAGCGTTACCTGTACTGCTTTAAAGGGCTGATCATACAGGGCTGTAGAGGTTGAGTACTTAGCTGGTATGGACACAGCTGTAGCTGGGCAGGGTGGTGGAGAAGTCTGTGTGACCACGTCATGGTGTGATCTGTACATATGTTTGAACCCTTTAAATGCAGCTGAAGCGCTGTTCAGGGGCCTGATACCAGCGTAATTTCGCAATGTAAATTTCGGCACAGAAAATATGTTGGTTTTGGTCGTTTGCATTCCCTTTTTGACGCTTGGATCTCACGGCTCCGCGACATTGTAAACAAAACACTGACTTTAAAGGGTCAGGAAGAATGTTCTGCGGTCAAATCACGTGACCCCTAAAAAAGAAGCATAGGGTACATCAAAGCGCGTAATGTGATGAAGCAATATAAGTTTGAATCCAACAATAATTTAACATAATTGATTGATTGATTGTAGGGTTTAACGCGCCGACGCAACGCAGGCGATGAGGCGCGCCGTAGTGGAGGGCTCCGGATTAATTTTGACCACCTGGGGATCTTTATCGTGCGCCGAAATCTCGTACACACGGGCGTTTTTGCTTTTCGCCTCCATCAGAAAAGCGGCCGCCGCGGCCGGGAATCGAACCCGCGACCTCGTGCTCAGCAGCGCAACGAATTTAACATAATTAATGAGATGTTACGGTACATTAGCCTATCTTCCACAAATAACTAAAACACACTTGCCCAGGGCCACTGCCAAAGTTTTTTCGGGAGGTGGGGAGGGGGGGGGGGGCGGGTATTGGAAGGGAGAAGACTCGCCGAAATAAGCACTAAATCTGGCTCCCGTGCTGCCTGTAAAAAAAAAAGGCGGATTCGGTTCGAACCCCAAACACCCCTTCTGGCTACGTCCCTGCACTCGCCTATACCATCTTTTTAAAATGCGACGCATAGCAGGCGTAGCATCAATTTTATTTTACAGAGCAGGCTCCTAATGAGAGTTTACCGTGTGACGAATATTCCGGCAACACAAGAATTCCTCGCACGAAATGCCCTATGACGACTTGGCATTCTTGACAAGCTTACCTGTGACGAGTTGGCCTATGACGAGTGGGCTTGTGACGAATGGGCCTAGACCCTTCTTGTATATAGAGTTCACGTTTCTCCAGTGGCGCTGTCTCCTTTTTTCTTTCTCCATGGGTGGAACTTACATTCCAGGTGGCGCCATTTCTCAAGGTGTCGGCGAGCTTTAGTTTTCCATTAACACTGCCTTAACTAATTGATTACCTACCCATTCACGTGACCGATGACATAGGCGGTCTGCTCAGCGCAATCGCTTCCCCGCTCTTCCGGGAACGAACTAGGTAGTCTCGCATTACGAGTCTGATGTCTATACTATTGCTCCACAGAGGCAGGCTAGGATAGTAATGCAAAACGTTGCAGGTGATATTTGTGCTGCGCCGTTGCCACGGACGCTGCCATTGTGAGGCCGCGCTTCATGCTGGGAAATGAGCGGCTAATTCGAAACGGCGGAGTGTGGGTTTTGACACCTCTGCAGGCAATTGTTAGTGTTCAGCGCAGCGTCGTGGCTACACACACTGCCGTTGCCATGCGCGCTACATGCTTGGAAATGAGCGGCCAATTCGAAAATTGCGGGGGGGTGTTGCGGGCACATGTGATTGTTTACAGTAGTTCAGTTGCTAGGCCACGTGCCGGGAATCGGTCGGTTAAATTGCTGCACGTGTGCATTTGAGCAAACAGCGTCGCCGACAAAACGACCGCGTCTACCGAGTCATTGAGAACTTTGAGCGTCAGGTCCGTCAATACCTGACAGCGTGAACGGCCACTTTCAGCGGGAATTTCTGGACATCGAGATGGGATACGCCTACCGCATCTGCGACCGGCTCTGGTTCGGCGTAAACCTGTCTACCGTGTGCAACGCTGAGCGGAAGGTTATGGCCTTGCAAGTTTTACGCTGAACCTTCCTGTTCGCTGAGAATTACGAATATATGGAGGTAAGCAAGACATGACGGGACTCGGTCGCACAGGGACTCACTGCACTCGCTTCACTCGCTGCACAGGTTCACAGTGACTTACATGGCGCTCGTCGAGTTTAGCTTAGTGAGACAAACCACAGCTCTGCTGTGACATCAGTCTTACACCATTGTGCAAGCTGGCTTTGATTTTTGTGTTACTTTTGTGCGAATGAATCGTTTATGCCACACTAATACTTTTTTGTGCAAATATAGGGTGTTACACGGTTCCGACTCCGGGGATTCTCGGTAAAGACTGCTACGCATTAATAACCCATGCATTTGCAACCCTTTGCTGCCCTGCGCGCACAAATGTGGGGGTGAACAAATCCGTCTACTCAGGGGAACCTGCTTTGTTTGGTAGCCCTATGTAGTCGCTGTGAACGTTTCCGAGATTATATCGGTTTCAGTAGTTCGCGGGTTTCGCCACCAAGAGAAGGCGCAGATTAAAAAAGCGCCACCAAGCTGGCGCTACCACGCCAGCCTCGCTCCTTCCGAAACGCAAACTGATATTTCTTCTGGTCATTGTCGTTTTTTTCTCGAAAATGGGCATAGGACATCAATTCTAGGATTGAAACAAAAAAAAATTCGGCTGAAACCGTTTCTTTCGCGTGCGTTTTGTCATCACGCTTAAGCAATGCACCCCATGTTTTCGTGGGCTGGACATTCGTAGTGATGAAAATTTGCCTGGGCTGTACAGCCTGGCGGGCTTGTGCGCTGCAGAGCCGACCATGAAGGTTTCTTTGTTTTCTTGGTGTGTAATTTATTCGCAGTTCCGTGATGGCTGGTTCGTGATGTTTTTTGCGCCTGCTGCTTGAACTGACTCCGTAATTTGTAATAAAATAGTGTTATTTTAATACTGTAGGGTTTTTTTTTTTTTTTTTTGCTTTTTACCACCGTCGCCGCCCTGATGCGTTTACAAAACCGCTCCAACCCTTTACACTTATCCAAGAAGTCAAACGAGTGGTCTACTTTATAGAGTCATTTTCCGTTCTGTCACCGGACATTACGGGATTGACATCCTTGAGTTGGCTTATCAACTCGTCGGCGATACGCTTTGGCGGGCACCATTTATCCTGTTGCCCGGGCCGTCGGAGGAAAGTGGGAGGCTCTCACTGCGCCGCAACATCAAAGAGGTCTACTCCAGCTTCGTCCGGACAAACGCCTCTGCTAAAGGAGTATTCACACGAAGGAGAAATCCGCCGTTTGGCTCCTAGGAGTGCGCATCACGTGACCACTACGTCACGTTTTCTCTCCGGCGCACCGCTCCCATTGGAGGTCGGAGCTTCTGCTCGCGAGCTACAAACGATCCGATGCTGGGCGGCGGAGGCGGCGGGATTTCGTCTGCTCGTCGGGCAGCTAGCTGGCCGCGACTCAAGTTCTAGAGCGGTTGCAGGCACTCTATTTTTATTGCTTCTTATTACAATGGACGCGAAAATGCGCCGCGCACACGACAGGCGCACTGAGCGACCCGCGTATACCACCAGCACGGTCGCTGGGCGAGCGGAGGCCGCGGCCACGAAGTGGCGCAGACCGGCGCAGGTAGCTCGAGCGATAGCTTGTTATCGCTCCCCCAGGTGCAAACAGAGCTGCACATGCGAGAAAGGGGATAATGATGTGATGGAAAGTTGCATTAAAAATCGACATCTGCGCCACTTGCGAGAGCGGCAATCGAATATTCGCCGCAGTGTTAAGCCTAACATCTGTATGCGGGCCCGTCGGCAGACCTGCCGGCTGCTCCCAGCGCGTGCATCCCCCACCCACTGCCTCGCGCGTCGCGCGCCGTTCTCTACCCGCGGCAGCGACTACATCGCGTCCACGGCCACTTTTTGGGCGGCTGACAAAATCAGTTCGTAGGGGATTTAGCACAAATTGCCGCCGTCACGAAATCGGCGGTGCTACGGCAGCTCTGCTTTAGAGATAGGCGACTGCAAACGCTGATGTCCGTCCGACCGACGCATCCTCCGTGTGAGCGAAGGAGTTGGCCGAGCGGAAGTCCGCCTGCGGTGACGTCACGACCTCCCTCGGATTTCTCCGCTGAAAGGCTCCGTCATGTGAATAGAATACCCCTTTATCCGCTCGTCCATCACTCACCGTAACGGGGGCTCGACATCTCTGTCACATTCAAATGAATGGTATTATTACCCCCTCCCGCATATTTCGTTATCGGTATCGATCCAACTCCTCCTGTCCCAATGGTCCCGCTGTCTATGCTGATTTACCCCATTGCGTTTTCCATTGGCCGGCGGCTCAGCTATCTAGCTCGTATCCCTCCCCGGCCCTTTCCATCACCACTTGGTTCGACTGGCTTAGCTTTGAAAGGGAAGAACAGCACAGACTAGTCGTCCAGGTGGTCAGCACGCTCGCCCGATAGTTTCATACTGAATAAAAAGTCTTTACTACTACTACATCCTTATTAATTGATTAAAAATAAATCATTGCGATAGCGTCAGGTGGGCATTCTGGCAGGTTGATGTAATAAACGGACCATGTCTTACGAATGAGTACAAGTGTTTTTTCTTGTGTGGTTGTTTCGCAGGACATCGACTCCGCTGTTCGGAACATTTTTTACAACCGATGCCAGAGGGCTCAACAGTGAATTTATAACCCGTAAAGAACCAAACGGCGTTAATGTGTCTGACTCCCCCGGTACGTATTCCTGATAAATATACTAGCCTTTTTTCAGCCCAAAATCCTTTCCAATATACTTTACGTTCTCGGAATTCTTTACTTCAGTAAAACATCAGGAAGACAATTGGAGGGGTACTGATACGAAGTTTCAATGCTCAGATAACTATGTAAAGAGCTTCCTTTGTATATTGAGACATCTCCCAGGAAGCACGGATATATCCCTCAGCAACCTATTTAAAATCAGTTTTAATCTGTGCATGCACGAGAAAGCTCAAAACGAATGCCCTTTTGATATCGGCATCAGCATGACGAGTTGAGCGCCTCACCCGAAACTGCCGACGTCAAGACTCCCGTGACGTAGCCAAGGCTCTGGCTGCTGCTGGAACGAGCTGCCCCGTCTTGTATATGACGTCACCGTTTTCTAACTGATGTCTCGAAGCCCGGGCGAGCACGACCACGACCGGTCTGACCCGTTCGCTCGCTCCAGCGCCCGCGTCCACACCGGCCGTGGTGCGACAATCTAGAGACCGTAGTGCGATGAGAACAATGACGTCATGAGCCCCGGTTTGTCATGGCGGCAGCCTCGGCGTTTGTTTCGTCGAAACTGAGACTGACACGAATAAAAGAGGCTATAAATGCTTATTTACGCAGCGCTAGAGCACCAAGTATGCCATTCTAGCATTGCTGGGCTGGTAGGTACCTATAGCAGCGAAAAAAAACCCAGCAAAAAATTTTTGCTGGTACTCCTTTAACACTGCTTAGGCTGTGGTTTTGTGAAGGGGTTACTTCTTATTTCAAGCTGCACTATGCGCTAATATCTAGCGGTAGATCTGTCATCACCACGCCCTATGGCTTGGACAAGTCCTCATAACGACAGGGATATGTGTCGTACATGTAATCTTCGCGTCGTAAGGGTTGCGGTGGTGCTGCCTGGTGGTGGTTGTAGCTACAGCGAACGCTTGCCTTCTTGCTGCCGTGCGGGAGCGATGTGTTGCCTTGCATCTTATTCTGAGGCGTACTTCTGTTGGCGATCGAGTTTCACAGTTACCGCTGAGGTAGACGCTTCAGAGTTCATCAGCGTGTAAGATAGCTTAGTTATGCAGAAATGTTACCAGGGATGAGACTGACAATGAGAGCTTGCTTCTGGGCTAGTGGGTACATTATTTCTTGCAAAAACACTGCGCTAAATTGAAATCAACGAAGACGAAGGATGGGGGAATACAAGATGCACACTTACTAAACCGCTTAGCGCACAAGATGCGCTTTCGTAAGTGTGCATCTTGTGTTCTGCCGTCCTTCGTCTTCGTTTATTTCAATTTACCGCGGTGTTTTTACAAGAAATTGCAGTTGTCCTTATTTCTTCACGATTGTGTCGTTTTCTCTGGAAGATCAAATAATTGAACTTCAAGCGGCTGCCCACAGTCTAGAGTCATCAGTGTGCGAGTTGGGGCTTACGCTCGCTCCAGAGAAGACAGAGCTCTTGGCAGTGTACGGCTGCAAACCACCTCCATCGATCCCCACCATTCCAGTGACAATTTCGAACCAGACGATAATCGCCTCAACAGACCCCATAATGTTGCTAGGACTGCCCATTGGAACGAAGAACAGCGCTAACACGTGGCTACAGCGCCTAAAGAAAAAGTGGAAAGGCATCCTTCAAAACATTCGGCGTCTCTCTAACAAATATGGAGGAGCAACTCAAGCCGCCACACAGGCGTTAGCCAGGGCCTTCACACTGAGCACCCTTACTTACGGGGCACTGGCTTACGACCTCAATAAAACTCACACGAAGACCATACAGGTACTACATAGGGCCACTCTTCCGTGATCAGCGGACTGCCTCGGCACACCCCTATCCACAGTTTGGAGCAATCTGTCCCCCTTCCACCTGTGTCAGCAATCATCGAAGAGGCAAAAGCACAGGCCTCCTTCAAGCGGCCGCTAACCCACCAAGGGCTGTCACTGATTGCATGGGACGAACGCAAAATCCCCACAACATGCACATTTCCAGTACCTATCGCACCTTGGGCACGACCGGACTGCGTCACAGCGCCGCACTCGCACCCCATCGGACGCAGAAACCCTCAGTTGCGTAGACAACGAATTCTGCAGATGCATTCGGCGCAGCAGGACGGCGCAGTCGATATATACACTGATGCCAGTGTGACCCCTCAATGTGTTGGCCTTGCATGGACGTGCCCCGAACTTCCTGCTCTGTCGGGATATTGCACCATGATGGACCCCACCTTAACAAGTTTTGAAGCAGAACTGCACGCTTTGAACGCCGCTGTATCATCCCTCCTCTATGACACTACGACGGCTCTCCCACCTTCGCTTCGACTCATCACGGACTCTTACGAGGCCATACAGGCACTTCGATCCCATACCACCACTAACCCCATTGTGCATGAAATTCTCTACCAAGTGCAAATTCTTCAACGGAACCACATCACTGTCCGCTTTGACTGGGTCTGGCCACGAGCCGAACTCGACTGGTAACCAGGCGGCTCATGCGGCCGCACAGGAGTGTGCATTAACTCAAACTCCGCTGGTCTCTGCCGAGGAACCGTCTCGTTCATCTACACCATCTCCGTCATTGCGGATTCATCGCTACAAATTGGATAGACGTCAACGACTAAAAAACCTTACTCCTACCGGCTACCTAAGTCAACTTCCGCCCTTACCACGTAGTGGCCAGATCTTCATCAACAAGTTTATCACAAACACTGCCTTCACACCGGAAACAGTTCGTAAATGGTACACGCCTCACCTTCCTCCCCGATGTCCTCATTGCCAGTCAAGCCTCCCAGCCGACCTCCGGCACTTGGTCTGGACATGTCCAGCCTTCAATCGCCACCGTACCTTCACCGCCCCGAACCCTCAGCCAGACCCAACTCTACTGGACACGTCCTTACTCGCACAAATAGCGACGTATTCTCTTAAGAGTGGCCTAGCACGACTGGTATAAGAGCGCAATCGGTGACTGTCGCTTGGACTATTTAGCAGTGGACACAATTAAAGGGACACTGAAGTGAATTTGTCAAGCTCCCGTTTTTGCTTGCACTGTGTAGACTGGCTCAAATTAACACACTATTCATCGTTTATCCGGTTGTCAAATCGGTAATTATTTTACAAAGCGCGAAAGAAGAAAAACTACTATGCGCGGTTTGCGGCGGCCGCACCAACTAAAGGCTGTGACGTCAGGAGGGGGGGGGGCACCGTGATTGGACGATGCCCAAGGTTAGCAATCAAAAGTTTCGGTTTCGGTTTCGGTTCTGTAAAACAACATGCTTGACATCTGATGGCGTTGTTGGATGGGCATTCTCGATTTCTCAATTATCGCCGTACCGCGCTTCTGCCATGTTGTCGGCTGTCAAATGTCTAAGATAAACCTCCCAGGGCGGCTTGGAATCGTAGAAATCACTAGACGAGGCCTACGCAGTGGACGAACGCCCTCCGCGTCACCGCAGACTCTCAAATGTCATGCGCTTTTCCCGCATATTCGGAGCTTGCCTCACTCATGTCTGTTCGTAAAAAGCTAGTTCGCACCAGGCCAAGGGTGTGCCGATTCAGGCCTGGGCCCACTGCCCGCAAGCTGTCGGTGCTTGTGGCAACAGAACGCCAACGAGAATTCGCTAGCGCGTCATTGTCAGTATGCGCGCGTTCTGCGATCTCGCTCGTGGAGCAGTGAACAGCTACGACGGGGACGGTGACAAGCTTGTCCGACAACTCACGCAGAAGTACCTCAAAACGGAAAAGAGCGGCAAACCGTCCCTCGAGTACGACGGGCCGAGCAACGAAGACATGGACGCGGCCTTCACCGAACAGGAGTTGATCGCGGCCATAGACGAGAGCAACCAAGCCAGCGCACCGGGCATCGACGCCATTACCTACAAGGTTCTAAGGAACATGAGCGACAAGAGTCGGACGGAGCTCCTGGACCTCGCAAACGCAGCGTGGGAGAAGGGCTCGTTACCGAAAGAATGGAAGGAAGTGGAGGTGCGCTTCATTCCCAAGCCGGGGAAGCCACCTCACGTCGACAACCTGCGACCCATCTCTCTCACATTGTGCGTGGGGAAGGTGGTCGAACGCATCGTATTTAAGAGACTGCAGAAGCACCTTGACACCACTCACCAGATGCCACCGACCATGTACGGTTTCCGAGGGCACCTTAGCACGCAAGACGTCCTAGTGCAGCTACACGAACTGGCGATCAAAAAAGCCAAGAACCACACCCCGAGGGCGATCCTGGCGCTCGACCTCAAGGGAGCTTTTGACCACGTAACCCACGACAGCATACTTCGTAACCTGCGAGACACAAGGTGCGGAGAGCGAACGTTCAAGTACGTCCGGGACTTTCTCAGTAATAGAACGGCCAAGATTAAGATCGGGGACGAGACGTCGGGGCCGATAGCGCTGGGAGACAGGGGCACCCCGCAAGGGTCGGTCCTATCGCCCCTGCTCTTCAATCTGGCGCTACTCCCGTTCCCAGCCCTGCTCCAAGACATAGAGGGCATTGACCACGCTCTCTACGCGGACGACATCACCGTGTGGACGTCTATAGCGGGGTCGGAGAGTTGGATGGAAGAGACCCTTCAAAGAGCGGCCGACACCGTACACGACTATGCAAAGATATGCGGCCTCGACTGCTCGGCACAAAAATCGGAGTTCCTAATCATAAAGCCCCGAAGAAAGAAAGAAGAGCAAGAGAAGGTGTGTATTACCATATACGGGACGAACATAACGCCGACCACGCAAGCCCGAATCCTGGGAGTGATCTTCCAGAACAACGGCAAGGCGGCAGCGGCGCTAAGCAAGATAAAGACCACCACGGAACAGGTCACGAACATGATACGAAGGGTCACAAACAGGCGAAGAGGACTGAAGGAAGACGACGCGCTCACGCTGGTCCAGGCCTTTGTGACGTCGCGCATCGTATACGCGGCGCCGTACCTACAGCTGCTCAAGAAAGACAAAGATCAACTGAACGCGATCCTCCGCAAAGCAACAAAGGTGGCGCTGGGTATCCCGCGCCACTCGTCCACCGAGAAGCTGTTAGGCATGGCCAAACACAACACGGTGGAAGAGTTGGTAGAAGCTCATCTGTCTACCCAGAGAGTGCGGCTCAGCCAAACCTCGGCGGGCCGAATGGTACTGGCCAAGCTGGGCTGGCAAGAGGCCGACCACAAGGAAATGGGACCTTTGCCCAAACTTTGGTATCAGAAAATCGAGAGCAAACCCCTGCCCAAAAACATGAGACCGGGTCGCAACGACGGGCGCAGAAAGGCCAGGGTCAAGGCCCTCATCGAAACGCTGAGACAAGCGGAAGAACAAGAAGGTGGAACGGGGATCACCCTCTACACGGACGCCTCTCTACCCAAGTTTTCGACACGAGCCGCGATCTCGGTCACGACGAAAGACGCTCTGGTGACGTGCGCATCTGTCAAAACGGCGTTCCCGGAAGAAGCGGAAGAGGCAGCAATAGCCTTGGCGCTCACGTTGCCTAACGCGAGCAAAATAATCACAGACTCGCAAAAAGCGTATGCCAGCTATAGAAAAGGGCAGGTGTCTCTGACGGCACTCAGAATACTAGAGGGAGGAATACGCCGCATACCCGAGCAGAAAGTCGAACTTATATGGACACCGGCTCACTCAGGGCTGGAGGGCAACGAACTCGCCCACCAGCTTGCCCGAGAACTTGAACACCGGGCAGACGAGCACGCGCCGCAGGCCATAACGACCTACAAGGAGATCACCAGCCACTACAGGGAAGGCAGACGGCGGTACCCTGACCCGCACAAGTCGCTCAGCAGAACACAGCAAACGATCTATCGCCAAATACAAGCAGGATCCTTCCCGCACCCCTATCTCCAAAGCAGAATGTACCCCGAGATATACGAGGAAGAGTGTAGATTCTGCGGGCAATTGGGCACGCTCCGGCACGTCATCGGAGAGTGCGATTTCACCGAGGCAATCCCTCCACCCCTTACCCAACCCTCAATCACCCTTCCCACACCCTTTAACGAGCGATGGGAGACCTTGCTAACCAGCCCCGCCTTGGAAGACCAGCTCGTCCTGATCTCCAGGGGCCAGGCAGCCGCGGTAGCATATGGGTCCCGTGAAGAGGGAACCACCCCATCCGGCACGTAGTCGCCGCAATTTTGTGTGGCTAAATAAAGTTGTTCTCTCTCTCTCTCTCTCCAGCGCCTCAGACCGCTAGGCCACGAGCCGCCACTGGCCGGGGTGGATATACAAGGTTTATAATGTATGACCAGTTTACACTTTTATTTATTTTAAGCATTTTAAGTACTTTATGTGACTATTTGTTGTATATCACTCCTGCAGTAAGTGTCCCCCAAACTTCCACAATATCTCACGTCTAGCAATTGCATTTCTTTGGCGGAAAAGCGTTCGCAGATGTGCGGTCGTGCTGCTGACTGCTGTGCTTGTTTACCCAGCGCCAGAAGTGCTTCCTGCTCCCTAGTTTTGCGCTGCACGGTAAAAGTTTCAGGTGATTTTATTTTCTTAGTACCTATATTGACTTCGCTGACTCTTCTCCCGCCTTCAATTGGCCTTAGATTTTCCTACTAGCGTAAAGTCAGCGAAGCGTCGCATGTGCACTTGTGCAGCGCTTGTGTGGAGCGAGCCGGACTCTGAGTTTGACACAGTGTACAAACTAACAAAGTAAGGAAAGGCGCATTCTTTCATTCACAAAGGTGTTGTGGCTTAGTTTCAATTAAGCGAGCGAATAGCGACGACCCGTCGGCGGCCAGCGGACGAAACGCTGGGCCGACTGACTCGATCGGTAGGTCGGCTGGTCGGCGAACCGTGCAGTAGCGCAGCCATTTTCCAGCTCATCTCCTGCTGACGTCACACGAAAACGCCACAGAAAATGGGCGAGCGTAAAGAGAGGAGGACAGCATTTTCGAATTGATTTTTCTACTAAATAAATTCGCGTAAACGCGGCCAGAGTGGTCGAAACAATGCCTACGGACTCCGAACTACAATTTGCGCTAGTAATCCCGCATTGTTTACAAATCACTTCATTGTCCCTTTAAAGGGACACTGAAGTGATATGTAAACATTGCGGGATTACTAGCGCAAATTGTAGTCCGGAGTCCCCAGGCCATGTTTGGGACACTGAAGTGATTTGTAAACAATGCGGGATTAATAGCGCAAATTGTAGTTCGGAGTCCGTAGGCATTGTTTCGACCACTCCAGGCGCGTTTACGCGATTTTATTTAGTAGAAAAACTAATTCGAAAATGCTGTCCTCCTCTCTTTACGCTCGCCCATTTTCTGTGGCGTTTTCGTGTGACGTCAGGAGGGGATGAGCTGGCAATTGGCTGCGCTAGTGCACGGCTCCCCGGCCTTCAGGCAGAGTCAGTCGGCCCAGCGTTTCGTCCGCCGGTGGCCGGCCGCCGGCGGGTCGTCGCAATCAAGGAGGTTAAAAAAAATTGCTTGGTCGCAATTCGTTCGCTTAGTTGAAACGAAGCCAGGACACGTTTGTGAATGGAAGAATGTGCCTTTCTTTACGTGGTTTGTTTGTACACTGTATCTAGCTCCAAGTCAAGGCCGCTTCACACATGCGCTGCACAAGCGCACATGCGACGCTTCGCTGACTGGTACGCCAGTAGGAAAATATAAGGCCTCTTGAAGGCGGGAGAAGAGTCAGCGAAGTCAATATAGGTACTAAGGAAATAAAATCAACTGATATTTTTACCGTGCAGCGTAAAACTAGGGCGCGGGAAGCACTTTTTTGCGCTGGGCGAACAAGCACAGCGGTCAGGAGCACGACTACGCATCTGCGAACGCTTTTCCGTCTACGAAATGCAATTGCTAGACGTGAGCTACTGTGGAAACTCGGGCGACGCTTACTGCACGAGCGCAGTACAACAAATAGTCACCTAAGCTGCTTGAAATGAAAAAACTAAATAAAAGTGTAAACCGGTTGTACAATATATACCCTATATTAGCAATACTTCCGCATCCCGCTTCGTGGCTCAGCTTCCGGCTGCGCTAGCGTGCAGACGCAGAATGTCGTGCTCCGTTCAAGGAGCGGTTTTGGCGGCCCAGGTGGGCCGCGGTAACAGGAATCAGGCTTTTGCATCCCAGGAATATCAAGTCATTCTGCCCCAATTGCCAACAGGTACTACAGTTTGAAATACGGTCTTTCTGCACGCCGACCCGAGCGCAAGGCCATATCGCGTCGATGACTTCCGAGACGCGCTCCTTTGTTTGGGCCTGCTTCCCGATGTAATCGCTCTGGGAGCGTACCAAATGAATCACTGCTGGGCTGTGACCTTCAAGAACGGAGACGGTGTGAAGAAGCCGGTGGCCGCCGCAAGCATCACTGTGAAGGAGAGACGGTGCCTCGTGATAGATCCAGGTAATCAAGACGTTCGTTTGAAGTTGCACTGGGTGTTGTACAATGTTCCAGACGACGCAGTGCGGGCAGCGTTTGCTCCTTACGGGAGAGTGACAGATGTGGCGAAGGAAAAGTGGCGAGTACAGGGCTGCGCCGAGAAAAACTCGACGACACGCACCGTGTCGTTGAAGCTGAAAGCTGGCGTCTCCATCGATGACCTTCCCCACCAACTTCGCGTCGCCAGTGACCTTGCGCTCGTCGTAGTCCCAGGTAGGCCGCCTGTCTGTCTGAGGTGCCAGAACGCCGGCCATGTTCGTCGAGAGTGCCGGGTGCCGCGCTGTTCCCGGTGCCGTCGCTTCGGGCACGATGAGAGTGCGTGTGTGAAAACATACGCCAGTGTCGCCGGTCCCGTAGCCGGCAACGATATTTCGGAACATCTCATGGACGAAGTGGATGCCGAAGAAGCCGCTAACGGTGGAGGCGTGGAGGTGGTAATCGTGGCGGCTGATGCGACGGGCAATACTGCAAATGGCGATTCCGATGGAAAAGCCTCTAGTGCGGTGCACGGGCAGGAGACTGTACCAACAGCTGAGGAGTCTGGGCACAACAG
Source organism: Haemaphysalis longicornis (assembly GCF_048455015.1). Classification (NCBI taxonomy): domain Eukaryota; kingdom Metazoa; phylum Arthropoda; class Arachnida; order Ixodida; family Ixodidae; genus Haemaphysalis; species Haemaphysalis longicornis. Next base: position 192,387 of record NW_027526291.1, on the reverse strand, counting down.
TGTTGTGAAGGGAACACCTGCCGTCCAATCCGAGGACAAGGCAATGCCCACAGGTGCTTGTGAGGGTATTAAAGTGCAACCTGTGTCCCCGGTCCCCTCTCCTGAGGAAGAGATAGCGGAAGACATGGACAGCACCAGCACGCTACCGAAGCGGCAGCGTGAGGACAGCGACGACCAGATCAGTACTGGACTTTCTGCTAACCCGGATGAGCCGCCTCCTAAAGCGGCTCCCACCCGTCGCTCGCCGTACCGCAAAAAGCCCATTACGGCGGCGAGCAAGAACCCGGCGGCAACAGAACCCACGTGAACGTTGACTCAGGGACGGAAGCAGTTGCGGCGACACGAAAGACGGTTCGACCCACGTTGAGAAGGAGAATGTGCTGTGTGTGTGATTCATGCCCCTTCCTCCTCCCCACCCCTCCTTTCTTTCCCAGCATTGCATTGGCACTCCTTTGTACTCAATCACTGGCCGGAAATTTTGTATGTACTGTGAAGTTCATTTGTTCTTGCTTGTAAATGACAACTGCGACAGAAACAGTATTACGCATTGGTACCCTTAATGTACGAGGGCTGTCTGCAAAACGGAGACAGTATCAACTTAGTCGCCTGTTCATGGAACACGAACTTGATGTTATAGCTGTACAAGAGACTAAGATTGAGAGTCAAGAACAAACTGACCGGATGGTACAACCCTTTGCAGCAAGCTACAATGTATGTGTGTCTCATGCCAATGGCCATTCGGGGGGACGTGCAATTTTCCTTCGTAAAACGGTGGGAATCGTAGAGGAGACAGTTGTTGTTTGCGAAACGGGCCGCTTTGTTGTTTGCGATTTTTCATATCTAAATAAGCAGTGGCGTGTAATGTGTGTGTATGCACCGAACGACGAAAATGAGCGAAGGTGTTTTTTCGAACGCATTGACCCATACCTGAAGTGTGAAAGATTTATCGTGTTGCTGGGTGACTTTAACTGTGTTTGCTATGCTAAGGACAGATTTAAAAACAAACCAATTCGTGATCCTAGCGCACGTTATCTCAATGAGCTGATTCAGGAACATGGATTAGAAGATGTTGGTGCCATTATGTCCTGCGGTAAATCACCGCGGTACACGCACCATCAGCAGGCTAGTCACGCTAGGCTAGATAGAGCGTACGTATCAGCAGAATTGGTACCAATGTGTGGTGAATATGAAGTCGTGCCTGTCTCATTCAGTGATCATTGTCTGGTATATTTTACCTTAGGAACTAAAACGAAACACTCTCGCTTTAACTGGGAGTTGTGGAAGTTTAATGATAAGCTACTTGAGGATGATTGCTTTCTAATCGGTGTCAATGGCCTTTTAGAAAAACTCTTCAAGACAAAGGCGAATACCTTCATAGAGCCATGGGAAGAGTTTAAAAGCGGAGTTAAAATGCTTGCTATTGAAAGAGGGTGCATCTTGCGGCAACAAGAAAGGAAAAAAGAAAGCGAGCTTAAACGTGAATTAGAGTTTCTAATAAGTAGTGATGGCTACAACCCCGGGATTTTCTACAAACAAATAAGGGAAGTAAAAGGGAAGCTCGAGATTATAGATCAAAATAGATACGCAGCTGCAGTTGTTCGAGCTCGATCGGAGCGTTTGTGGATGGGTGAGGCCCCTACTAAGCGCTCCCTTAGTGACGAAAAAAGCTATGCTGTCAAGAAAGAAATCAAGCAGATTTGTCATCAAAATAAGCTCACTACAGACCCAGCCCAAATAGCAGGTGCATTTGTCGACTACTATAATAATCTGTTTGGTAGAAAACTGCACGTTGAAGAGGGTTTTAAAACTGAATTCTTGCCTCTTATGACCAAACTTGATGATGACGTCAAGGCAGAGCTCGAGGCTCCGATCAGTATAAGTGAAATTGAACAGGCAATAGATGAGCTAACCGGAGGAAAATCGCCCGGGCCTGATGGCTTGGGGGCTGCCTTTTACAAAATGTTCAAAAGCGAAATCGCCACGGCTTTACATCGATTGTTGGTCGACGCATACAAAGTAAACCGGATGCCCCCCTCCTTTTGCAGGACACACATTGTTTTGGTACCAAAAACCGAGGATTCTGTTCAATTACTCTCTGTAACTTCTTACCGTCCAATTAGCCTCACAAATGTTGATTATAAAATATACATGAAGGTGTTGGCTAAACGATTGCAAACAGTAATGGATATCATTGTTGGCCCGCACCAAACCTGCGGGATTAAAGGAAGGACAATTTTCACTAATATACATACAATGAGAAACATCCTAGAGTGTTGCGATGCGGGCAATGGACATGTGGCAATACTTCAACTTGATCTTGAAAAAGCGTTTGACCGTGTTGCACACGAAATTTTGTTTTGTATTCTGGAGTACGTGAATGTGGGTGCTGGGATACTGGATGGGGTGAAAATGTGTAATCGGGATTGCTTCGCTAGTCTTATTGTCAATAAGCAAGTTACGCCAGGTATTCAGCTTCTATCGTCGGTTAAGCAAGGCTGCCCTTTGAGTGCTCTGTTGTTTGCCATCTACTTGGAACCGTTTTGTTTAAAGATTAAGAACAGTGGAACAATAAGTGGTTATAAGTTCTTTGAGAGCGAAGTAAAAGTATTGGCATATGCGGATGATATAGCCATAGTCTGCAGCGACAAAGAAAGTGTTCGAGAGGCAGTAAAAGAAGCTGGGAAGTTTTGTAAACATACGGGTAGTGCTATAAGCTGGAAAAAGTCACTAGGTTTCTGGCACGGGGAGTGGGAAGACACGCCTGAGGTTTTTGAAAATATGCAGTGGACGTTAACTCCGGCCAAATACTTGGGCGTACCACTCAATAACTACAGGCAGCCTACCGAATTTTGGACGCTGGAAACAGAACGCGCAAGAGTTCAGACAACCCGGTGGGGTGGGAAGGATTTGTCGATGTTTGCACGAGCTACTGTGTGCAACTTATTTCTTGTAGCCAAAGTGTTCTACATCCTTCAGGTGCTGTCCATGACGAGAGTTTCTGTTCAGAAGCTACACAGAGTGTTTGCGGTTTTTATTTGGGGATCGACTTGGGAGCGGACCAGCCGCTCGAACCTGTTCCGCGCGGTTCGAAAAGGAGGCTTGGGGCTCTGCCACTTGTTTCTGAAGCAGATTGTGTCCAGGTTTTGTTTCTTAAGGGATCAGAATAATCCCTTTCTACGTACTGTCATTCAAGTGCGCCTTTGTGATCACATACCTGAATTTGTTGTGTCCTCTTTTGGGGGTAGACGAACGAGTCTATGTGGTTTCCTGCGCGAAGTTGTATGGGCGTTCAAATTATTGAAAGTGAGATTTTCGATTGAGTACTTGAGCAACGTACCACGCAAAAAGTTATATAAGGACCTCATTGATGTTATGTTACCCATTCCCCTATACAGGTCTATGTATGCAGTGGGAAGGGAAGGCGATGTGCTCCAGAGGGTAAAGAGAATGCCCGTGCGCGCCTCCGTTAAAAGTTTCTTTTTTCAGCTCCACAGTGGCACGCTTCCTGTAAAGCATGGCTCCACGAGAAAGGATTAGACATACATTAGAACATTAACTGTCGCATATGCTTAAAGCCGGAAACTATTGACCACATTTTTCTAGACTGCTCAGACGCGAGATTTCACTGGGACATCCTACAGCGCACTGTTAAGAAGGACCTGCCCATAAACCCTTTCGGGATCCGTTTTCTGTCTGTGTGTGATACAGGGGGCGTGCCATTCGACATGTTTATGTTGATCAGCATGCACAGCTTGTGTCGCACAAGGATGGCTGACAGGCATGCCGATCCCAATGCACGGCCCGCCAGAGAGTATTTCATTGAGAGTATGGTCAACATACGTGAGGTATACAAAGCGCTAAGCGAACCACCTGAATGGTTACCTATGCTTGATGACCTTGTTCAACTGAAGAGATTTTAAACTTGTGTTTATCGCAAAGGTGGCGAATGTTATAAAATTACTGTAACCTAGTTTTTCGTTTGAGACAAACGGTAATAAAGAAAAAGAAAAAAAAAAAAAAAGCTTCGTGGCTCAGTGGTCTGGGGTGCTAGGTATGTCACCGCAAGTGTTTTGCAAGTCACAAGTTCAAATCCCCGCGGGTACGTGCTTTTTTTTTTTGTAATTTAACTTTTTTGTTTTCCGCCGATGTTTTCTATATTGAGTTCACCTTTTTTTGGGCCGCAACGTTCATGGCTACACGAACTAGTTCACAAAACGCTCGCAGGCTGGCACTGGCGCGCTAGCGAGTTCTCGTTGGCGTGCTGTTGCCATAAGCACCGACTGCTTGCAGGAGTGGGCACAGGCCAGAATGAACAGACCCTTGGCCTGGTGCGAACACGCTTTTTACGATACAGGCATGAGGGAGGAAAGCTCCAAATATGGGGGAAAAGCGCATGACATTTGGGCGTCTGCGGGTACGCGGAGGGCGTTCATGCACTGCGTAGGTCTCGGCTAGTGAATGCTACGACTACAAGCCGTCCTGGGAGGCTTATCTTGTGCATTTTACAGCCGACAACATGGCAGAAGCGCGGTACGATGATTACTGAGATATTGAGAATGCCCATCCACAACGCCATTGGTTATGTTTTACAGAACCGAAACCGAAACCGAAACTTGTTTGATTGCTAACCTTGGGCATCGTCCAATCACGGCGCCCCTCCTCCTAACGTCACAGCCTTAGTTGGTGCGGCCGCCGCAAACCGCGCATGGTAGTTTTTCTTCTTTCGCGCTTTGTAAAATAATTACCGATTTGTCAACCGGATAAACGATGAAAAGTGTGCTAATTTGAGCCAGTCTACGCAGTGCAAGCAAAAACGGGAGCTTGACAAATTCACTTCAGTGTCCTTTTAAGACTCCGGCCTATATATGTATACGACTGCCTCAACTATTGGACTTTATCGAGACATCAATGTGGACAAGTGCTTAAGTTATTGGCTTCCATTTCCCTCCTTTCTTCCCTTCCCACGCTCGGACCTCTGGTCTTCCTGTCTTAATAAAGGTTTTTCAATCAATCAATCTTCTCAGTTGTATGAATGAGAGGCTTGGCCAATCACCCTTTCAAATAGTAACGCACCCACGCCCTTAACTAGAAAACACGCTGTGGTATTTTAGTAATCAGCTTGCTGAAAATACTCCTGTAAGTTTAGTGATGGGATTGTATCCGGTTATTACCACCGTCCTGGTTTTTTTCCTTTCCGATGTGTTTTTTTTTTGTATTCTTGTAGTGTACGCACGGGTCCGTACCCATGGAGGGGATTGCTTCTCTTTCATTTTCCGCTTCTTCGCCATTGTAAACTCAACATATTTGTGATTAGCGTAAATGTGCTTTGATACGTCTGTAGTTTAGCACACTAAAATAATTATGCAAGCCTCAATATATATCTATAACACAAGTTTTTATGTCAAAGTCCCAAACTTATTAACGGGGTCCGTGTTTTGTTTGCTAAAGACAAACCTCAGCCATGGTTCAGGGGATGCGCACTGGACCAGCATTCTGTAGGACCTGTGTTCGAATCCCCAAAACACAAATTATTTTAAGGTTGTTCTGTGTGTGCTGTCGTCCATGTTTGCACCATATCTACGTCATTATGACGCCGGACGCCGCACTACAAGTGATCAGGCTGTGCTACAGGACGCTCTAGACAGTGTTGAAGAATGGTGCAAAGATTGGGATTTGAAACGTGACTCACCAAAACAGTACTTTTAAGAATAACGCATCAAAAAATTCCCAGCCTCTTCCGGTACCACTTTCATGGCTCCACCATTTCGGAAGTTTTTTCTTACAAGTATTTAGGCAGCACTTTTGCTCAAAATTTGACATGGCCCCAGTATATTAATACGAAAGTCTTTTATGCCGTGATACACCAAGATTTCACTGACGTCATATCCGTCACGGAAATGACGCCAGTGCAACGAACGCAGGAGAAACAGCAGCAAAAAACTTCATTTACACGGATGGTGCTGCCGTCTCAGAAAGGTGAAGCGAAGTAGTGCATCATGACGCTAACGAGCAACGACAATTGGCACCTCGACCGGGCAGCGTAGGTGCGTCGTATCTCAGTGGTATAGAGGTAATACTCCTGGCTACTGACTATCACTGCAATGTTTCCGTTGCTCCGTGTGAGAAAACGGTTGCATTACACGCCGAAAAAGGCAATGACGACGATGGGCGAATGACGCAAACATGATTGACTTGGTGCGAAGAGAAACGGCAGCGGGCAGCGGAGCGCATTCATGCGTTCACGGTCCAAGCTACGAGCTCTGTCTCTCGCGTTCCACAAGCTGAGCTAGTCGCAACCCAATCGTCTGCCGTACACGCCACGGAGCACAAGCGAAATGTTCGCACCTTTGCCGAAGTGACTCGCCAACAAGACTGTGTTCGCCAAGCGCACCCACAAGACAGCCGCCGAACCGCAAATCATGCTCCTTTCGCTGCAGATTTAGCGGCACATTTCACTTTTGTCTTTTATCGATTCCCATGTTAGAGGAATCAACCACAGTTTTTTTCCGACATATGTGGATCAGCCTTTAAAAAGCTATATTTGTTGAGGCTAAAGCCTGAGCATGCTCCGATTAATGTAAGCTCTCAGCTTATAATACTTTTATCAGATCAAAATTTGGATATGCGTCTGTTGTGTGACACCCGCAAACTAAACATGATGTCAACCAACTTGGAATGCTCCGAAAAATCGCTTTTGCTTTATTTATGGCAAATATAGACGATAAGACTCCCCCATGCAGCGGATGTAGGAACTTATGGTCCCGGAACTTATAGATCCGGAACTTCTGGTACTACAACAACTTATGGTACTACAACTTATGGCCCCGGAAAAAATGGTCCCAGTCACCTCTTCAGGCGAAATGATGCCATAAAGCTCCACGTGGGGTTTCTTTTTAAATTTGTTGTATCTTACTGGAGTGCAGTATCGCCTGCTCTCACAAAAAATTGCCAGTAAACGATTCGTTCATTTCATTTACCGTATTCTCATAGTTGTAAGAGTCTACAAATTATTCAGTGAGTAAATAAATAGAGGTAAAAAAATTATTCACCAAGGACATGGCCAGGGTAAGCCCGCCGCGAACTTGGACCATGATTGCCGACAGTGAATGTTCCTTGGTGTTTCATGGTCCAAGTTCGCGTGGTCCAAGTGGTCCAAGTTCATGGTCCAAGTTCGCGGCGGGTTGAGTCGAAGTTCGATATGCCCGCTGCAATCTTGCCGACTCGTTCTTTGTATAGCTTGACGTAATTCAGTACCTCGGCAAAGCTCGAAAACTTGTCACCAACGTTAAAGTTGACATCTCCGGCTGCCGGAGCATTGGTGCCAAGAGACAGCATTGCCGGGGAATTGCCGGCAACTTTTCTGCCGGGCTAATCTGCCGGCAGCCGGCAAAATAGCCCGCGCGGAAATGTACCGGCAGCCGGCAAAATAGCCCGCCCGCAAATGTGCCGGCAGCCGGCAAAATAGCTCCCGCGGAAAAGTGCCGGCAGAATAATCACGTGGTCTGGGCCAGCCAATGGGAAGGAACTGCCGGCAACTTTTCTCCCAGGCTAATCTGCCGGCTGCCGGCAAAATAGCCACTGCCATAAAGAAAAAGGGCCCATCTCCCCGCGAGGGGTACTCGAGTAAATGCGTCGCATAGGGGGTGGGTGTATTGCGTTAACGTTTATTGTTTGGGGAGTTGGTGGTAGTGAATGCGTTGTTTAAGCAGCTTCTTCAAGTAGTTTGAATGAGTCAAGGATAGAAGGCGCGTTCGTAGCCTTTCATTCTGTGTCGGGTTTGTGGCGCAGTGGGAAGAGCACCATGTACCTCGCGTTCCGCCCACAGGTAGTGAATGCGTTGTATCAGCAGCTTCTTGACGTAGTTTTAACGAGTCAAGGATATAAGGCGCGTTCGTAGCCTTCCATTCTGTGTCGACTTTGTGGCGCAGTGGGTAGAGCACCATGTACCTTGCGTTCCGCCCGCAGGGTCGTGGGATCGAAACCAGGCGCCGGTAAGTATTATTTTTTTATATAGTGTAGGGGGAGTGGTGCGGACCTGTTGTTAAGAGCGATGAGGGTAGCGTGATGCGGGAGAGAAGGAGTGGGGGAGAGGGCGCACCTGGAACGGCTGTTGCGGACGCCGAGGCAGGCCGACAGCCCCGGGTGACATCGTGAGTTAAAGAAATGCTCTGCATATAATATAACCAAACACTGGCACTTCAGTAAATGCGTGTTACCACCACCATCATCAGTAGTATTGCAGCATCACCTATGATAGTGGGCAATAAACAAGACAATCAAACGGGCACCTGTGAGATGGTAGTATCCCTGGTCAGCAGACTTTAGTTATAAGGCCCTGCTGTTATTACGTCATTGTCGACGCCACGAAAACTCACGATTTGGCGGGAGTATTCTTATTTTTAATAAAATATGTAATTTGAGTGAATAAAGCATGGTTTGCTGCGGAACAAGCGCTTAGGGCCCTATAAAACACTAAATCTTTCGAATAAAACGAACTTGTATTGTGTCTGTAAGGCCCCTTTCAGGAGATGCCCCAGAACAAACTCATCGGTGCCTTTATACCTGCGGTGGTAGCCGAGAGCTCAGCGGAAGAGACAGTTTGCCGGCGTGTAGACGATGCCGGTCTCTGCAGCCAGTTTGACCTCTCACTCATGGCCAAAGAAGATAAATCTAGACTTCTAGAGTTGATCTCGGAGTTCACACCCGTTTTTTACATCAGCAGCACATATATCGAGCACTTCGAGGTGATCAAACACCGAGTTTCTACTGGCAATCGAACTCTGGTCTGCGGCCGTTCGTATCGAATTCCAAGATCCAAAAGGAAGAGATGGAATGACAGGTTAACGAGTTTCTCCACGCAGACATAATCGAGCATTCTACGTCGCCATGGGGTGCACCACAGCTACTGGGGAAGCCGGATGGGTCGTACCGTTTCGTCGGCGATGACCTCGACTTGAACTGCGTGACTCGCGTGACCCCCTTCTGAACATTTCGGAGACACTGCCGGAACTCAGTTGGGCGAAGTTTTTCGCAGTAGCAGACATGGCCTCCATATATTGGCAGATAGAAATGTACGAGCACCACAAAGAAAGGGCGCTTTCAATACGCCTTCAGGGCACTACCAGGGGTGACGCATGGCTATGGGCCGCGTAAACAGCGCAGCGGTATGGCAACGCACGGCAGACGTCATCCTCGCTTGTCTTTCGGGGAAAGTGTGCCACGTATATCTAGACGACATGATCGCGTACAGCAGCTCATTTGAGAGCCACCTAACCCAACTGGGTAATGTTTTTCAAAGGGTTCATGCAGCGGTGGTCTAAAACAGTCCAAATGCCAATTTCTGCGCCCGAAGTAACATATCTTGGACACATCATATCGTCGGAGTGAGTTCGGCCAGATCCGCCCAAACTACAATGCGTTCAAGAATTTCCGGAACACGGAACAAAAACCGAAGTCAAGCAATTCCTGTGACTTCTGTCCTGTTACAAGCGACAAATTCCACAGTTTCCGAACAGGTGCGCCCTTTAATCCAGCTGACAACCAAGAAACCAGTAAGACTGGGGGAGGAGGAGCAAGCAGCTTTCTCGGCTATGAAACGCGAACTGACGGAGAGAGAGAGAAATGACCTTTATTGCGTTGTCCGGCGGGCGGTGCGGGTCAGGCCACGCAGGGCTTCGCCGTCACCCCTGTCTATCTACCTATTCTAGGTATCGGGCTGACCTCAAAGCAATGGGCCTGGCCTGCGGCTCGGGCTACTAGGGGTGTCCCCGCCCCGCCTCCTGTCACCGTTCCCGAGGGAAGCAACCGGGGGGGAGCGCGGGTCCTCCTTTCGCCGTTGCCGCGCCAGAGCAGCCTCGAGCCGCTGGACGGCCCTGAGCTGGAGTCCGTGCTCCGTAGAGCCGATCATGTCGCGAACGTCCGGTGGGAGGCCGCGGCCTCCGTCACGCGCACAGTGTTCTTCGCAGCCCCACATGAGATGGGCAAGGTCCGCGGGCACTCGCGCACACACACTGCACTCACTTCGTTCGTAGAGGTCCGGGCACACGTGGCGCGCGAGCGCCGGCGTGAGAACCGTTTCTGTCTGCAGTTGCCGCAGGAGCACTGCTTCCCCTCTCGTAAGCCCCGGATGGGGGGCGGGAAGGCTCGTCTCCCGTGCCTGTACCACCGGAGCGTGGCGCCGTAGGCGGTCAGGGGCTCCGCGTCGTCATCGTCGTCTTGTTGTTCTTCTCCGTGCTCGGAGGGGGGTCGGGCGAGGGGGGGGGCGCGGCTCGGCACGTGGCGAGGTCTCGAGCCGCGGCGTCCGCCTCTTCGTTGCGGTTGCGGTGGCCGTTGCGCAGCTCCCGGCCCGCGTGGGCGGGGAACCAGCGGATGCTCGTGCTGTTCGCGCGGGCTCCCTCCCCGATGCTGGAGAGGAGCCGCGCGGTGCTCTTGCACACCGTGCTCCGGGCGAAGTTCGCTATCGCCGACTTGGAGTCGCTGTGGATGGTCGTCGTGCCCGGCCGGACCAGGGCGAGAGCGATCGCCGCCTCTTCGGCCTGGCGGGCGCTCGTGGCCCGCACGCTCCCGGCGCTGAGCAGTTCTCCCGTGGTAGCCTTCACGACCACCGCCACAAAGGTGTCGGCCCGCTCGCGGTACTTGGTCGCGTCCACGAACACTGCGCCTTCGCGCTTGTTGTACTCCTTGGCGAGCGCGCACGCTCGCGCCGACCTGCGCTCGACGTTCCGCTCCGGGTCGACGTTCCTCGGGAGCGGCGGCACGATGACGCGGCGGGCGATGTCGTCCCGCAGCGGAACGAGCTCGTCCTCCGCCGCGGGTTCGAGGGGCGGGCTCAGGCCCACCCTCTGTAGTATCTTCCGGCCCGATCTGGTGGTGCTCAGGCGTTCGAGTTGTGACACGCGCTGCGCCTCGCTGATTTCCGCCAGGGTGTTGTGCACGCCTAGGGACAGGAGGGCCGCGTTGCTGGTGCCGTTGAGGAGGCCCAGGGCCGCCCGGTACGACTTGCGGATGGCCGCGTCGATCCGGGCCCGCTCTTGGGTCCTCCACTGGTGAAAGGCGCCCACGTACGCCACGTGGCTCACCACGAAAGCCTGCAGCAGACGGAGGAGGCTGGCTTCCCGCATCCCCCGCACGCGCGTGGAGACTCTCTTGACGAGGCGCGTGGCGATGCCCATCTTCGTTGTCATTCGCTCGATCGTGGTGCTGTTGGTGCGGCTGGCGTCCACGTGCATGCCGAGGACCCGGATGCTGGGAACCTTCGGGATGGCCGTGCCGTCCCCCGCTCGCACGACGATGTTGCGCTCCGCCTCGGCGGCGGCGCGCTTGCGGTACCGGCCCGGTGGGGGCAGGATCAGCAGTTGGGACTTCTGTGGGGAGCACCGGAGACCCGTGCCGGTCAGGCTGGCCTCGATGCTGTTCACCGCCTCTTGCAGCGTCGACTCGATGTGGCCGTCACTGCCGCCCGGAACCCACATGGTGATGTCATCCGCGTAGATCGCGTACTTGACGTCGGGGAGCGCGTCCAGGCGCCGGGCGACCCCGATCATCACCAGATTGAACAGGAGCGGCGAGATGACGGAGCCCTGCGGGGTGCCGGTGCTGCCGAGTTCTCGCTCGTCGAGCTGCGTTCGGCCGATCTCCAGCCGGGTGGTGCGCCGGGACAGGAAGGCTCGGATGTAGTCGTAGGACCTCCGCCCCAGGCCGGGGCGAGAGACCTGGGCCAGGATCGCAGAGTGTTTCACCTTGTCGAAGGCGCTCTGCAGGTCCAGATTCAGGATGACGCGGTTGTCCGCGGTGGGCACGGGTGGGAGTGCCAGCACCTCGTGTTGGAGGAGCAACATGGCGTCCTGCGTACCGAGCTTTGCGCGGAAGCCCAGCATCGAATCGGGATACAGCCCGTTGTCTTCCAGGTAACGTTGCCACCGGGCGTTGAGAACGTGCTCCAGCAACTTGCCCACACACGAGGTGAGGGAAATGGGGTGCAGGCTCTCGACGCCCGGCGGCTTGTTGGGCTTGGGAAGCAGGATCGTTTTGGCAGTCTTCCACTGCTTGGGGAGGCTGCCCGATTGCCAGCATTTGTTAAAGAATTTCGTCAGGGCTGTTATGGCTGCGTCGCTCAGGTTACGCAGCGCCTTGTTGCTCACTCGGTCCGGACCCGCTGCCGATCGGCAGTTTAGGGCCTGGGTTGCCTGGCGAACCTCCCACTCCTCGATGGCCTTGTCGAGGGTGGCGTTGGGCGGCCCGGCGTACTCGGCGTGCGTCTCGCTCGGGGTGTCGGGAAGGTAGCGCTCGTTCAGGCGTTTGTGCACCTCCTTTTCCCCCAGCCTCTTGGTGGCGGTGTACATGATCTGGGCGAGCCGGTGGCGCTGGAACTCCTTACTTACTCTTGCTTTCGTCCATCAGGTGGCGAAGGAGTTTCCACGTGCCTCCCCGGTGGAGCTGCCCGTCGGCCTCGCTGCATAGCTCGAACCACTGCTGGGCGCACATCTGGCGGCTGTATTTTTCGATTTCGCGGCCGAGCGCCGCGATCCGCTTGCGGAGGGTGCGGTTGTGGCGCTGGCGCTTCCAGCGCTGCTGTAGTGATCTTCTCGCCTCCAGCATGTGCGCCAGGCGGGGGTCCATGCGTGTGGTGTCCTCCGACGTCTCGATCTCCGTCGTCGCGCTCTCGGTAGCCGCTACGAGGCCTTCGGTCCACTTCTCGATGTCGTCGATCTCGCCCAGATCCGTGGCGCGAAACTGGTGCCAGTCCGTGAGGCGGTGCTTGATGTGCCCGGCTCCTCCACCGCCGCCGTCGCCGGAGCGGAGCGGCACTGTGACCTCGATGATATTGTGGTCGCTCCCCAGGTTGTGGCCCGTGTTCCTCCAACGCGCGGTCCTGCGGCCGGGCAGGAGCACGAACGAGAGGTCCGGGTTGGTGTCCCGGACCGTCGACGTGCCGATGCGCGTCGGGTGGGACGGGTCCGTGAGGAGGACGTATCCGGCCTCGGCGGCGTCTTCCAGCAGGCTTCTGCCCTTGGCCGTCGTGGCGGTGTAGCCGAGTTCCCGGTGCTGTGCGTTGAAGTCGCCGCACACGATGACGGTGGCGTCGGCGTGCTGGGAGACTGCGTTGCGTGCCTTGTGTAGTAGTGCGCGAAAGTTCTGTTGGCGATGCTGCGGATTGCTATAGACGTTCACCACCAGGATGGTGTCGCGCGTCGTCTTCTTCTTCCTGTTGTGGGTGGAGGTGATCGACAGCTCGGTCGCGCAGTGCTCGATGGAGCTGCCCCGGGGACCGAGAAAGTGCTCGTGCTTGATGAAGGTGAGCCCCCTGCGGACAAACGTGCACACGCCCTGAGCCGCTCCCTTCCCGCAGGTGCGGGCACTGGGTGGGCTGGCGTGCGCGCGGTAGCCCGGCAGGGACATCGCGTTGCCGTCTTCTGCGTGCGTCTCTTGGACCATGATCACGTCGGGGAGGTCCGGCGCGGCCAGGGTCCGCAGGTGTTGCTGCAGCACTGCCTTTCGGCACCGGAAGCCGTTGGCGTTCCAGTGCCAAATCTTCAGGCTTGGGGCTGTGCGGTTGTGGCTTGGCATGATGGCGGGTGCTGGGCGTCTTCGTTGTAAAAGTGTTCTTTAACGACGTCGAGGATGAACGCCTTCATGTTTTCGGGGCTGATTTGTTGTGCCAGTTGATTAATTGCTTGATTGATTGCTCGATTCGTTTGTCTGGTGATACGTCTCTCCATGCCCTAAAGGTTCTTGCCCCAATGGTTCATCACGTTGGAGAGCTAGCGGCAGCGGTTGTTCAGACCGGCGTACCCGGGGGTCTTCGTTTCGCTGGCCGTCTGCATCGACGCCGACGAGACGATCGACTCGGCGTCGTCGTCGTCGTCTTCCTCCGTGTCCAGCGTCTCTTGCACGTTGTGGTTGCGGTGCTCCTTCGTTCGCCGCTTGGCGGGGGTCGGGTAGTCCTGGTCTTCCGCTGGCGGTTGTGGCTGCGGTGGCTGGCACGGCTTAGGGCTGGTTTCCATCGTCGCCTGCCGCTGCTGCGGCTGTTGCTGCTGCGGCGCCCGGGCTTGCCCTTGCGGGGGGCGCGCTGGCAGGCTCGGCGCTGGGCCGATGGCGGAGGTGGTGGTCGCAGCTGCCGCCGCCTTCTTGCCTCCCGTTTGTGAGATCCGGAGCTCTTCGAGTTGCCTGGTGAGCCTGTCTATCGTGTTGGTGAGCTTCTCGATCGTGCCTTTCTGTTCTTGAACCATTGTGCGTAGTTGCTGTAGTTCGTCCGGGGCCGCGGAGCCGGCGCCTGCTGCGGCGGGGCGTCTCGTGCTGTTGTGCCGCGAGCTGGAGCGGCTCGCGCGCCGCGCTTTAGACTTCGACCTTTGGCGCGCCACCGCAGCTGTGCCGCCCGTGGCGACGGCGGCCCACGTGGGGTCGCGTGATTTGCCTCTGCGCCTATCGCGGCTCGCCGCACTGCCGGCAGACGGGCTCCGGTTTGTGCTTTTCTCCCGGCCGCGGTTATCGGCCTTGCGCGGGGCGAGTTCCGGGAAATCATCCCTTCTGGATATTCTGACCTTCAGCGCCGGCGGCGACGGCGCCACGTGGGCCTCCTCGGCTTCGAGCTTGCGTTGCCACTGCCGCTTCTTCACTTGAAACGGCGTCTTGAATTTATTTTTGCAGTTCTTGGTGCCCGTGGCGTGCGGGCCGCCGCACAGCTTGCAGTTGGGCTTGCAGTGCTGTTGGTGGTCTTGGCCCGGGTTCTGCTTGCCGCAGGCGAAACAGACTCGGGCGGTGGGCGTGGGGCAGACGTCCTTGCGGTGGCCTACCTGGCCGCACGTCTTGCACACCTCCCTGTGCTGACGGTAGAGGTAGCACCTCACGATCATGCTGCCGTACTTGATGTAAGACGGGACCTTGCCGCCGTCGAAAAGAACGACGACCGCCTCCGACTGGCCGAGGCGGTGGGGGCTGCCCTGCTGAAGTTTCCGGATTTCAGAAGGGCGTTCACACTCGCGACGGACGCCTCCAACGTGGCCATAGGGGCGGCGTTGTCGGAGGAGTTCGACGTCAAAGAACACCTGTGGCTTTTGCGAGTAGGCAGCCGAACCCCGCGGTACAGAAATACGGCGCTACCGAGCAGGAGTGCCTTGCCGTAGTATGGTCGGTGCGCCACTTTCGGTGTTTATTCTATGGGTGGCACTTTAAGATCGTCACGGGCCTTCAGCCGCCCATGGCCTATGAAAGCTCGCAACCCCAGCTCTATGCTGGCAAGGTGGAACCTCCTTTTGCAGGACTATGACTTTGAAGTCATTCACAGGGCAGGCAACATTAATCAGAACGCTGACGCCTTGAGCAAGGTGCCAGTACGGGCGCTCGATTTATTTGTGCCATCGGTGGAGGAGTTCCAAATGAAGTGGGATCAGCTCGACGATCCCCACAGTCAGAAACTTGTGAAATCGCTCAAAGCAGGTAACAGTGAGGGACAACATTATATGGACGACGGGGGTGGATCTGCTGCGCTGCAGGAACAAAACACGCCAAGGTACGGGACGTCTAGTTCTGCCTGCATCAATGAGAGGCGAGCTCCTGCGTGCACATCACGATGCTCCGTACGCTGGTCATTCAGGGGCACGCAAAACTTTCTGCGAGCCAATTAACTCCTTTGTGCGAACCATATAACGCTCTTGCTACCTTTGTATATATTGTATATAAATGCAGCTGCAAATCACCGTCGGCACGGCAACTTTGTCGCTCTGCTCTACGCCGCATCGATAGCGGATTGAGAGCTGGGCAACGTCGCAGAAGTGGTGACTGAGCTGAGGTGGCGCGGTCCCAACGGTATGTGTGTGTGAGGGGGGGGGGAGCGGGCGGTAAAGGGGTATCGCTCGCAGTCGAGGGCCGCAGTGCACCCAGTTGCTGCCGGTGCTTGGCAGCCGTTACAGCACCGTCCAACTGCTCTGCCGTGCTTGCTGCAGAGACTGTAGTGAGACTGCGGAACACATGCAAACAATGCCTGAGGAAATACAGTCAGAAAGCACGGCCGTGGGCCTAAAATAAATATGAATAAATTTAAAGTAATAAGGAACAAGCCTGCGAAAAACGTCCTCTTTAGCTTAGGAAGCGAAACGCTAGAAGAAGTAAAAGAATACAACTACCTCGAACAGATCGTTACTGCTGACGCCAACAATAAACGAGAAATGCGGTGCAGAATAGGTATGAGTTTAGGAGCACTCGCCAAGCGCTTTAAAATAATGAAAAGTATGCTACCTCTGTCACTCAAAAGAAAAGTATACAACCAATGCATACTGACGGTGATGATATGCGGAGCTGAAACTTGAAACCTTACTAAACAACTAGTAAGCAAAGTTAAGTCGGCTAACCTGGTATGGAATGAATAATGTTAAGAATAGCACTCTGGGACAAGAAAGGAGCTACCTGGATGAGAGAACAAACTAGAGTTGACCATATCATAGTTCACATAAAGAAAAAATTGCCCCCACCTCCCCGAAGGGAATCGTGAGGAAGTGCGAATGCATTTCTTGCGCCGAGAGTACACGGCGTAGTAATTCTGACATCGCCTTGAGAGGCGCCCAGCCAGCGAACGGTCTAAACTGGAGCAGAGCGAGCAGGAGACTGTAGCGAGAGAGCGCGCGCGAGCCGACCCACGGAGGTCTGGCAGTTTATCGCTGCATATATAGGGGGGCACGCCGCGCCGAGCGCACCGAGCCAGGTGGCTGAGAGAGGAGGCGAGCGCAAGGGGAGAGGGACGCGCGCAGCGGCGCACGGCAGCTGCAGCCGAGCGAGGGTAGAGGAGGTGCGGGTGCGTGACGTCACGGCGCGGGGAGGGAAAGTGACACGCAGCGGCGCACGGCAGCTGCCGGGGAGAGGGGTGGAGTGTGTGACGTCACGGCGCGGGGAAGGGAAGGGAGAGGGACGCGCGCGCGCACGCCGTCGCGCCGCGAGGAGTGGTGAGGGGCGTGTCGTCACGTGGTGAGTGACGTCACTGCGCCGTTGCTACCGACGCTCCTCTCCGCTCCACGCCGTTGCTAGGGAGAGGAGGACTGCGGACGCCGCCGCCGCCGCCGGCGGTGGAAGGTTTGGGGTCGCTTATAAAGTGCATTCGCACTTTAAAAAATGAGCTTAGGCTGGTTATGTGGTTAGAGGAATCGACAACCGGTGGGCAGTAAAGGTAACGGAACGGATATCAAGACATTTCTCTAGAAGAGGGGAAGGCGAATAACAGGATGAAGGGATGAAAAACGAAACTATGAACTCGAGCAGCACAGCGCACGAGCGGTTGAAGGTCACTCGCAGAGGCCTCATCTTGCAGTAGACCTGAGAAGGCTGATGATGATGAGGATGATGATGATCTTTCGGATAATTTTTTGCCCTCAGGTTTATTTAGCAACTTCGGAAGCTTAATTTTTACCTATTGCAAGCCATAAGCTTTAGAGGCTTACGCCTGTATATTATGAGTATTTTAATAGGCTAGTTGGATACTAGATTCCCTAACTGTAATTGAAGATAGGGTTGCAGTTTTTCATATCTTACTTGCATTTCGCGCGCAAACGAAGGTCACGCATTTTTGGTAATGAAATGCCGTAAACGTTCCAAATAATAACGACTACGATGAATGCTTGGCATGTCCTCCACCGCCCTTATAAACGTTTTCGGCAGTATATGAATTCTTTGAGGTTCCCTTAAGCACTTCAGCCCTATACCAAATGGCAATAAGTTTTACCTAATGGGAACCAGTTTCCATAAATTATTATATAAGCCACCGGTGCTTGTGGTAAGATTTTTGTTTTTAAATACGATAGCCTTGCTTGGTCTACTTAAACGCAGAATTTTGGTTGGTCTGTCTGTCTGTGACTCGATTCAGCCACCCGGGCAAAGTGAAACGGAAACTACGTGATAGTCTTATATGCCCCCAGCCAAATCTAAACGTCTACATCCGGTTCTAATGTCCATACTTGTCAACATTGTTGAACAAGAACAAGGCATTACGCAAATCTAAGACACAAAATCACTACATGAGTGATATTTGCAGTCTTCCTCTATTAAAAAATTATGGATGTTTCGTTTTTGGATAGCAAACAAAATACTACATCAACTGCAGATAACCGTCGCCTGCTGTGGCCCGCGCTTCCTGGCGGCATTTAAAAAAATCAAACAGCAGCAGCAGCGAAAGGTTCCACTAGATAGGTTCCACATTCCGCTTGGAACGCTCGTGGAGTGATTGATTTGATTGATTGATTGTAGGGTTTAACGCGCCGACGCAACGCAGGCGATGAGGCGCGCCGTAGTGGAGGGCTCCGGATTAATTTTGACCACCTGGGGATCTTTAACGTGCGCCGAAATCTCGAACACACGGGCGTTTTTGCTTTTCGCCTCCATCAGAAAAGCGGCCGCCGCGGCCGGGAATCGAACCCGCGACCTCGTGCTCAGCAGCGCAACGCCTTAGCCACTGAGCCACCGCGGCGGGTCGCTCGTGGAGTAACGCAAAGTGGTTCTATAAATGTTCTAGTATAAGGTGCCTCGATTCACGCGTGTATCCGCCGTACGGAAGCGCTGGCATCGAGGCACCTGACTTGGAGCAGTGGAACGCAGTTAATTTAAATTTACTTGAGCAAATTTCTCGGGTGTTATCCTGAGAGCAAAGATACGAGAGAGGAACAGTACGAGGTGAGCGGGAAAGAGTTGGGAGGCATTTAATTACTTGCCAGGGGCGCCAGTCGACTGTCCTGTTCTGTCGACATTTGCAGCGATAGGAGCAGATACGCGGCCAATTCTTCTTCAGTAATTATCGTTCCCAGATTATCCATGTAGTCCTCGATAAATGTCTGTACACATACTTTTAGGGAAAGCCACAATCCACTCACTAGGTGCACGTTTTATTTGCTGTATCCAAGGCACAGTGATGTTGGAGGGAATGTGTGGGGTACAATTCTGTAGAACCTACTTTCGAATTCCCTACCCACTTTATATTTTCATATAGCTTTTAATTTGTTTTCGTAGTCGGCCATTTTTATAAACGTATTTCGGTCGCGCTGACACAGGAAGCCGGCCGCATTTTCGCTTAATGGGGCATTTATTGGTTTAACATTTTTGTAAAGCTCTGCCCTAAGGACTTCAACGCGACTGTGGCACCACAGTTCGCGGATGCAAATTTTCGAGGAGACGGCGTAAGAGAAACAACAATTTTCGCTACGGTTTTCGTATTGAAAGAAATGTGCATTAACAGAACACAAATACAGCTCAGAAAGTTGCAACCTACAACTTGGGAACTCGACCGTAATCGAATAACTCGATAATGCTTACAAATTTCTTCCGTGCCTTTAGAGCTCTAGATAATTTGTATCAATCAATTGTAACTTCTGCTGTGATATTGTTAACCTGTATCCCTTTTGGTGGTTATTCCTGCCATTAACATCAACCATAAGCAACCGTACTATACTATATGGTGACGTGACGTTTTTCAGGAAAATAGGTTTAATAACCGCCAATTGTCTGTGTTCCAGGTGGTGAGACTCAAAAGAGTTACAAGCTAGTTTTCACGAATTACAAGGATTGTTCGATTATTCGACCCTTCACCCATGGTATGTACTAATTATTAAGTGAACGTGAGCATGGGTGTGTCCGTATGTATGTATTGTTGCGAACCAGGGTAGCGCGGTCGAAGTGGACCGTGGTTGGTGTCGTGCCGGTGCAGTCATGATGACGAAGTTGAAGAAGAAGAAATCTTTATGTACAAGTATTTACGTCTCGGTATCAGAGAACAGGCAGTGCACTCCTGCGCACGTGAGATCAATTAGGCGGGTTGGGTCCGTTCAGTTTCACACTTTTTATCGGCTGACGTCAGGACGCACCAATCACAAAATTCAGTGCACTGATAGTAGCGCCCCCACGCACAAACACACACAAACACACGAGAGACCCGCTCCTCTCCTGCGCAGGTGAGCGTAGGTTGCCCCCGCCGTATGCACATATTTATGTATGTATGTATGTATGTATGTATGTATGTATGTATGTATGTATGTATGTATGTACGTATGTATGTATGTATGTATGTATGTATGTATGTATGTATGTATGTATGTATGTATGTATGTATGTGTAGCAGCAGCTCCAGTGACATCGCTAGATCGAGCGCCGCACCTCGCACGGCAGCCCAAGCGACATGGCGGCACAGGCGTGGCCGCGCGAGCGCACGAAAACACCGGGTCTCGCAGAGTTCCGACAAAATAGAATCTCCTTGTTTTTGCCGACGAACGGTCGTCCTGCCCGAGGCTCCTTTCTCTCGCCCGACATAGCGCCCTACAATTGGTGACCCTACCGAACACGCCACCGAGGTTAATGTAGAGCCATGTCCCTCGACAACCAGGACTCAACCCGTTCACGAGAAGCCGGCGAAGCAGTCTCAGCCTTGACCGATCGGCTTCCGCAATTCTGGGAGCGCCACCCGATGAACTGGTTTCTGCAAGCAGAGGCGCAATTCCAGCTGGCTCGGATCACCTCTCAAGAAACCAAATTTCTCCACGTCGTCGGAGCTCTTCCGCCGACAGCCGCAGAGGAGATCTCCGACATCCTCGCTTCGTTCAACCGCACCCGCCCCGCAGCGCCTTACGACCAGCTCAAGGCTGCACTCCTGGAGCGCACAGCTGCTTCGGAACGCACGCGCATCCAGCAGCTTCTCTCCTCCGAGGAGCTCGGCGACCGCAGGCCAAGTCAACTGCTACGGCGCATGAAGCAACTTCTTGGCACGCATTCTCACCCCATGGATGACACACTGCTGCGTAAGCTCTTCCTTCCTTCAGCTCTTCCTTCCTTCCTTCCTTCCTTCTTTCCTTCCTTCCAACGTCCAAATGATCCTCGCCACTGCCGCAGCCGTGGACCTGCAGGCACTCGCCGCGCTGGCAGACAAAGTCATGCAGCCCCTTTTCTCAAGTGGCCGCGGTTGCATCATCTAAGCCTCCGTGTCCTCCCTGCCCCAGGAACCCCGCTTCAGCGCCCAGTGAGTCCGCCGCTTCGTCTAGACTCGACAGCCTTTGCGATCGTCTAGAGAAGATCATCGTTGCCGCAACACGCCGCGATCTCTCGCCGCAACGTTCCCGTCAACGTCGTCGCTCGTCGTCGCTAGTCGTCGCAGCGACGGCGCCCAGAGCGCCCACGCAGCGACTCGCCTAACCCGGGCATTTGGTACTACCACCGGCGTTTCGGCGCTGACGCCCGCCACGGCCGACTGCCCTGCGCCTGGACGTGAAACGGCCTGGCCGACCGCTAATGGCGACAAGCGATATCGGCTTAACACAGGAATGTCGCCTTTTCACGTCATCGACCGCACCACCGGACAGCGGTTTCTCGTGGATACCGGTGCCCTGGTTAGCGTTTTGCCCGCTACACGCTCGAATCGTGCTTCTCGTGCCATCTCGAGTTTACAAGCAGTGAACGGCACGCGCATACCCTTCTCGAAGCAACGCTCACTCACTCTAAACCTGGGGCTCCGCCGAGTTTTCCGGTGGGTTTTTCTCGTCGCCGACGTTCGCATCGCCATTCTCGGTGCCGACCTCCTCGCAAAACATGGCCGCCTTCTCGTCGACCTAAAGCGGCAGCGTCTACTTGATGCTACCACACTCCTCTCAGTGCAAGGTGTGTCAGCGGAGGCAGCTGCTAATGTAGCACCATCCTGCGCTACAGTTGCCGATGAACCGTTCGTCACCTTGCTGCGGGACTTCCCAACCGTGACAGCACCACCTAACTGGACTCTGCCTGTTCGTCACGACGTCCGTCATCACATCATCACCACTGGCCCTCCCGCTTTCTTTCGACTACGGCGGCTCGCCCCTGACAAGTTCAAAGTCGCCCGTGCGGAGTTCGAGCACATGATGGAACTGGGCATCATCCGTCCATCATCCAGTAACCACGCATCACCACTGCACATGGTGCCCAAGAAAACTGGTGACTGGCGCCCCTGCGGAGATTACCGGTCCTTAAACACCAAGACCGTTCCTGACGGCTATCCGTTACCCAACCTCCAAGACTTCACCGCCACTCTCCACGGGGCCACAATATTCTCTAAGATAGACTTAGTTCGTGCTTACCACCAGATCCCAGGGGCAGAAGAAGACATCCCTAAAACTGCCATCACAACCACATTCGGCCTGTTCGAGTTTTTGCGCATGCCATTTGGACTCCGCAACGCTGCACAAACATTCCAGCGTTTCATTGATGCCGTAACACGGGTGCTACCGTTCGTCTACGCCTACGTTGACGACACTCTGGTGGCCAGCACATCCCTGGAAGTGCACCTGAAGCATCTTCGCCTTCTCTTCGAGCGTCTCGCTGCTCACGGCATCGTCATCAACGTCTCCAAGAGCGAGTTTGGTGCCACTGCTCTGGATTTCCTTGGTCATCGTTTGGACGCCACTGGCATATGTTCACTCCCCGCCAAGGTTCAGGCAATCATCGACTTTCCCAAGCCAGTGTCTGTGTCCAAGCTCCGCCAGTTCCTAGGACTGGTAAATTTCTACCGCCGCATTATTAGGAACTGTGCCACGCTGCTCGAACCTCTCTACAGGCTGCTTTCCACCAAACGCTCACCCACTTTACTTTATTGGGACGCTGCAGCTGACAGTGCATTTCGGGCCATCAAACGCGCTCTCGCCGGCGTTGCACTGCTCGCTCATCCGAATCCAAGTTTTCCTTTCGCACTCATGACCGACGCGTCAAGTTCTGCCGTCGAAGCTGTCCTTCAGCAGCGAGTGAAAGGTGCATGGCAACCGCTAGCGTTTTTCTCCAAGCGCATGACTCCGGCTCAAACACGATATAGTGTTTTCGGCCGCGAACTGCTAGCCATGTACTTCGCTGCTCGTCACTTCAAACATCACCTCGAAGGACGCACGTTCACGATCTTCACCGAGCATAAGCCGCTCACGTTCGCCTTGAACCGCCCTGACACCCTCTACACTCCTCGAGAGGTGCGTCAACTAGCATACCTCTCGGAGTTCACGTCCGACATCCAGCACGTCAGTGGTGTGGCCAATTCACCTGCAGACACTCTGAGTCGCATGGACGATGTTAATGCCATTTCACCAGGAACGCAGGAAGCACTTACCGACCAGCTTGACGTACAAGAACTGGCTACGACGCAAGCCAACGATAACGAACTCTCCCGTCTGCGTGGAGCACCTACAGCACTCAAGCTTGAAGACGTGCCGTTTCGTAATGTGACCATCGTCTGCGACACGTCCACAGGTGTTTCCCTACCCTTCCTGCCTGCCTCACATCGTCGCCGCCTGTTTGATGCCATCCACAACATGGCCCACCCCGGCATTCGGGCATCTCAAAAACTCATTGCGTCCCGCTACGTTTGGCCACGTATGAACGCTGACATTCGAGACTGGGTACGAGCCGCTCACCGTGCCATTGTTCAAAAGTCCAGCGGCATTCCGTTCCCCCTGCCAAGCTGTTCCTCAGGCCCGATTAATGTTTTTCTGTCGTTCACGTTGACATCGTTAGCCCCCTACCCCCTTGCCAAGGTTACCGGTACATCCAAACCTGTGTTGACCGGTTCACACGTTGGCCCGAAGCCTTCCCTCTTCCCGACATCACGGCCTCTACAGTAGCTTCAGCCTTTGTGTCTACCTCGGTGTCGCGCTACGGATGCCCTTCCACTGTTGTCATCGATCGCGGCCGGCAGTTCCAGCCATCCCTGTTCACCGAACTACTGCGTCTTCTCGGAACGACTCGTCTGCGAACAGCTGCGTACCACCCGCAGTCGAACGGCCTTCTGGAGCGCTTCCATCGACACCTCAAGGCTTCACTCACGGCACACGGCTTCTCCACCCAGTGGGTCCAACAACTACCTCTGACGCTCCTTGGCATCCGGTGCGCGTACAAAGTGGACCTCTTATGCGCGTCTGCTGAGCTCGTCTATGGTACCTCTCTCCGTTTGCCAGCGGATTTGTTGGACGAGTCTTCACGACCCGTCCCTACAAGCGACTACGTCGATCAACTACGAGAGGTTTTCGGCACCTTCGGCCTCAACCCACTCGCCTTGCAAAGTACCAGACGGCTTAAACGCACCCAGACCACAAAACTGCCACGCATGTTTTCGTTCGCTACGGACCCGTCGGAGGACCACTGCGGCCTCATACCTTGGTCCGTACCCTGTCGTACACCGCCGCACGTCGACATTCGTACTGGACATCAACGGCTCTCAAGACACCGTCGCAATCGCACGCCTGAAACCCGCGTACTTCGAGCCGCCCGAAGTCACTTCATTGGAACCTGCTATGCCCCCTTTAACAAGACTACCTCGGTGTGTCCACTGGAAACACGAATGACTTCTTCGCTCGCCACTCCCGCTCCTTTCTTGGGGGGAGCCCTGTAGCAGCAGCTCCAGCGACATCGCTAGATCGAGCGCCGCACCTCGCGCGGCAGCCCAAGCGACATGGCGGGACAGTCGTGGCCGCGCGAGCGCACGAGGACACGGGGTCTCAAAGAGTTCCGACAAAATAGAATCTCCTTGTTTTTGCCGACGAACGGTCGTCCTGTCCGAGGCTCCTTTCTCTCGCCCGGCATAGCGCCCTACATGTATGTATGTATGTATGTATGTATGTATGTATGTATGTATGTATGTATGTATGTATGTATGTATGTATGTATGCATGTAACAGAAAATAAGGGTTGGCAGTCAAGAAAGGCCGTGTCTAGAGTGCCGTCCGACTGTATTATAAGCACTCCACTATATCGACGTCCACCGGCGTTTTATAACAAAATTGCCGCGTCTGGCACTACATCGCTCTAGATAACGTTGACCTAGACAACCTAACCTAACATAACACAGCATGACCTAACGCACACAAAGAAATCATTTGAAAAACCAAAACTAACCTAAGCCATAAAAATTGTACTTCAATTTAAAGGAGCCATGAAGAGAAAACACAAGTTTGGTTCATTCAAAATATTGTCTCGTTAGAATCATACTGACACCACTTTTAACGTAAACTTCGCTCAAATAAGCTACATAATTAGGAAAAACGGGAATGGTCATGCGACCCACCAGCTCATTTCCCGCAACAGAACCTATGATGTCACATGAGCTAAGCTCTGCGATTGGCGGAGGCTGGCAGAAGCAGACGCAAATTAGGTGGAGCTTACAAACTAGACGAACAAGCGACTTGCGCTTAAATTTAGGGCACATTCTTTAAAAAGAATAAGAATGATGGGACAAACAGTGGAAGTTACGAAAGCACATGTAAACATAGAAGTACTGATGCGTTCTGCTGTTCGTACTGCGCACAGCATGCTTGGTTTAGCTGCACAGAACTACGGGGCTTGGGGTTGTCTCAGACGACACTGGCCGATTGACGCAAGCAACGGTGTCTTACGTGACCCCATTTGTCGAGCGAGCACTGTTTCAGGGAACGAATATTTTCTCCCAGAACAAAAACAAGCCAGGTTTAAATGCGGGCAAAAACAAACCAAACGCTTGCCACAGTATGGTGGCGCCATCTAGGTTACGGAACGTAAAGAAACGCTGGAACAAACCAACACCGCTGTACAGGGTGGAGACAACCTTTGAACGGTCCCGTGCCGCCGCAATTGGGCCAACGGGCTCAACGCGTTATTCTTTTCGTTTCCCACGAGACCTAGCAACGCGAAACAGACAATATGATTCAAACTTCTTCAGTAAACCGTGTTGCGGCGATAATTTTAGCGCGGTTTCGACACAATGGAGAGTTTTAGCAAACCGTTTTCGACGGTCCGCTCCGGTATCGGCGGCACGGTCAGCGCGACCGGAGCCAATGCCGTTCGCGGCCAAGCGCGCCACGCATGCGCAATGGCGCTCCCGCTTGCTATCGGAGCGGAGCGGACCGTGAAAAACGGTCAGCTAAAACTTGCTAATGACTTGCTTCGGCGGCGAGCGAGCAACCGAAAATGGCGGCGCCAGCGTATACGTGTCTCTACCCTGTACGGCGGATGCGTGAATGATGGTACTCCAGGCTGCAGAGCGGTCGGTTCCTGGGATGTCATTTGAGACCACGAAAACGCACGATTGAGCGGGAAAATCAAAATTTTAACCTAAATTGTTTAATTTCTCAGTGAATAAAGCACCGTTTGTATCCGGACAAGCGCTGAGGGCACTATAAAACACGAAATCTTTCGAATAAAACCAACTTGCATTTTCTCTTCATGGCTCCTTTAACGATGAACAAAAAAAAGAACAAGTGAGGCCGAGCCGGCATCGAACCTCCGTCCTTGAGATTACTAAGCTAAGACGGATCCTGTACACTAAAACGACGGACGCTTTGGCCTTAGCTTGCCTAGTATTATATATTCTAATGTCGTCGGACGGCACTGTAGCCATGCCTCCGCGATCAGCTAGAGTCCCGTAGGACGGCACTCTAGACACTGCGGTCAAGAAAACCTCGGAAAGCAAAGGGGAGGTTGTAGTAGGTCATTGAAACAGATAAAGAATTTGGAAAGAAACCAGACCGGTATTCTGGAGGTCGTGGGTTCGGATCCCACCTGGCGGGCATTTTTTCTCCGCTTTCTTTCTTTCTTTCCAAATTCTTTATCTGTTTCAATGACCTACCACAACCTCCCTTTCACCAGACCGGTATTCTGGAGGTCGTGGGTTCGGATCCCACCTGGCGGGCATTTTTTCTCCGCTTTCTTTCTTTCTTTCCAAATTATTTATCTGTTTCAATGACCTACCAAAACCTCCCCTTTGCTTTCCGAGGTTTTCTTGACTGCCAACCCTTATTTTCTGTGTTATTTTCTACGAGCCCCTCATTTCCTATTCTGTTTTCCTACATGCATAGCGAGGGCCTCTGTTCTGGCAGTCTTGGTGCCATAGGAAGCTTAAGAGGGTTCAACGCTGGTTGACCACTCTCGATATGTCGCAGACACTCCAGCCACGGTGCGGGGATTAAAAAGAAGGTCCCCTTCACCCCGAGAAGTCAGAGTGGCGCTGGCTACCACCCCCAAGCACAGGAAAAAATTACATTGACATAAATACCCCAGAAAACGGGGGGGAAAATCGCCCCGCCGGTAGCGTAGTGGTTATCGCACCAGACCGCTATTCTGGCGGTCGTGGGTTCAGATCCCACCTGGCGGGCATTTTTTCTCCGCTTTCTTTTTTTCTTTCCAAATTCTTTATCTGTTTCAATGACCTACCACAACCTCCCCTTTGCTTTCCGAGGTTTTCTTGACTGCCAACCCTATTTTCTGTGTTATTTTCTACGAGCCCCTCAATTCCTATTCTGATTCGCTGTATGTATGTATTTATGTATGTATGTATGTATGTATGTATGTATGTATGTATGTACGTACGTACGTACGTACGTACGTATGTATGTTTCTATATATGTATGCACATATGTATGTATTGTGAGCGCGTATGTGAGATCACCACGACTTGGGCATCGAAAACACTGCCAGGGACTTGTTCATACACTCTGGGCGATACACTTTTCCCTCTTCGCCGTAACATTATCATTCTCATTAACATGATTCAATCATCTTCCCTCGTGCATCATCCTCATCGCTCTCGGCCCGGAGTTCGGAACCGACTAGATCGCCAAATAAACGTCCTGGATCACCCGTTGCTCAAGGGCCTTACAAGTGGTGGAGGTTCACCTCGGTCCCGTCCTCAACGCCTTCCAAGCGCACCCCTGGAGCTCCGTTCAGGTTGGCGTTTGCCTTCAACACAGATGCAGCGTAAGGCCATTTGCAACCCCGCTGGCGCATCAACTCCTGCGCCTCTTGCATTTTCCGTCACTAGCCGCTAGCGCTACACCCCGCATTTCGGAGGGCTCCGCGGTGAAGACGTCGATGACTGGTTGGATGAGTATGCTCGAGTCAGTGCATTTAACCGCCGAGATGACACGTCGAAGCTGCAGAATGTTTCATTTTCCTTGCACGAGGTGGCAAAAAAATGGTTTTGTACAATGCACACCGCATCGACGACTGGGACAGCTTTTTCCAGGAGCTGCGCAAGATATTCGGCACGACAGCCGCTCGGTCGGACGAGGCGAAACGGAAGCAGTCCACTCGGCCTCGGCGCTCTGACGAGACGTATACACGGTACACCTCATACATGGAGGACGTCGTTGCTCTTTGCCGCCTCGTGGATGCAAGCATGCCAGAAACCGACGAGGTTCGCCACATCATGAAGGGCATCGCTTCTTTTGCGTTCAACGCCCTCGCAGTGCAAAATCCGACGAGCGTCAGTGATGTGCGCACAACCTGCCAGCGCCTGGACGAATTGCAGGCTGTTCGTTTGCAACCGGATGCTCTGGCTACGCTGTCACAAGGGGACACGGATTTACGCTCTCTCATACGCCAAATCATTTGCGAAGAGCTGCAGCTCAGTGACCCGCTTTCTCCTCTACGATATCACCTTCTCACGGAAGCACCTCAGCTGCACGACCTAGGGAAAGAGGAGCTGCAATCTATTGCGGGTATGATGCCCTCGACGTCTCCTGGTCCTACGACTCCCACGCCGTCCTACACGCCCATCGCATCCAAGCCGCCTTTACCAATGGAAGCACCGTTGGCCCATGGACATTTAACAGCGATATCCGCAGCAAACATGCCACGGGGATACTACACGAACATGCACCCTGGCCGCCAGCCCTTCCCGGGTGTCTGCTATTATTCTGCTATTATTGCGGGATTCGTGGACATATATCCCGTGTCGATTGATTGATTGTGGGGTTTAACGCGCCGACGCAACGCAGGCGATGAGGCGCGCCGTAGTGGAGGGCTCCGGATTAATTTGGACCACCTGGGGATCTTTAACGTGCGCCGAAATCTCGTACACACGGGCGTTTTTGCTTTTCGCCTCCATCAGAAAAGCGGCCGCCGCGGTCGGGAATCGAACCCGCGACCTCGTGCTCAGCAGCGCAACGCCTTAGCCACTGAGCCACCGCGGCGGGTATATCCCGTGTCTGTCGATGACGTCAGCAAGATGAACGACGCGGGTACGCACCGTTCGAACATGACATTGGCTTTTCTTACGGGTCCTGACGTGGTACATTTGGTTCGCCCCCGCGTCGGCCATCCCGCCGCCAACCTCGTTGGGCACGCCTCAGCCCGAGCGTCCATCACGGCGACGCTCACCCTCGCCATATCGCCGCTGTGTCACCTCTTCGCGCCTGCAGTTTCTGGAGGGGGAACTGCACTCGTCGAAAAGCCAAAAGCTCCTCCATTAGGACCATCAAATACCTTGTGTGTGGAAATTGAAGGTTTTCGTATTGATGCTCTTGTTTTTGCTGGAGCAAGTATATCAGTGATTAATGAAAAATTGCGTTCGCGCCTCCGAAAAGTGACAACCCCGTATCTGGACCTTCGCTATGCGGTGCTAATCGAGAGGTGCTCGAGCCATCCGGATACTGTACAATACAAGTTTTGATAGAGGGAATTCGGGACCATATTCAGTGTATGGTGTTACCTAGCTGCTCCCATGAACTCATTCTGGGATGGGACTTTCTATCATCGGCATCCGCGGTCATCTCCTGCCGATACCCCGACATCGAGATCACCGCTACAGACTATACAGGTATTCCTGACGTCAAGCAGCAGGCTTTGTGGCAAGTGCCGATTTCGTCCTCAAACGTGGTAGTGAGACCACAATTTCTGTTCGCGGTGGCAGAAGGAGGCATATCTGAGGCATAACTTTTTTTGATGTGAGTACAGGTATGTTTAATTTTATGCATAGGGGTGATTGAGTCCAACGCGGGAAATCGGATGGCATGAGTTGTCGTCGTTGGGTAGGTACAGAGATGTTTATAGTATTTAGAGTTTCTGCGAAGCTCTAAATTTTGTTACATCGTACAATACCTGCCAAGAACTTGGATTTTGCGTGCAGCGTATGCCTCAAGTATATTCGAAATGTCTCCTGCATTCTAATAATATCTAAAGGCAAGCAACCAGCCTCTGCGACAGTGCCAACACACGATGAGCCCTTAGGAAGGGCGCGGCAGGTACGCAGGCAGTTATTTCTAGCCGTCTACATATGCTTTGCAGAGAAGCACCATGGATCTGCAGTCGCTGCCCCATCGACATCCAGCAAGGTATCCAATAACTTGTGCCACCGCAGAGAGACGAGTACGTAATCGCTTGACTTCCGGCGCCCATGATAGATTTCTATCTACGATGATCCCAAGGTATTTTTGGGTTCGTGCGTATTGCAGACAACGACCGCCAAGGATTAGAGGGTATTGTCTCATCCGCTTGCGGGTGAACGCCATGGCAACGCTTTTCTCGGACGCAGTTTTATATTATCGTTAAATGAGTAATGTGGGCCATTAACCGCGAGAGTGAGGGGACACTTCGCTTCATAGAAATTTGTGTAAACTGCAAATGAATAATTCCAGAGGACCGAGGTACCCCGGAGGTGTTCATCTTTATAAGACAATAGAACACTGTGAGAGCTTGCATAACAAGAAAGTTTTTTTCTAAATTTGAAGTTTTGTTCTTTGGTTGCTTTTTTAAGGATTGCTTTTTCAAAAATGTCTTTTTTCACGTTTCGGTTTTTTGCGGGTAAGTATTACCTCATTTTTCACTGATTCGAGTAAGTTTGTTTATAGAACAGAAAGTCAGTGAAACGTCGGTGCCGTTTGCGCAGCAACATCAAAACACTTTTCAAACCATTCCCAATGTACAGTTGTCTTCCATTGTACTCGTGAGTGTTAAGGTCCACAGAGTATGCTGTATACCACCTGTAAATTTGTTATGGCCGCTATTCTAACTTCCCGGCGTAATACTACTGGCAAGGCTTCTTGAATAATATTTCCCTTTTTTTTAATTTCCAGGTTCTCCGGAAGCAGAGCATTACGGTGCTTCCTATCGTGGTATGTATTCGTTATAGCTTGGATTTTCACAAGAATTCGGATAACATCAGATAAGCTATTTATTTTTCTCTGAGCGGTACAAAAATACAATACGAGAGGGGAAGGAAGCAAAAAGCTGCCCTTTGCAGCTTAAGCTCCCCTAATGCCCTACATGAGACAACAGAAGTGATGTAGCACGCAGAGACGGAACGACTACATTGATTCAACATTCTTACACAATAGTAACGTATTATCAACACTGTGCATTATTATAATCAAGAAGCAACTATAGAGAAAGAACCTGTACAAAGCAAAACTGTTAAACCGACAAAGCGGTAACCGAAAGTAGATGTGAATCCTCTGTAATGCATGACTCCGATTACAACAAAGGCTCAAAAGTGTACATCAGCTTCTTTAACATTTCCTTTGAGATTTTCTTTATAAAAAATTATTTTCTTCCAGTGTGTTTAAAAGTATCGGCAAGGTATACAACATAGATTGGTAGCAATTATTGGTGCGACAGAATGGCAATGACCACAAGGCAGGATGGCGTACACAGTAAGCTGGTTCAAGACGAACTAGCGGAAACGTAGACAACATGGCACTGTTATTGGCAAATACAGCAGTGTTGCAGATTGAAAGTAGTCTGAACGTGTATGGTTAAGTCCACTCAACACAGTATCGTTCGGTATGGGCCTTCCACTCTGAATTAGCAATAAGTCTTATTGCTCGTTTTTGCGCTACAAGAAGTTTCCATTTAGTTTGCTTAGTTTTTCTTCCCCAGAGTGTATGACAGTAGCTAATAACTGGCAGCATAAATGCATTGTAAAATAATAATTTAACCCGTCTGAGAAGGGTGTATCGGTGTCGACATATCACGCCAGTTATACTATTCATTTCTGTATGTACGCTGTCATTTTCCTTTATGTCAACGTGTTGTTTCGTCGGCAACCGTGGGAGGATGGGGACGGATACATTTATTGATAAGGAGAAACTATCCTGGCAGCGATCTTTGTTCGCTACTCGATATGAACAAAGGAGGGGTGATAATGAGCGAAAGAAGCGAAGACACAAAAACTCACACAAACACTAACAAGCGCAAATAAGCACACAGAAACCGAAAAACCCAAAAACACAGCACAAGCACGGGAGTAAAGTAAAAGAAAACACTCATAGAGTTTTGTTCAGGCCGGAGTCACGGAGAAATTACAACCCTTATGACCCTATGAGAATTGACCCTTGTAGTCCGTGTAACCCCGGCAGTCGATTACAAGGAGTGATGGCGTCCCTATGTTTCAGGCATGCATAAGCACGCAGTCCCAAGGTTGTCTTCATGGTTAGACGGGGGTTATCAAAACGGTAACTCACACAGTACAGGTTCGAGGTCTTCACGAACACTGCAAGCGTGGCAGTGAATGGACGCAACTCGGTGCGTCTTGTCCAAGTAGTGGGCGGTAATCTACGAGTGTTGCGGAATGGGTACCCAAATTCATTTTTATTTTGTTCGGGGTCAAAATTTCGTTCCTT
The DNA here is from genome assembly GCF_048455015.1 of Haemaphysalis longicornis. Lineage (NCBI taxonomy): Eukaryota > Metazoa > Arthropoda > Arachnida > Ixodida > Ixodidae > Haemaphysalis > Haemaphysalis longicornis. The sequence goes on along the minus strand of NW_027526291.1, from coordinate 160,051 downwards.
TCACACTTTCGGTATGCAATCGAGTAGCCGAGCAATTCCAATCCATTGCTCCTTTCCAGAAGTCAGCGTACTCCCTCAGACTCGTTTGGACTCAAACTCACGCGTGACTTTGAGTTTGAGTGGGTGTGAGGCTTATGCAGCATCGTGAGTTTGAGCCCGAGTGATCCCGAGGGAATTTGAGTCCAACGGATCCTGAGTAATGTTGAGTACGCCTGAGCCCGAGTGAGTTCTTAGGTCATTTAGGGTTATGGGCCCCAGTGAGTTCTCAGTCCATTTTGAATTTTAGGTGCGGAGTACCTTAGGACAGCACAATGTCCGTCCGCGTCCGTGCGCATAGCATTTAAAATCGCAAAAAATCGCACAGGCACCGGCAGGATTCGAGCAGTGTATGGTAGACCAGATCAGTTGTCTTACCCGTTAGGCTAGGACCGTGAGTTAGTACCCGAGAGTCAAACGGCTTACTCCCTTGCCTGTAACGGTGCGGAGAACCTTAGGACCGCCTAATGCTCGGCCGCGTCCATCTGTGCGCACACGGCCATCAAGTGAAAATCAAGCGAAATTAGATTTGAGCCGTGAGTTGCAGTTTCATTGAGGGAATATTCAGAGTGCATCTCACGACTCAAATCGAATGACGGTCGAGATGCAAATCCGATGTCACCCGGCGCGCAACTTGGATGTCATTTCGAGTCCCCGTACTCCGCACCCTCGCCATCATCCGTGGAGTGGAGGTGCTGCCATTTTTTAGCCCAAGTGAGTTCCGAGTCCATTTGAGTTCTGAGTCCATTTTGAGTTCCGAGTCCCTTTTGAGTTCTGAGCCTGAGTGAGTTCTGAGTTTTTCGCTCGCTGCGAGTGTGAGTTTAAAGGAGCGTAGAAGAGTAGCTAAGCAATGTACCTCCTCGGCTTAGCTGAGCGTGATTCCAAAATAAATTGTGACTGAGTTGAGCCCGTCCAACTTTGCCGAGGTATGCTAACGATAGTGGTTGTTGTAGAGTTCATAGTTTATATATTCCGCTAGGATGATGGGATTTTATCAAGCACTCCATTATGTGTTCCCAGCAAGATACGATTGTGGAGGGCTTCCACCCCGAAGATTAAGCATGTGCGTTCGTATGTCGTAACTTACCTGCGTTTCGCTTGCGTGATTGTTGCGCAAGTGTTTGCGTCAGGTAGGAGGCAGCTATGGTTGGCTGTAGAGTTTCATGCGTCGTTTTGGGCTCATAATTCAGGTTACGTGTGGTTACGACAGCATTCGCGATCCGCATTATTGATTGGGGGAGGGGGGGGGTGTAAGAGGCCGCACTTCAGAGGCTCGGCATGCAAAGCATCTGCTGGACAATAAGTCGCGCTTGCAGCTTGGCGTACGAAAACTTCGATCAAAACGACGAGCTCTCTCTCGCCTTGCTCAACATGAGGCCACTGAAATTTCACGTACCGACGTCAACCACGACACGACAAGGATACTAGAACTCAGTTTTGTGTCCGTCAGTGATCACCTACAACAGCTTCGACATTCAAGTCTTGCGCATGAGGGCACGCTTCGCTCAATTTTTGGGGCCAAGGTGGTGTGCTCATGTGTTTACAACAAATGCTAACCTCCCAAGTGTTAAACCCTAGATACGGTTGCAGATAGCTGTTGCGAAGCGCAAATCACACATTATCTACCGACCGAAGTGCCAGCCTATACCAAGTTCAAAACCCAGGCAAGCGGTAGATGTTATGTGGCCGGATTACGCGCGTTTTCATAGCAGCGCTTGAATATCAAAGTTATGAGTAATACGTATGTCAAATAGATATAGCAAATTGAGATTTCAGGTTTTAATGCACCGAAGCTGGCACTAGACAATCAAGCGTTCCGTAATGGTGGGCTATGGATAAATTTTGACTACATGGGTGTCATTAACATGCGCTAATATCTCGACGTTTTCGCTTTTGACCTCCATCAGAAAAGCACCCACGCACTCTTGCCTTGATTAAACACACCAGGTCTGGCTCAGCACCAGAACGCTTTAAAGTCCAACTGCACTAAAATTTCACGTAGGCCAAATTTACTATGAATGTACAGTACGTACCACCACACCGACTGGGACATTACTGATTACACCGTGAAATGTGTTTTGATAGAGAGCTTTAAAACAGGGTGCTGCAACGCTGTGAGTTCCCCGAGCGGCTTCGGGCGCCGTACTGCGTATGCACAGAACCCAAGGTGTCCTTGGGCTACAACTACCGCCCCCTCACACGTCTCTTCCTTCACCCTTGGACAGATTATGGCGACAATTACAGACCCATTCCCTCCCCACCAGACACGTCCTCCACCACATCTATCCCACATTATATCCCCGCCCAAACTGCCCGGCATGTGGCGCTCGAGATACCACGCCACACGCTATTTGGGAATGCCCCTCTTTTCCCCCGCTTTATTTATCCAACCCTCCCACTACCTGGCTGGAGGTGAGCGGGAGCTCCTCGCCCGAGCTACAGCTCCTGACCGTTGCTAGGGCTCAGGATTACCTGGCGCGGCTCCCTCACCTGAGGGACACTCGCTAGGACTGAGCCTCGTCAGAAATAAAGTTATTCTCTCTCTCTCTCTCTCTCTCTCTCTCTCTCTCTCTCTCTCTCTCTCTCTCTCTCTCTCTAGCGGGTATGCTATTTTGCCGAAATATGGGCAGCCACAAAGCTGCTCCCAAGAGGAAGCTGCGTTCCTTGCGTCGCTCCCACAGCCAGCGAGACAGCGCGTGACCACGACTAAAGCGAAAGGTGCGGCTCGATTCCAGATCAACCGGATCAGCTACGACGATCGCTGATGTAAATTTGTAGAATACGCGCGTCGTTCGCAAGAAATGGATAAAGCAGGAAATCGTGAAGCGTTTTCTGCCCTCGCAGACGGTCCGCGCACACGCAGGCCTCATCCGCCCTCATGGCCCACGAAGCGGCTCGAACTTGCGCCTACCACGGTAGCAACAGCTTGCGATGCTCTTCCAAAGCAATCTTATCGCGAAAAAGAAATTTCACATGCGAGAAAGTAGGTGTTACTGTGGTGAAAAAATTGTACTAGGAATTGTTATCAGCGCCGATTTTAAAAGCTGCGATCAGGCTTCTGCTTCGATGCTAAACCTACGCTGACCGGCCGCGGAGGTTCGACGGCCTGACCTGGCACCGCGGCGTGCGGTGCGGGCAGCGCCGAAGGATGGCGCTACATACGCATTGATCTTAGGAAGAATCAAAACAGGCCACGGCAGGTGTCTTGGTCACCGATCACTCAATGGCAATTATCGCGAAAATAAACTTCTACATGCAAGAAAGGGTATGATAGTGCGGCGAAAAGTTGTGCTAGGGTTTCTCATTCGCAATTGTACAGATAGCGCGATTAAAAATCCGCCACGATTCTAAGCCTTAAGATCCCAACACCCGAGCTGACCAGAGCAATGCAAGCTGGTTGCGGGCTCAGATCAGTTCAAATCAGTTTATTGTCCACTAGTAGATGGTTCGTCTTGTAAAATCCACTTTTGCAGCTTGACAAAGCCCAATGGCCGAGGGGCTGTTGGGGAAGCCCCTCTTCTAAAACTCGCCCCGCGCTCACGCGTTGCGTTTGGCTTCCCCTCACTTCTTGGGGGCCTCCAATTCCTGGTTACCCTATCGTTAAACTGCACAATCTGTTATAAAAATTTAAAATAGTTCCGTCGCAGGTGACGTTGCACCTGCCGGAGAAACGCGCAAACAGCCAGGAAGCGAAAACCACATTTCAGCTAGCCGGGTTCTTTTTGGTTCGGTCAACCAGGAGAACCTGTCGAGCTCCGCTGGCAGTGTTTTGCGTAGGGCTGCTGCGAGAGCGAAGCGCTGCGGGCAGGTTTGCTCCGGCAGGCCGGCCGCTTGCTGCCGCTGGGTGCCGCCAAGGCTACTTGCGAGGTCACTTCAGTTTGGCCGTAATAACCATGGCCTCTCAGTTTCTGTTTCAAAATCGACGATTTTTGATGGCCGTTTGCGCCGTAAATACGCGTATTTCATCTGTCATTTTTTTGCATCTTGACGTCTTTTTAGGCAGACTATACAAAAATAAGGTTTCTAAGAGGCCGAAAGTTTCTGTACAGTTGGCCTTTAACCACCGCGTCACCATGACAGAACACGTGCTGTTCCCGCTGCGAAGGGTCACAAAGTATCTAAAGGAATTTAATCTTTATGGATCTGCTACTTTGTCGCATTTTCGAATACACTGTAAGCCATTATAAACCAGTAAAACAAACGTTTTCACCAACGTGTCTCAGGGCGACGAAAAAGCCATATGCGGGCGCCAAAACATGATGATCACATTAGTAATTCGTTTCCAAGACCCCATGTCAGTGTTTAATTGCGTGCAACGCTTTGAGGGGCGGAGGACCCCAGCCGTTTGAAATGCTACGGGCTACGCAAGGAGTATTGGTGAGAGTTAGATGTAACAACAAACTATGGCATATTATAATTGTAGCAGCCATGCCTTTGACAACCGCTAGCACGTGTTATAATAATCATCATGCGCAGCTTCAGTATGAGTAGCGTATGGGCTCGGCGCGCGAGGGTAGTCACGCGGCACAGAACACCGTTCTGCCTTCTGGCAACCTACGGGCACTCCGTACTACGCGGGGCCGTGTGCCATAGTAGCAGTAGTAGTATGTATTGTTGAATGAGGCGGACTTAGCCTTGTATAGCTGCCGACAATTGCTCCGCCTTATCGTCCCCAATACGATATCAGAGACACGCAAAGTCACCACACCTCACTCAGTCCTGTGCACTGCAAGAGTCCGAGTAGGAGAGGAGACACCTCTCTTCGCACAATCCACTTGTCCCTAGGAAAAATAATGTCCTCCGATGTAGCATGGGGCACTCCCAGCTTCTGGAGATCGCGGAAAAAGTTCATCCGCTAATGGTAGGTTTTGGAGCACTTCATAATGTAGTGATCAATGCCAACAGTCATGCTGCACGATGGGCACAAATGGGGTGAAAAAAGGTTGATTTTATGTAGCCAAGCTGGTGTACGGGCTGAGTCTCTTCTTACTGGGTGGAGCAGGCAGGCTTGGGCTCTTTTCAGACCTTTCGTCACGACTGGTTGGTGTACTGGTCGCCACAGCTGCCTAAAATGCTCTCGAATGGTTTGTTTCTGTATGCATTAGAAATCGCATCGCGCTTGCGCCGTCCTTGTAGGCGATAAGACGTCCTTGGCTAAGCTGTCAGCATGTTCGTTTCCCGCTACGCCGACGTGCGACGGGATCCACTAGAATTGCACGGTGAAGCTTTCATAAAGTTGCATATTTAATTATATGCAGGAGGTACCACATGGCCTAATCGCCCATCTGTCGATGGCAAAAGAACAAAAGCACTCCGCTTATTTATTAACCAAGCCCAAAATTCTTTTTTCTGCAGCAGAGGCGATCTGGAAACATTTCGATGGCACACAATGTTAGCAGAAGACAGGCTGCATGTAACGTATTGCGTGGCTCTGGGTAGCACCAAGAACTCTTGAAGAGACATTTACCGGGTATTCTTTTGATTCCCCTCCACGTCTTACAGGAATGACAACCAGAACTATGTTGTAAATAAATGCAGGCGAAGCTTACGTTCATTAATTTTTTCTCTCTTGCCTACATGCCCTTATGTCAGCTTTAATATTCATGAACAGACCAGCCTAATGGAGCAGAAAATGTATAGAATTTTGAACAATTGCCGACTAATCTTACGGTGTTTCTCTTCATGTGGAGCTTTGTCATTTCAGACTTCCCGATGAGTAGCAAAATAAGTCTACTTTTGGGCTATTTTAGAACACTTTGTGGGGGCTTGTTGTTGTGAGAACATTTTTACTTACTTCGTCTCTTTTAACCAATACTTCAAATTTACACTATTATAAGGAATAAATTTGTAAGCTTTGCTAATTCGGCATTGTGATGGAGATACAGGACATTGCATGGTTGGTGCTATTCGGCACTTGTAAAAAAGTGCTTTGGCATGAATATTAGTAATCAATTGGACATCCTTATCCGTACCAGGTTAGGATGCGGCAGTTGGTTACCCTTCGTATGACATCATCACATGAATACCAAATACAATACAAATACAGAAATATAAACACTATAGTGCGATTGGAAAATATATCTCTTAGAGAAACCTGGAGCAAAAATGTAGAAGAAACACAATACCGCCTGTCGTGTTCAAGGCTGGGCACTTCTTTTTTTTAACGTTGTTTTTCTCGGCCCCAGCTTCCGAATATTCGAAGCACTGAGCCATTTAAACATTTTACGTTGTGCGGGCTCAAAACTACTAACAGACGACAGATGTCCTGCAGTCACCCATGTAAACTCAACAACAGAATCTGCGCCTGTATGGGGATGCTCTGTGAGTAATGTAGGTGCCCTTGATTTTCCAGCCAGTTATTTATGCAGAACCGACATTGGCGGCAGTGAAAAACACATCACACGTGAACTGCTGAATTGTTTGGCTGCTTATCGTGTCAAATTGCGGAGAAAACAGACTGACACAGAATACCACAACACGGAACGCCGCGCAGTGGCCAACAGGGACTTTTGTTTGCTCAGAACGCGGTAATATATGATGCAGTTGACCCCGATAACTAAGTCTGATTGACACAAGAAATAAACTGTACATGTTACACAAGCATGATAGAATGAGAGACGGGTGGCCGCGCATATTGACCCCTCCCGACCAATAAGAAAAGTTCCCGCTATCTCGATTTCTTCTTGACCCTGTGACTGTAAACCAGCGCTTGTGTTGGTGGCTACGCGAGCCTTTTTCGAGACATTCAGAGCTGTAGTGTGTCCATGGAACCAGGTCTTAGAGATGGTGTAGTCAAAAGCCGCCATCGTGACGACACAGTCGTCACGATCGCGCTAACTGGTACTTCTCTTCCCTTTCAAAATATCAGCTTCTCTACCTTACTTCTGCCTCAAGCCGTCATCACTGGCATTCTCTCCTCTTTAGATTAAGACGTTGTTTCGGCATTGGCCATTGACTGTCAACAAAATACTGGCCCTCATATTCTGGATGTGAGTGCACCGAAAAAAAATATTTTGCACAAATTTTGGCACCAGATTTACAGCCTGCCCAACCCGATGAACTCCGCCGTCTTCTGGCTCCCTTTTGGGAAATTTTCAGTCTCAACAATCGCCCTTTCGGGAAAGCCTTGTCAGTCACACACCCAATTAATACCGGCAGCGCAAACCCCATTTACAAACGCCCTTACAGAGTCTCCTGTGCAGAGCGGCCAATTATCCAACAAAAAAAATTGCACCATCTTCTCGTGGGGAACCCTGATGACGATGCGAAGCGTCGTGGCGGTTCCGTGTGGTTCCATTGTGTTGCCGTTATGTTGAGTTGTCTGGTGTTTCCTAGCGCCAGAGGGAATTCCGCGTCCGGGTCCACACCGGTGGCAAAGGCACGCAAGTTCTGTTGTGTTACGGTGAGTAGGCGGTGGTTCTCGAGGCGCCAAAACTCGTCCATCATGTTCTTGTCGATTTTGTCGTCTCTGTGGTAGGATCGGTAGTCTCCGTCAGCGTTGGTGAGGTAAAGGTTGTTGACATTGGTGCACCGGCTCAGAGCAGTGTACACGTCCTCCTCTTCACAGCTTTGTCTTCTTCTTCTTCTTCTTCTTCGGCGGTTCCCTTACGGGAAGATGACGACGGTGGTTGAACGCAAAGCTATCTCGTGATGGATTCTTTGGTTGGCCAATCCCTAGGGGCATCCTGCCACAATCAGCATCAGAAGTGCTGCGGACGGGGCGAGAGCAACGTACACGCCCTCCTCTTCGCAGCTTTGTATTGTTCTCCTTCTTCATCTGTTCCTATACGGGAAGATGACGACGGTGGTTGAACGCGAAGCTATCTCGGGATGGATTCTTTGGTTGGCCAATCCCTAGGGAAATCCTGCCACAATCAGCATCAGAGGCGCTGCAGACGGGGCTGGTTGAGCTGCAAGGCGCGTGGCGCTTCCCGCCACAGCTTTACCACGGGAAATTCAACATCCTCCTCTAAAGTTTTCAGTTCGTCGTTTCCGTTGACGTTCAGCTCCGCGTGCCTTCGTTGCATCAGTAGCTTCTTGACGTAGTTTGAAGAGTCAAGGACATAAGGCGCATTCGTAGCACTTGCTCCTGTCCCGGTTTTGTAGCGCAGTGGGGAGAGCACCGCGTACCTCCCGTTGCGGCCAGAGAGTCGTGGGATCGAAACCGGGCGCCGCTATTTCTTTTTTTCATAGTGTATGCGGAGAGGTGCGGACAACAGACGGACGCCGGACGTAGCCCCGAGCAAGAGATGCATTGCATCTAAAAGTTCATAAGGTGCTAGCGAAGGACGTCATTGAATGTTTTTGCAGACTATGGGCCTCTCCAGTAGTGCTAGTCAAGAAAAAAGTGGCACAGGACGGTTATGCGTCGACTACACCTCAACACCGTCACAAAGAACACGTCATCATCATCATCATCACCAGCCTATCTATTCCCACTGCAGGGCAAAGGCCTCTCCCATTATTCTCCAATTACCCCGGTCCTGTGCCAGCTGTGACCAATTTGTCCCTGCAAACTTCTTGATCTCATCCGCCCATCTAACTTTCTGCCGACCCCTGCTACGCTTGCCTTCTCAAGGGATCCACTCTGTTACCCTTAATGACGAACGGTTATCTTGCCTGCGCATTACATGCCCTGCCCATGTCCATTTCTTCTTCTTAATTTCTACCAGTATGTCCGTAATACACGCCTTGCCAGTGCGGTGGCCAGCACAGACTGTAACCTACAGCGGGCGGCCGTTCAGCTTGCGCTGGCGGCCCTTGAACGCCAGCGGCCGAACACGCTGCCTCCCCCCACCAGGAGGCCGGCGACAGTAGGTAACCTCTCGCAGGCAATAAAGATGTTGTTTCTCTCTCTCTCCCTGACCCACTCCGCTCTCTTCCTGTCCCTTAATGTTACACCTATCATTTTCCGCTCCATTGCCCTCTGAGTCGTTCTCCATTTAAGTTGAACACTCTTGATGAGTACCGGTTGATGAGTACCGGTAAGACGCAGCTGTTATACACTTTCTTCTTCAGGGACAATGGCAGGCTGTTATTCATTATCTGAGAATGTCTGCCGTATGCACTCCACCCCATTCTGATCCTTCTAATTATCTCTGCCTCATGGTTGGGATCCGGGGTCACAACTTGTCCTAAGTAGATATATTCTTTTACCTCTTCCGCTAATTCGCCCCCTATCCCAAACTGTTGTGCTGTCCCGAGGTTTTTGATTCATTACTTTAGTTTTCTGCATATTACTTTTCAGGCCCACGGTTCTACTCCGTTCGTCTAGTGCGGAAAGCATGCTTTGCAATTCGTCCCCCGAGTTACTTAGCAAGGCAACGTCATCAGCAAATCTGAGGTTACTGAGGTATTCTACATTAACCCTTACTCTCACCTATTCCCAATCCAGCGTTCTGAATACTTCTAGTAAACATGCTGTGAATAACATTGGAGAGATTGTGTCTCCTTGTCTGGCGCCGTTCCTTATAGGTATTTTACTGCTCTCCTTATGGAGGATGATGGCAGCTGTGGACCCATTGTAGATATTCTCTAGTATTTTTACACAATGCTCATCTACTCCCTGGTTCCGTAATGTCTGAATAACTGCTAGGGTTTCGACCGAGTCGAATGCTTTCTCATAATCTGTGAAGGCTATATATAGGGGTTCAGAATACTCAGCGCATTTCTCTATCACCTGATTGATCGTGTGAATATGGTCTATTGTCGAATAACCTTTACGGAACCCTGCTCGCCCTTAAGGTTGACTGAAATCTAAGGTTGCAGAAATTCTGTTAGCGATTACCTTGGTAAGTACCTTGTAGACGACTGACAGTAAGCTGATCGGCCTGTAATTTTTCAGGTCCTTCATGTCACCTTTCTTATGAATTAGGATGACATCCAGAATAATGCCGAACGAGAAAGTAGTTCAGAGGAGATAGACATCCCACCAGTAACGACCGAAGAAGTAAGGAAGGCTTCGAAAGAAATGAAAGGGGGCAAAGCACCTGGTGAGGATCAGATAACAGCAGACCTCTTGAAGGATGGAGGAGAAATTGTACTTGAAAAACTGGCAAACCTGTATACGCAATGCCTTGACGTGTACACTTCATGCATAAACCCCCACAAACAAGGTCTGGTAGAGAATGATGATGGGACGACAAGATTAGGCAAAACATAGGCGAGGTTAACTTGCAAAAAAAAAGGAATACCCGGGTGGGTGGAGAGCCAAAAAAAAAGAACCATGCAACTATTTGCCGTATAAACAGATGGGTTAAGCCCAGCCCGCCAGCGCAAACCTGTCTAAAAAGGCTGTCACGCCTCATTGGATCCATTGTAGACGAACACGCAAATGTTGCGACAACCCAATGGAACCGCTGTATGTGACTCCGAGCGCAATAAAGAATTTGCATTCCATAGACATATGTGGATGCCAAGAACACGTTAAATGCCTGGTACCTCCTAAAAATCCATCGGTTATGCGGACCGAAAGCCTGCGAATAACTATGAAGTCCCTCAGTACGCCCCCGCCAATATCGGGCGCTTTGCCGGTAGGAGTCTAGCGGAACGCCGGGATATTTAGGTGGTACGCAAGACCTTTGGATGCTAGCATACTCGGTTGGTGTTGTTGGCCATGAACCGAACCGAAGTGCTGAGCTCCTCAAAAAGTTTGGTTAAGCACCAGAAACGAACCCCAATTTGTTTGTCACAGAAATATCTTTATCAATACTTGGTTTATCGCTACAGAAAAAGGCCAAATCGTCAGCATACACCAGTAGTTAAAGTTCAGTTATGAGCATATGTAAACCTTGTTTGCTACTGCATTGGAGCACACTCCGACATAAAGTTGTCGGCTGTAGAGTGCAAAAAGTAAAGGCGATAGCGGGAAACCTTGCTTTACTGACGAATGTATAGGCACGGGCTTTGAAAGGTGACCATTAACAATTAGGTGGGTAGCGCAGTTGCTGTAACAGAGGCGTACTCCTTTGAAAACGACCGAACCAGCGTTGGCCCGCACTTACAGAAAAACAAAACAAAAGGCAAAAATGAGCGGAGACACGATCAAACGCTTTTGAAAGATCTATCTTCAGGAGTTCAAGCTACCCATTGAAATTTTTAAAGAACGAAAGGGCGGTTGGAGCTATGTTTAAATTCGTCTGTATTGATCGGTCAAGTAGTCCAAATGTTTGATGCTGGCCAATGAGTATAGACATGACAAACTGCAGACAATTAGATAATATCTTCGGAAAAATTTTGTTGTCAACATTAGTCAACGTGATCGGTCCGAAGCTAACCATAGATCGCAATTTTTCACAGTCTTTACTTTTTGAAATCAGTACTGTATGGCTTTTCCTGCGTGACGTCGGAAGAGAACATCCGGATAGCATTCAAAAGCTCCAATAAAACTGGACATAAAATAGACTTAAAAACTTTGTAAAACTCTCCGGGGAGTCATTTGCGGCCAGGGGTTTTGGAGACCGGAAGCTGATGGACTGCGGCCTCAATCGCTTCTAGAGTAATATGGCCGCTTATAATGCAACTGTCGTCATCTGTCGATGGGTCTACCAGGGAGACGAAATGTCCAAAAAGGTTATTATCAATGGGATCGAAGGTACCGCTGGATAGTTGCTTATAATAATTTTCAAATTCAGATGTAACCTCTTCCTTACTAGTTAAAAGAACACAATGTAAATTTATACCCGGGATAAACTTTGTGGAAGCGCTGTGGCGCTCGTCAAGTAAAGCCTGACGCGTCGGATTCTCACAGTGCAATGTGCATAGCACGATTTTTCCAGTACCGAACACGTGGCCACAAGTCAGCGATGCTATAGACTGAAATGTACTGTACATAAGGTATAGCCAGTTTACATTTTCATTTAGGTTTCACATATTTTAAGAAGCTTAGATGACTATTTCTTGTATAGCGCTCGTTCAATGAGCGTCCCCCAAATTCCCACAATATCTCATGTCTACCGACTGCATTCCTTAGACGAAAAAGCTTTCGCAGATGTGTGGTCGTGCTGCTGACCGCTGTGATAGTTCACCCAACCCAAAAAGAAGTGTACGCAACCTTGGGTTTATGCTGTACGGGAAAAGTTGCGGTTGATTTTAATTCTTTCGTATCTAAACTATCTACGCTGACTCTTCTCCCGCCTTCAATTGGCCTTAGATGCTCCTAGTAGCGTACCAGTCAGTGAAGCATAGCATGTGCGCTTGTGCAGTGGGTGGAGCCATCTGGACGTGGAGTTTGATACAGTGTACAAACTAACAAACTAAAGGCGCATTTTGCATTCACAAACGTGTCGTAGCTTATTTTCAACTGACTGACTCTGTCGGAGAATCGGAGGGACGTGCAGTAGCGTAGTCAAACCAAGCCTTCTTTTTTGACGTCATACGAAACGCCACAGAAAATGGGCGAGGATGCAAAGAGAAGGACATAATTTCCGAATTGATTTTGTAGTAAATAAAGTCGCGTAAACGCAGTGAAAGTGGTCGAAGCATGGCCTACAGATTACTGACTAGAATTTGCGTTCGTAATCCCGCAATGTTTACAAATCACTTCAGTGTTTCTTTTAGAGGGAGGGAGGAGCGGGTTTCTTCCCATGGAAGAGAAGGAAGATTTACAACTTTTTGTGAGCTACTGGAGAAACGTTCCTCCTTTGGCGGCGCTACGCCAGCAAGGCTTGTTATGCCAGAAAGGAATAACGAGCTGATCGGTTTGACGATCGAGGCACTACAAGTAGGTAGGTTACTGTGCTTGTGTGCACGCATTTGAAATTCGCTAAAATAACCAAGACATCATCTACCGAGCTCCAAAACTACGGTTAGCAGGACATGACGCCAACTGTATGCGCGATTTCTTCCATTCGTACCGGGAGGGGGTCCGTCTTCGCTTTCAGCGCGAACGCGCCGCCGTTCACTGAGCAAGTCACAACGATTCCATTAGCGTGCCGCCTTTATTTCTCCCAGGCGTTCCCCGATGCACGAGATCACCAACATCCAACGCGGCCGTTTGAGAATAGCTAGTGGGTATTAGTCTTAGTTGTTAGTTGCTGTTAATCCCCTCACCTTAAAGGGACACTGAAGTGAATTTGTCAAGCTCCCGTTTTTGCTGGCACTGCGTAGACTGGCTCAAATTAGCACACTTTTCATCGTTTATCCGGTTGACAAATCGGTAATTATTTTACAAAGCGCGAAAGAAGAAAAACTACCATGCGCGGTTTGCGGCGGCCGCACCAACTAAGGCTGTGACGTTGAGAGGAGGGGCGCCGGGATTGGACGATGCCCAAGGTTAGCAATCACACAAGTTTTGGTTTCGGTTTCGGTTCTGTAAAACATAACCAATGGCTTTGTTGGATGGGCATTCTCAATATCTCAGTAATCATCGTACCGCGCTTCTGCCATGTTGTCGGCTGTAAAATGCACAAGATAAGCCTCCCAGGACCGCTTGTAGTCGTAGCATTCACTAGCCGAGACCTACGCAATGCATGAACGCCCTCCGCGTACCCGCAGACGCCCAAATGTCATGCGCTTTTCCCCCATATTTGGAGCTTGCCTCCCTCATGCCTGTATCGTAAAAAGCGTGTTCGCACCAGGCCAAGGGTCTGTTCATTCTGGCCTGTGCCCACTGCCTGCAAGCAGTCGGTGCTTATGGCAACAGCACGCCAACGAGAACTCGCTAGCGCGCCAGTGCCAGCCTGCGCGCGTTTTGTGAACTAGTTCGTGTAGCCATGAACGTTGCGGCCCCAAAAAAGGTGAACTCAATATAGAAAACATCGGCGGAAAACAAAAAAGTTAACTTACAAAAAAAAAAAGCACGTACCCGCGGGGATTCGAACTCGTGACTCGCAAAACATTTGCAGAGAATTCCCAGCGCCTCAGACCGCTAGGCCACGGAGCGGGACGCACATGCCTTGCTAATATAGGGTATATATTGTACAACCGGTTTACACTTTTATTTAGTTTTGGCATTTCAAGCCGCTTAGGTGACTATTTGTTGTACTGCGATCGTGCAGTAAGCGTCGCCCGAGTTTCCACAGTAGCTCACGTCTAGCAATTGCATTTCGTAGACGGAAAAGCGTTCGCAGATGCGTAGTCGTGCTGCTGACCGCTGTGCTTGTTCGCCCAGCGCAAAAAAGTGCTTCCCGCGCCCTAGTTTTACGCTGTACGGTAAAAATATCAGTTGATTTTATTTGCTTAGTACCTATATTGACTTCGCTGACTCTTCTGCCGCCTTCAAGAGGCCTTATATTTTCCTACTGGCGTACCAGTCAGCGAAGCGTCGCATGTGCAGCGCTTGTGTGAAGCGACCTTGACTTGGAGCTAGATACAGTGTACAAACAAACCAAGTAAAGAAAGGCACATTCTTCCATTCACAAACGTGTCCTGGCTTCGTTTCAACTAAGCGAACGAATTGCGACCAAGCAATTTTTTTTAACCTCCTTGATTGCGACGACCCGCCGGCGGCCGGCGGACGAAACGCTGGGCCGACTGGCTCTGTCGGCCGGGGAGCCGTGCAGTAGCGCAGCCGTGGCGCAGCCAATTGCCAGCTCATCCCCTCCTGACGTCACACGAAAACGCCACAGAAAATGGGCGAGCGTAAAGAGAGGAGGACAGCGTTTTCGAATTAGTTTTTCTACTAAATAAAATCGCGTAAACGCGCCTAGAGTGGTCGAAACATGGCCTGGGGACTCCGGACTACAATTTGCGCTAGTAATCCCGCAATGTTTACATATCACTTCAGTGTCCCTTTAATACAACCGTTGCATTTACGCGCAGATCATCTGCAACCATGCATCTCAACGCAAAGGCAGCGCAGGCGGCGCTAAAAGCGGATCCGTCATATCCGTCGCAGCGAAGATGCACTACCTGAAAGAGTGTAGAGATGACACTGCGTACCATCTAACGAGCTTCAAGTAAACCAATCGTAAATGTTTAAAAAAAATGCGGGGTGGGGGGGAGTGGCAGTTACTAAGCATCCATATGGCGTCTGGATGCAGTCCTCACGTGCCTCTAAAATGCCGGACGTAAGCTGAACTTGAAGAAATACCGCTTTTGTAGCAAAACAATCCAGGTGCAGGGTCACATAGTGAGCAAAAAAGGCACACGACCCGACCCCGCCAAAGTATCTGCAGTGTTACACTTTCCTCAACCACTTCAAGTGAAGGAGCTTTGGAGTTTCTGGAGCTAGCGTCGTATTTCCGTCGGTTAATCCGGAACTTTGCCACCATTGCATCCCCTTGGAACCAGCTCCTGCAGTATTGCACACCTTACGTCTGGTCGATTAAGTGCCAACCTGCTTTTGAAGAACTTAAATCGGCCCTCACGTCTAGACCAGTGCTCAGTCATTTCGACGACACAAAGCCCATCATACTTCACACAGATGCAACTGGGCTTAAAGGAGCCATGAAGAGAAAACACAAGTTTGGTTCATTCAAAAGATTGTCTCGTTAGAATCATACTGACACCACTTTTAACGTAAACTTCGCTCAAATAAGCTACATAATTAGAAAAACGGGAATGGTCATGCGACCCACCAGCTCATTTCCCGCAACAGAACCTATGATGTCAGATGAGCTAAGCTCTGCGATTGGCGGAGGCTGGCAGAAGCAGACGCAAATTAGGTACAGCTTACAAACTAGACGAACGAGCGATTTGCGCTTAAATGTAGGGCACATTCTTTAAAAAGAATAAGAATGATGGGACAAACAGTGGAAGTTACGAAAGCACATGTAAACATAGAAGTACTGATGCGTTCTGCTGTTCGTACTGCGCACAGCATGTTTGGTTTAGCTGCTACGGGGCTTGGGGTTGTCTCAGACGACACTGGCCGATTGACGCAAGCAACGGTGTCTTACGTGACCCCATTTGTCGAGCGAGCACTGTTTCAGGGAACGAATATTTTCTCCCAGAACAAAAACAAGCCAGGTTTAAATGCGGTAAAAAACGAACCAAAAGCTTGCCACGGTATGGTGGCGCCATCTAGGTTACGGAACGTAAAGAAACGAGGGAACAAACAACACCGCTGTACAGGGTGGAGACAACCTTTGAACGGTCCCGTGCCGCCGCAATTGGGCCAACGTGCTCAACACGTTATTCTTTTCGTTTCCCACGAGACCTAGCAACGCAAAACAGACAATATGATTCAGACTTCTTCAGTAAACCGCGTTGCGGCGATAATTTTAGCGCGGTTTTGACACAATTACTTGCTTCGGCGGCCAGCGAGCAACCGAAAATGGCGGCGCCAGCGTATACGTGTCTCTACCCTGTACGGCGGATGCGTGAATGAAGGTACTCTAGGCTGCAGAGCGGTCGGTTCCTGTGATGTCATTAGGGACCACGAAAACGCACGATTGAGTGGGAAAATCAAAATTTTAACCTAAATTGTTTAATTTCTCAGTGAATAAAGCACCGTTTGTATCCGGACAAGCGCTGGGGGCACTATAAAACACGAAATCTTTCGAATAAAACCAACTTGCATTTTCTCTTCATGGCTCCTTTAAAATAGGTACTGTCCCACTTCAGAGAAACTCGCACTTTAAGGACAGCGCTGTTGCTTACGCAAGCCGCTCACTAACGCCGGCTGAAAGAAATTACACACTAATGGAGCAGCTACGTCTTGCCGTCGTGTGAGCGTTACAAACTTTTACCCCAAACGTTCATGGTCGCCGCTTTGCCACCAGGTGGCCACCATGCGCTTTGCTGGCTGTCCTCCCTCCGAAATTTGTCCCGACGCCGGGGCTGCAGTATTCTACGCCTCCGGCAATATAACCTTACGGTCACCTACAAGTAAGACAAGAAACACCTTGACACAGACACTCCATCGCGTTGCCCATTGTCCTCCCCGGCGTCTCCAGTTGTTCCGGAGCTCCCAACGTCAACGTGTTTTCTCGCACCCGTTACCTCTCAGAGCATC
This sequence comes from Haemaphysalis longicornis, assembly GCF_048455015.1. Taxonomy (NCBI): domain Eukaryota; kingdom Metazoa; phylum Arthropoda; class Arachnida; order Ixodida; family Ixodidae; genus Haemaphysalis; species Haemaphysalis longicornis. The sequence continues at coordinate 143,118 of NW_027526291.1, read as the reverse complement.
GTCGGACTTCCCTATTTGCCGTCTCTGCGACGTGCGCGTATGTATTGAGGCCCCTTCATTGATCAGTTGACCAGCCGTGTCTCATCTCCAAACGGCCGGGCTCGACGTGAACTGCAAATTTCCAAGGCGTACTTTTTACATGCACAATTATCATCCGACTGGACACATGTGGGTCCCTGTCGTCCCTCGTTCTCTCCGCCAATCAATTTTGAAAGCGTGTCATGACGCAGCGACCACTGAGCATCTTGGTTTCGAAAATACGTACGACCGCGTTCGTGGTCGCTACTTCTGGCTTGACCCCTCGGCGACTGTGGATAAATACGTCAGCTTGTGCGCTTGTCCTGTCAGCACCGTAAGCTACCCTCAGTTCCACCTGCCGGCTTGCTGCATCCTCTGTCTTGCCCGTTCGCGCCCTCCGAGACTATTGAGATCGACTTGTACGGGACCTTGCCTTGGTCAGAGTCGGGGTATAGGTGGATTGGCACCGCTATGGACCACCTGATGCGATACGCAGAAACAGCGCCAGTACGTTCCGGTACAGCTACAGAAGTGGCAGACTTCGTCCTGCGTCACATAAGTTTTCGCCATGATCGAAGCACCACGCATCCACCTTAGTGACCGCGGCAGGACTTTCCCCTCCAGCGTCATCGAAGATCTGCGTGCTTCCGATACCGTTCCCAAAACAACCTCAGGCTATCACCCCCAGACGAACGGTTTAACCTAAAGATTTCATCGAACCCTCTCAGACATGATTTTCATGTAAAACAGCCCTGACCATCGCAATTGGGGCCTGATCCTCCCATTTGTCGCATTCGCGTACAATACTGGAGTAGAACGAACGACTGGATTTTCCCAGTTCCTTTTCGTATTTGACCGCTGACCCTCCTCTATCGTTGACCCAACTTTCTTCTCTGCACCTGTATCTTCTAATACACTACTTTACGAGCAGTATATTTCAAGGCTCGCACATTGCCATCAGTTGGCTCGGTTACGCATTGAAGCACACCAGGAGGTCCGCAAAGGTCGCTACTACTCGTCCTATCGCTCTGTTCGTTTTCGACCGGGAGCAAAGGTGCTTCTTTGGACTTCTCTTCGAATTCCTGGACTTCTTTAAAACTTTCCGCACCGCTTTATTGGTCCCTACCGAATTGTTAAAGAAACCTCCCCAGTGAATTACTGAGTCAGTCCAGCAGATCCTTCCCCACATCACCGCCGTCGTGGCACGGTAATTGACCATGTATGAAGAATAAAAACGTTTTAGTGTCATTCACTTGGCTGACTTGCGGCCAGGAGGCCACTTCCAGCCGAGGGGGGAAACCAGTGTGAGCATTGTTTACCACACTCACGGCGATGGACAATTCTGGAAGGCGACTTCCGCGTTTCCTCTTCCTCTGTACATACTCATCAGCACCTGCACATGCGGCAGGGTTTCTTCATCATCGATGGACATGATCATTATCAGCCTGTGTTTGGCGTTCTCTCAGCTAAAATCAGTATTTAAAATACTGATGATAGAGAATGCAAGTACGGATAATGAGCCAGTTGTTTGTTTTTGATAACCCACAGAAATGCGTGAGCCTCACCTGTGTTTGTTATTTGTCAATGCAACCTATGTACGTGCTACTTTTAATTAATTTGAAGTTGAGTAAAAAGTACTAGAATAACTTCCAGGAACAAAAACAGCACGTATAGCGAAACAGTACGGCGTGAATGGTTGAGTAATAACACTCATTGCTTTACCTTCGCTCTTTTAGCGAAGAGCACACCCCTGGTCTGGAAACCATTTGGGTATGCCAGCCGGAAGGCTACCGGACGTGGGCCTTTTGTTGGTAGCTGGTGCACCAATATGCTTAGGTCCTGTCTCGTGGATGAAGAAACGGGATGTGTATTATCATCGCTGTCCTCTTTTAATCTGGGGCGTCATTAGAAAGCGTCCACAAATGCGGTGGTAACGTTGAGCAGGGCGCAGGCGACTCGCACGCAGCAAGCATACAGCAACCTCCATAGAATGTGTGTCAAACACACGGACGGCGAGCCGTGCGTTTGCCTGGCGAGCACTTGGTGATAAAAAAAATACAGCGAGAAGACAAGGAAGCAGCACACTGCAGGGGCGGTGTTGCACAGAGTCGCCGTGTACGCCCGATCAGCGAGGAGGACGTAAACTTTATTTAGCCAAGCTCTGTTACGGGGACGTGGTGGACGCTGGTTTAGCCTGGCGGTGACAATGGCAGCCCTATTCGTCAGGGAGGCTTGAACCTCCGGATCAGAGCTGCCCAGCGCCCTCTCCCAGTGCTCGTCGCAGGTGATGGAGGGAAAAGGATCATTGGGACAAGCCCACATGGTGTGGGACAAGGTGGCGGGAATGCCGCATGATGGGCAGTTCGAGGGAAATAGGGGTGGGTGAATGCGACGGAGCAGCGCGCAACAGGGGAGGCTGCCTGTCTCCAGAAGGCACCACGTGCGTTCTTGCACGTTGTCGAGACTGCGTGAGCAGGGGGATATACACGGCGGGCAAGGCGGAAATGGGTCGCTATGTCGTGATAGCTGAGTAGGTTATCTTTTGTTGATATGGCACCGTGCGAGGGGACGAGGCTGGGGCCGGCTCGGAACGTGAACCCTCGAGCAGCATAATGGGCCGCCTCATTACCTCCCAGCCCAGCGTGAGCAGGGGTCCAGATCAGTTCTACTGAGGTGGAGGGGGGATTTCCGATCCGCGACAGCCACTGCGCAACCAAGAACGGTTTAGCTATCGGCGTCGACGCCGTCGCCAGAATGCAGACGACAGGGCAGAATGTACACCCGACGTATCCGTGTCCGCTAGCGGCGGTATATAGGGCGCCACACGTAAACAGCTAAACGAAGAGACTCCCTGGGCTGTAGGACAAAACCCGCGATTTTCTCTTTTTTTCCACATTTTTTCTTACAGTGTAGTGCACTCACCTAGGGTGTCTGGATATTCCTTGTAACCTTCCTCCTTTGTGGGTGGAGGCATTCTTGCGAGGGCCCTCGCCGCTCCGACCTGTTTTCGGACCCACGGCATCCGTTCGAGACCCCGCTCTTCGCAGCGGAATCGTACCGTGACCGCACATTTTCATTTTGCGTCCCTGTGTGGCCGCGGTTCACGACTCAAAATATCTTCTTGCTGCGTGCTGATTTCTAAACATTGTCCATGATAAGATGCTTTCTAGATTATTTCTAAACATTCTTGGTAACATGCTCAAATTGAGGTTTGGAGGCCATGTTTCGAGATTTCTGGGCGCGTTTCTGGGGATTTATTGAGTAGCAAATTTAAAGGGACCTGCTGTCCTCCTCTCTGCATCTTCTTTGCCGATTTCATATGATATTTCGTGTGACGCGTACTATAGCTCGCTCTGTTTGCATGCCGGGCTCGACGACCCTCCGACAGAGTCTGTCGGCCGGCCGCTAACGGGCCGTCGCAATTGGTTTGCTCAGATTAAACTAAACAACGACAAAGTTCGTGCTTGGAACAACGAGGGTTTACTTTTTAGTTAATAGGTTTTATCAAGCCTACTGAAGTCTATGACGTCAAGGTAGGTCCCCATAAGCCCACATGCAACGCTTCGCTGACATCGCTTCACTGGAGCTATAAACTGCATATGCCTGTGTGACTGATACGCTAGTAGAAAAGATAATGCCAGAAGCAATTCTACATCGCATGCGGTTTAATGTCGCATACACGCGCAACTTCCTCTTCAAGATAAAACAGGCTACGTCGCCACTCTTCCCACACTGTGATGTGCGAGAAGCCCTGCAGCGCCTGCTCTGTGAATGTGCTCAATTCAGTGCTCAAATAGTATCCCTCGCAGTTGCTTTGGGACCGCCGGTTCCCGTGGACATGCAGCTAAAGGACGTTTTAGGACCATGGGCTTGTCCCAAACGTGCTTTATGGGCTACCAAAGCTCTGATAGAGTACCTGCAACACACAGGTCTAGACCAGTCGCTGAGAATAACTCGCCATATCTGTACGCATCAACTTCTTGAACATCATCGCCATCATCTTTATCACGTCAACTGGCTAGCACGTTAGGCATTTTAGCCAAAGCTTACATCGCCAGACTTCATTAAAGATCTCTCTCTCTCTCTCTCTCTCTCTCTCTCTCTCTCTCTCTCTCTCTCTCTCTCTCTCTCTCTCTCTCTCTCTCTCTCTCTCTCTCTCTCTCTCTCCCAATCAAACTCGACAGAAGAGTCGTCGAAGTTAATAGAGGTATTAAGGAATGAAATCAACCAAAACCTTTACTCTGTAGCGTTAAACCAAGCTAGGCGAAGCCCTTTTGCGCGGGGTGAGATAACAGAACGGTCAGCAACGCACGCCCTCACATTTAAGATGCCATTTCTGCCCAAGGAACTCATGTGCTAGTAATAAGGTATTCGTCGCGACTTGGGGACGCTTCCTGCGTAAGCGTTATTCGAGAAACATTCATCTATGCTGCTGGAATTGCTGAAACTAAAGAAATAAAGAGCCCATACGAGATATGCTTCATATTTGCCCTCTCTCAACTAAAATTATATGGCCGAGCGGACTGCAGCTATGAATGAGTGCGGCACGGTGAGCCGGTTCAAATACCCCTTGAGACGCTATTTATCGAATCGTAATTTTTCGTGTCCGCAGTTAAAAATACCAAGAACTTGCTGAGCGCGCGGATGTGAGCGGGTGCCACGCGGTGACGTCTCGGTAGTTAATACGGGGGAGGAGGTAGCCTTTACTGTGGCTGGAAGACTCTATGTTAAGTGGGGGAAGTGGAAGTAGAAGTAGAGGGGTTTGTAACTTGGGACGTAAATGCGGACAGTTCGACCCAAAACAGCTGGGATCCTTGAGAAGGCTGGAGAGGCCGCGTGGGGTGAGGAGAGCAGGCTCATGACTTTAATCTGCTCGCGCTAGACCGCTTTTTAGAGAAAAATGTGCAATTAAAGCCAGCATGGAGGGTTCCAGTGTACGAGGGTCGATGTAAAGAGAAGTTGTTATTGGAGGAGGAGGCTTGAAGGTTCTGTAGCGCGCGAACTTCGGGCAGTGCCAAATAAGGTGCTGGAGTTTGGCAAGGGGGGGGGGGGGGGGCAGAAGGGACATCGAGGCGGCAAAGACGGTGTGTACCAATTACGGAAGGTCTCTGGGGTAAGCCTAGAATTGGCAAAATATTTGTTTATGAACATTTCGGCTGATCTTGGGAGCGAGGGCAGAGCGGATAAAAAGCCGGTTGGAGTCAGGGCCTCGAGGGTTTTTTTGCCTTTTTGTAACGTAGAAGCTGTATCGCTGGTGATAATGTCTCAGCAGGTGGAGGAGCCAAGTCGGGTAGCAGCGGAAGACTAGAGGTTATACAGACCCGTGCAGCCGAGTGGGTTGCCTGGTTCCCCGGTGATGACTCCTCTTGTCCAGGTGACCAGTCGATGCGAACATGAATGCCGCTAGATTTCAGGATGGAGATCTGACGAAGGATTTCGTTGGCGATAGTATTGGTCGATGTGGGACTTTTTAGAATCTGTAGGGCTTTGAAAGAGTCCATCAGGATGCGTATTTGGGAAGGCACGGAGGAGTGAAAGTCAAACATGAGGTAGTCTATGGCTTGAATTGCAGCATGAAGTTCCTCTTGGAGGATGGTAGCACATTGAATATTAATGGATTATTTGCCCTGGATAGGGGAGGTTAGGTGAAGCCCATGTGATGCCAAATAGCGGAGGAGAAATACTCGCGTCGGTGTAAATGTAGATTTCGTGGGGGAGTTTACTGTTTCGGAGAGCGTTGATGCGGGCAGCGTGGACGGGGCGGGCGTTACGCGGGACGGGATGGGTGGCTGTAGAGTCCGTGACAGAAGGGCGGCTCCAGGGAGCGAGAGGCGGTGGGAGGGGGGGGTTCTGGTTGCTTGAGATTATCCCAGGCGATGATACAGAGACCTTGATGAGGTAATGTGCGTTTATGAGGCGACTGATTCACTTGATCTTTAACTATATTTTCCAAGGGGGAAGAGCAACTGCAGCTTACAAGTTGTCCAGACGAGTATGTTTCGGTAGTCCGCTCGGTGCAGATGTTGAAGCGTTACCATGGCCGTTTTGTTGAGGTCGTAGAATTGGGCTGCGTAAGTTATGGTACCAATGGCGACAGCGTGTGCTAAAGTTTGGGTTGCCTTCTGGCTTGCTCCACCAAATTCGTTCGAGAGGCGATGTATGGCATGTTGAATTGTTTTTCATTTAGCTTTCAGTTGCTGTAACCGTATTGACCGGCTATTTCTGTGTCCGATTGGGATGCCGAATAATCGTATGGGTTGAAAACTAGCGGTAATAGGAGTACCGGCGAGAAGAAGAGTTGGAAGTTTATAGTGCAGAGGGGGTTTGTGGCCAAATGCGGGTAAGAATTTCGTTTTTTTTCGGCGCTAATTCGAGACCAAGAGAGGCCAAGGAGCATTCAAGGCTAGTGGCGGCGGCTTGGAGTTCGGTTTGCATGTCTTCGGGGCATGAAAAGTCGGATGATTCAGTCCATATGGTTACATCGTCTGCATATATTGTGAATCGTGCAGCAGAGTCACGTTCGAGATTTCGAGCTACCCTCAGTATGGCGAGGTTAAATAGCATCGGGGAAAGTATGGATCCCTTAGGTAGCCCACGGTCAAGGTAGTAAGTGCGAGGAGTCCAGCCTGGGTGAGATCCTTGAAGTCGTATTGGCCGAGCGTTCAGAATTTGCGGATCCAGATTTGTACCCGGGTGCTTTAGCAGGCTTGCGCCAGTTCCTTTAGTATAGCAGATTGGTTGACGCGGTCAAAAGCCATACGTACGTCAACTGCTAGGATCAGGTCGGGAGGAGAGGGGTTATGATGGGAGCGATTGATCACTCGACGTCATAGCCAAAGGCTATCGTGAGTGCTGAGGTTATGGCGGAAGCCAGTCTGCGCAAGGTGAAAGTGTGGTTGGACATATTCGAGGTAGTGGGTGACACGGTTATTGATTAGCCTTTCTATGAGTTTGCAGAAAACAGGAGTAAGAGAGATGGGTCGGAGCTTGGTGAGGTCAGTTGGGCTGGTACCAGGCTTCTTGGGTTTGGGAATAAGGAAGATGAGAGTGAGCTTAAGATTCTCAGTTACTTCACCAGTTTCCCAGCAGCGGTTAACATGGCCAAGTAAGGCAACAAGGTCAGATTGTGGCAAGTTGCGGAGCTGTTTCCAGGTCACACCGCCATGTCCAGGGGCAGACTCGGGTTTACCTTGGTGAATGGCCGTGTGAAGCGTATTGAAGGTTAAGGGAAGGTCTAGATGGTCCTGTGGCTATGAAATGGGTATGTGTGGAAGAGGAGGAGGGGGATGGAGTTGGGTGTGGGGGAAGAAAGCCATAATAATATCATGCTGAACAGTGACTAGGTGCTTTGTGAGCGTGAGGGTAGAAAATAGTGGAAGTCGGTGTTTTTTCTTAGGTACAAGACTGGTGAATTTTCCAGAGAGCCCAAAGGCCTTTTCCATGACCGAGTTGGCACGAAGATCATTCCAGTGGTTATTGGAAAGGCAACGTTAATATTGTCATGTATCCAAAGACGATGCAGCTGTCTTGAAGCAAAACAAGTTTATTGGAGCGAACTTGTGCTCCCCTAACAACTCAAAGAATACACAGGAGGCGAAACCGCAGTCAACAAAGTGACGTGCGTAGACTGGTGTCGACGATTCGAATGCCGCAGCATCTGCTCAGCGGGAATTTATCACTCGGCGCGAGGGTTTCTAGAATAGTCGAATTGTATCCAGAACACTGTAGATCAACGAACATTATTCTAGGCTGTTCGCCTTAGTTCGGAACGTTCTCCCTGTCAGTAGAGATAACACATGCAGCACAGAAAGAAAGAACGGAACACTCGCCTCTCTTGGCACACACAACACCAATAACAGAGACCGGCGCAGCCGGTCGGCAAAAGCAAAACACAAATAAACAATCCCAACGCATGGTTCGCGGCATTACCCCCCTTCAAGAGCGCATCGACCCAATGCTAACACAAGCGACAGTCCGAACAAATAAAAAAATAGAAGTCCGTCATCGCGCGTAGAAAGGTTTCAAGCGAACCACGTGGACGACTTCGGGCCGCGTGCGTCGTCGTGATGTTCCGGAATCACCATCGGGGATCACCTCGTAGGTAAAGTGGCCAACACGTTGGAGAATCCGGTAGGGTACGAAATACCGTCGTAGAAGTTTCTCAGTGAGTCCACGTCGGTGGATGGGACTCCAAACCCACACACGAACCCCTGGGCGGTACTCGGCGCCTCGGCGTCGGAGGTTGTAGCGTCTCGCATCCACCAGCTGCTGGTCGGTTGTGCGACCTCGAGCGAGCTGTCGGGCCTCCGCCGCACGCTGAAGGTATCCTTGGACGTCGGCATTGAGGTCGTCTTCTTCCACGTGGGGAAGCATGGCGCCAAGCATCGTAGTCGGCCGTCTTCCGTAGACAAGCTCGAACGGTGTCATCTATGTGGTTTCCTGGATAGCCGTGTTGTACGCAAACGTGACATACGGAAGGACTTCGTCCCAAGTCTTATGTTCAACGCCGACGTACATAGACAGCATATCCGCGATTGTCTTGATCAGGCATTGTGTGAGACCGTTCATTTGCTGGAGGTACGCCGTAGTTCTTCGGTGATCCGTGTTGCTGTAGGTTGAGATTCTTTGCATAAGCGCCGCAGTGAAGGCCGTTCCGCGGTCCGTGATTAGGACTACAGGAGCTCCGTGTCGCAGCACAATTAGGTTTATAAAGAACTTGGCGACTTCTTGTGCGGAAGAGCGGCTGTCTCTGCGTAGCGCGTCATGTAGTCTGCCGCTACCACAATCCACTTGTTCTGTGATCATGACGTAGGGAACGGGCCTAGAAAGTACATTCCGATCTGTTGAAATGGCCTCAATGGGACGGCGATCGGTTGCAGTATTCCGGCGAGCCTTGTCGGCGGCATTTTTCGTTGCTGGCAGTCACGGCAACTCCGAACGTAGTGGGTGACGTCGGTTGTAAGTCGGGGCCAGAAGTACTTCGCCTTGATTTTTGCATTAGTGCGAGCTGTTCCGAGATGTTCGGAAGACGGGTCGTCGTGGCACGCTTCCAAAATTTCGTTACGAAGGTCTGCGGGAGGACAATTAGATATTTCGTTCTCGTTCCGGGGCTGAAATTCTTCTTCACGAGTACGGAGTTTTTGAGGGTGAATGCTGGTAAGTTCCTCTTAAACGCCCTAGGCACGGAGACATTGCGTCCTTCGAGGTAGTCGATCATGACGCGCAGGTCGGGGTCGGCACGCTGCTTGGCGGCTACGTCGCGCTCTGTCACGACTCCGAAGAACGCGCTCTCTTCATCTGTGTCTTGTGGTGGTGGGTCTACAGGGGCGCGAGACAGGCAGTCGGCGTCGGAGTGTTTCCTGCCGGATTTGTAGACTATTGTAACGTCGAACTCTTGCAGGCGCAAGCTCCACCGCCCGAGACGCCTAGAGAGGTCCTTCAAATTAGCGAGCCAACACAGCACATGGTGGTCTGTCACAACCTTGAACGGTCTGCCATACACGTATGGGCGAAATTTTGAAATGGCCCATATGATAGCCAGGCACTCTTTTTCGGAGGCACAGTAGTTTTTTTCCTTCTTCGACAGACCACGCCTTGGATGGGCGAATACCTTTCCGCAACCGCTTTGCTTTTGGACAAGGACGGCACCCAAACCTATACCGCTGGCGTCCGTGTGGATTTCCGTTTCGGCGTTTTCGTCAAAATGAGGGAGCACTGGCGGGTTTTGCAGGCGTTGTTGCAGCTCGCCGAATGTTTTTTCTTGGGCGTTTTCCCAGGCGAAAGGGGTGCTATCTTTTGTAAGGCGCGTCAGTGGCTCTGCAATGCGTGCGAAGCTTGCGACGAAGCGCCAGTAGTAGGCGCATAGTCCGAGAAATCTTCGCACGCTCTTTTTGTCTTTCCTTCTTGGGAAGTTTGCTATGGCTGATGTTTTCGCCGGGTCAGGCAGGACTCCCGCGCCGTTGATGACGTGTCCAAAAAACTTGCGTTCCTCGTAAGCGAAGCGGCACTTTTCGGGTTTTATCGTTAACCCCGACGAGCGAATAGCCTCTAGTACAGACTCCAACCTTGCAAGGTGTTCATCGAAAGTACGGGCGAATGCCACAACGTCGTCAAGGTATACGAGGCAGATGTGCCACTTGAGGCCAGCTAGCACAGTGTCCATGACCCTCTGAAACGTTGCGGGCGCCGTGCACAGCCCAAACAAACGTTTAATCGTTCTAAAAACGTTGGCCCAAACGGCATCACCTTGAACTCGTATAGACTGTCCGGGGTTATAAATGCAGTATTCTCTCGGTCTCTCTCGTCTACTTCAATTTGCCAGTACCCGGTCTTCAGATCCATCGATGAGAAAGAAGTACTTCGCGTGGCAGAGGTGGTCGAGGGCGCCGTCGATTCGAGGCAGGGGGTACACGTCCTTTCTGGTGATTTTGTTCATTCTCCGGTAGTCAACGCAGAACCTTAAAGTTCCGTCTTTTTTCTTCACTGGTACGACCGGCGCAGCCCACGGACTTTTAGATGGCTGTATTACGTCGTTCCTGAGCATCTCGTCTACTTGAGTCCGGATGGCTTCGCGCTCGTGTGAAGAGACGCGGTACGGTGACTGTCGCGTAGGTCGGGCTCCATCTTCGGTTATTATCCGGTGCTTCACCAAAGGTGTCTGACGTAACTTTGAGTTCGACGAAAAACACTCGCTGTAGCGATGAAGCAAAGCCAATTACTGGTTTCTTTCTTCTTGCGGTAGCGCCGGATTCACGTCGAAAGGATGCGGGAGATTGAAGGTATCTTCGGTTGCGCGTTAAAAGTCGGCGACTCGATCCCCTCACTTGTTTGTTGCATTTCTTCGAGGAACGCAATTGCAGCACCCTTGTTTAAATGCTCGTACTCCTCGATGAAACTGGTGACCAAAACGTGGGATTTGCGCTGGTTAAACCGCGCAATGCCTCTTGCGACAGACACACCGCGGTCAAGAAGCAACCTTTGGTCACTCTCCACGATAGAATCGACGTCAGGAGCAGCACCTTCACAGTAGACGGTGATCGTCAAGCTTGCGCGGGGTGGCAGGGTGACATGATCATCGGCGATCCTTACAGCTGCACAGTGTTCGGGGTTCGGTTCCGGCGTCATGGAGTGATCGGAGAGAAAAGTTATCGACTTGGTCTGTAGATCAATTATTGCGCTGTTGTCCGTCAAAAAGTCCATTCCGAGAATTACGTCGCGGGAGCAGTTAGGCAATACAGTCAAACCCGTTTATAGCGAATTGCAATATGCACGCGATTAGTTCGATATATCCAATAGTTCGATATAGCCGAACGCGCCTATAACGAACTTATCGTTACAAGTTCGCCATCCGCGGGAGCTCCCCTCTCCCTCCCGAACTCCACCATCCCCGCATGCAGAAACGAACACAGTAAAGTAGCCGTTACCATACCCAAAATAATCCATTTATTGCAAGTAATAAAGCTACTTCCCGCCTGAACTGCCTACTTTGCAAAGAAAAAAGCGGTGATTTTTGTTTTGACTTTTGTTTTGGCGACTTCAACTAGCATAGCGTTCTCTACACGAAACATTATTTGCACCAGTTCCAGTCCGCGTCCTCCAAAATCTAAGAAGCATTGGCGGAGCACATTGACTGCCGAAAGCGCTTCATTATAAGCGTCGGACGGCTTTCACTCGCGACATCATCGGAAATGTGGGGGAGCTCTTCCCACAGTTCACCGATGCTGCTGTCTTGGTCCGGACTCGCTGACTGCGCGGGTTCCGTCGTGAGTCCCGCGCGCCGGAAACAGTTACGGAAAGTGTCGGGCGTCATGTCGCTCCGTGCGAGAGAGAGAGAATCAACCTTTAGTGAGCCCTTTAAAGAAGGTGTGTGCGCGCAGGTACCAGATGGGGTGGTTCCCTATTCGCGGGACCCATATGTGTCCAGCAGCTGGCGCAATGTCTAAGTCGCAATTCTTGCTCAGTGGTGGCGGCCAATCCACATCTCATTCGCCGCTCCGAGACCATGAATTTCGGCGGCCATTCTAGGCGCGCAGAGTTCGATATATCCGATGTGAACTTCGTTATAAGGAATATGTTTCCCATGTATTTTCGTAACTGAATTATTTTTGTTCGATATATAGCATAATTCGCTCTATCCGGGTTCGTTATAGCCGGGTTTGACTGTACAACGAACGCGGCAGGGTACGTCATGCCGTCTATGGTGACGCGGGATGTGCACGTTCCACTTGGCGTCACGAGGTGGCCTCCTGCTGTGCGTATATGTGCGGAGCGTCCCATCTGGTCATAACTTTCTTCAGCTTCGGCGCAAATGGTCCGCTCATTACTGAGTAGTAGGCTCCCGTGTCTACGCGGGCGACTACATCAAAGCCGTCGATGGACACCTTGATGTCAGACGCTGCCTTCCTCGAGTTCCGGGTGCGTCGGGGCGTCGCATCTCAGCTTGTGCGGGTTGACGGTCAGGCACAGTGCGTCGTCGTCTTCTTCTCAGCGGCAGTCTCGCTCATGTCGGGTACGCGTCGCGCCGTGTATCTGTCGTCGTGTTCGGGAGTCTCGGCAGGGTTAGGTCGGGTCGTCGGGATGAAGGCATGTCGTGAATCACTGTCTTCGGCGCGTCCTTGCGTCGTTGGAGGGTTTCCGGTTTTTCGCCGTAGAGCAACTTCACCTCCAGAAGTTGCTGTTTCCCCCGCGTGGGCTGGGGGACCTTCCACGGGCGAAGTCAGCATTGCTACGGCGGTTCGGCGGTTGGCACGGGTAGGGCGACGGTGAGCGGTTGAATCGGACTGGGCCACGGCTTGTTTGAGAGAGATACTCGTCGATCTCACGTGGTCGTTGGTCAGGGAGAGGGCGAGGTGCGTCGACGGAGAATCCTCGCAAACCTAGCCTCTTGTAAGGGCAGCGGCGGTAGATGTGGTCGGCCTCTCCGCAGTAGTAACACAGCGGGCAATTATCGGGCGTTCGCCACACCTCGGTCTTCGTTTGCGCCTGTTTTCGGGTTACAGGGGGTCGGGCGGGCGACATTGGGCGGCGGTACGGCGGGGCCTCTTGACCACGTGTTGGAACAGGGCGGGGTCGATGAACAGTCGCGGAGTAGGTCATAGCCTCTGGCTCGCGGGGTGCTTCGGACGGCATAGAAGTTCCCAAAGCCGGCTGTACTTCTTCCCGGATCACGTCAGTCAGGGAAGCGACTTGAGGTTGTGGCACCGTCGTCGGGAAACGTTTTTGCAGCTCCTTCCTCACCACTTCACGGACGGTGTCGCGTAGTGAGTTGGAGTTAATAGTGCCGGCACCAATCGTCTCCGAAACCAGCGCATTGATTTGGCGGTCGTACTGCCTCGTTCGGATTTCGAGCGTCTTCTCCATCGTGGCGGCCTCAGACGCAAATTCTGACACGGTCTTGGGGGCATTGCGAACAAAGCACGCGAAGAGCTCTTGCTTCACACCTCGCATCAGAAACCGTAGCTTCTTTTCCTCCGTTATTTCTGGGTCCGCACGGCGAAAAAGTCGCTTTATCTCCTCGACGAAGATCATGACCCCTTCGTTGGGGTGCTCCGTTCGAGTTTCCAGCAAAAGCGCTGCGCGGTCTTTTCTGACCACGGTTGAAAAGGTCTTCAGAAACTCGCTTTTGAAGCGAGCCCAGTTGGTCAAGGAGCTCTCGTGGTACTCGAACCAAGTGCGAGCAGAATCTTCCAAGTAGAAAAAAACATGCCGGAACGTTTCTGCGTCGTCCCACCTGTTGCAGATCCGGACGCGCTCCAGTTCCTCCAAACATTCTTCTGGATCTTCTGCGGGGGCTCCTCGAAAGGATGGCGGTTCCCGTGGCTGCTGCAGGACGATTGGTGATGTTGCTTCTTGCACCATGGTGGTGGTTGCAGCGGTTGTTCTTTTGGGTCCGTCTGGCAGGAGACCAAACTCGGGTAGGAGTCCTTGCAGTCGGCGGCTGGCTCTAGTTGGACTTGCTTGGCGGCTTCCAGAGGTTGTTGGTAGCATGAAGGGTGCGTACCCCTCACCTCCACCAGATGTCACGTAGCCAAAGACGACGCAGCTGTCTTGAAGCAAAACAAGTTTATTGGAGCGAACTTGTGCTCCCCTAACAAGTCAAATAATACACAGGCGGTGAAACTGCAGTCAACAAAGTGGCGTGCGTAGACTGGTGTCGACGATTCGAATGCCGCGGCATCTGCTCAGCGGGAATTTGACTCGGAGCGAGGCTTTCTGGAATAGTTGAATTGTATCCAGAACACTGTAGATCAACGAAGATTATTCTAGGCTGTTCGCGTTAGTTCAGAACGCTCTCCCTGTCAGAAGAGATAACACATGCGGCACAGAAAGAAAGAACGGAACACGCGCCTCTCTTGGCACACACAACACCGATAAGACAGACCGGCGCAGCCGGTCGGCAAAAGCAAAACACAAATAAACATACCCAACCCATGGTTCGCGACAATATGACGATGAGTTTATACTGGCGGCTAATGCGGACAAGGATTGTATGACATTTGCCGGTAAAGTGGTACAATTGTGTGAGATAGTGCACTTTTTTCTTTATCTTTGTGAGGTGGGCGTCGAGAGGTGGTGTGTCGGAAGAGCACTCAATTTCTTCGGTGTCTGCTTGGGTACAAGAATAGGATTCGCAAAATATTTGAAGGAGGCAGGGGAGTCTTTTCGATCGATATATTCGGGGAAGGTATCCCAGTCTAGTCATGATAGTATTGCTTGGTGCGCGTCTTCTTGCCACGAAACGTTATAAGGAGAGGGAAGTGGTCACTACCCCACGTTGTAGAGTAGGGGGACCAGCTTTTGATGAGAGTGGGTGTTGCCCAAGTGAGGTCCGGTGTGGTATTTTCCCGAGCTTTATGAAGGCCAATTCTTGTCTTTGGGAAAGGTTCATTGATAAGAATGAAATTGTGGAGATCCATGGTGTCAGCGAGAGAGCTTCCTCGAGCAGATGCGCGGCTGTAATCCCATTCTGGGGGAGGGGCGTTGAAGTCACCACAAATGAGTATTAGAATATCGGGGTGACGAGGTAGCGATATGATACTGCACAAGAATGGCGGCATATCCTGGAGTGAGAGATGATTTTACTTTGGACCTACCGCGCGTTATTTGCGTGATAAATGGGTTCGTATGTGCAACGTAACCGGGGATACTCGGAGTTCCGTGTGTTTCTTGGAGGAGGATGAAGGAAGGTTGGGAACGTTTAACCTTCATCAGTAAAGTAGCGCGTTGGTGCTGAAAGCTGAGGCAGTTTAACTGTAGTGCAGTTATTGGGGCAGTCATGAAACAATCTGCGGACGCGGAGGTGGGGTCGTTTTCGGGGTTCTATCTTTCGGTCAATGGGTGGAAGGAGAGTAATTACTTGTAGAAGTTTCGTAGCTGATTCACCTGCGTGTATATATAGGCATGCCTGTTTTCGCAATCTTCCTGTCGAGCGAGTCGTTCTTGATGTATGTGAGCACGTATAGTTTGTAGTACTTGAGTAAGTTGGGGGTCCAGTTTGGATTTGGAGGCAGGAGTGCGTTTATTTCTAGAGCTTCGAATGCGCCTCGTGGACGAACGGGTCGTCGATGTGGGCGGCTGGGAGGAGGGTGGTTGGGAGGGGGGTGTTTGAGAGGAGGGTGGGAGGCTCAGTTGTTGGGCTCGTTTAAGTTCCATGATTTCGGCCTTGAGTTGCTGATTTTCCGCACGAAGGGCATTCAGTTGAGTAAAAATATGTGCCACATTGCTGTCAGGGTTTTTCTATTGAAAATTACTGTTGGGCTCGTTTGTAATAGTTTGCGTAGTAGAAAGACGAGGGAATGAAATATCTCTTTGCTGCACACGATCCGCCCAAGAGACGTCATTGGTGTATTATTTTGCAAAGGACGTGTTTGGTGGCGTGGGAACTCTTCCAGGGTAGGTAGGGTTCAGTGCAACGTGGCCCAGCTCATCGCAAACGACGCAGTAGATGATGGGTTCACAGTCTCTTGTGTCGGAATGCATTTTCCCACAGTTGCGACAAACGGTTAGGAAAGGACAATGTCGATACAACTGTCCGATGTTATGGCAGTTGTAACAGACCATTCGACGCGGTTGGTATGGCGACACTCTTATTATGGCCATATAGTATTTTACCACTTTTGGGAGATTCGGAGAGTCGAACGTTAAGACTGCTCTATTGGAGTGGCCAAGGCAGTGGCATGCTATGATTTTGGCTTGTTCGCAGCGGATTGATTTCAGAATTTCTTCATTTGTTTCATCTGGCTCAACTTCAATAACACCTCTGGACGTAATGGGCCGATACGGGGATAGCTTTATTTCATTTCCAATGGTGACTGAGGATCCACTCTGGAGGAAATGTAACTAAGTGGCTGATAAGAGAGGAGGAGGAAACAACTTTTATTGTCAGACAGAGCGCGTTAAGCGCCCGATGGGGTGGCTCCCTCTTCACGGGTTCCATATGCTTCCAGGGCCGCCTGGTCCCTGTGGATCAGTCGGAGCTGGTCTTCCAGGGCGGGGCTGGATAGCAAGATCTCCCATCGCTCGTCAACGGTGAGGATAGTAGGGGTATTACTTGTGGGTATAGGGGGGGGGGCGGTCTTTGGAGAAATTGCACTCTCCTATGACGTGCTGGAGAGTTCCTAGTACATTGCAGTGAGGGCATCTGTTCTTGTAGATTTCAGGGTACATTTTATTCTGGAGGCAGGGGTGAGGAAAGGAGCCTGCCTGTATTTGCCTGTATATCGCTTGTTCTGCTCTAGTCAAGGAGTGGTGGGGGTGTGGGAATGTCTTCCTACCGTCCCTGTAATATTTGACTATATCTGTGTAGCTAGTGATGGGTTGCCATCCCCTTCCCTCCTCCTCGGTGGCCCGGGAGTTGAGCGCTCGGGCCTGTTGATGAGCATATTCGTTGCCCTCAACAGAGGAGTGGACCGGGACCCAAACTAATTCGATCTTTTGTTTAGGAGGCGTAGCTTTTTCCAGAAGTTTTAGAGCCGCAAGGGACACCCATCCAGATCTGTAGTTCTTGTACGCAGCTTGTGAGTCCGTAATGATCTTGGTGACGTTAGGTTGCAGGAGTGCGAGGGCTATCGCTACTTCTTGTGCTTCCTCTGAAGATGGAGTGTTGATTGATGCGCAGGTGACCAGCTTGTCCAACCCGGTGACCGCGACCGTTGCCCTTGTGGAGTGTTTGGGCAGGGAGGCGTCTGTGTAGAGGACAGTGTCATCTTCCTCCAGGGTCCTGGAGAGGGCTCTGGCCCGGGCCTCGCACCATCCGGCGTGCCTTGTGGGGTTCATGTTGCGCGGTACAGTTTGCTTTCCATCTTCTCAGTCCACTCTTCGGGTAATTGGCCGTGACAGGTATAGTGGGATTCTTGCCATCCGATCTTGCGGAGGACGCTTCTGCCCGCCTTGGTATGGCTAAGGCGGACCCTTTGATTGGACAGGTGGGCTTCTATAAGCTCGGCTACTGTGTTGTGGACTGCTATTTGTAGTAATTTTGTTGTGGACGAGTTTGTGGGAATACCCAGGGCCTGCTTTTTGGCTTTCCTGATTATTGTGTCAAGTTGTATTACATCATTTTTCAGGAGTTTCATATACGGTGCTGCGTGGGTAATTCTTGAGGTAACAAAGGCCTGAACGAGGCGCAATGTGTCTGGTTCCTTCAGACCCCTCCGCCTGTTGGCCACTCGCCTGATCATGCTCAAGATCTGGTCTGACGCGAGCTTGATTTTTCTGATCATAGCCGTTGGCCTGCCGTCTGCCTGGATCAAGAGGATCCTGAGTTGAGGTACCGGAAGGATGCGGATCCCTTCTAGAGTGATTCCAATGGTTTCTGATCGTTTCCCTGATGTACGTGGTCTAACAATGGTCAGCTCCGACTTTTGAGGCGAACAGCAAAGGCCACAGGCCTTCACATAGCTGTCTGAGAATCGTCGTACACTGTGATGTAAAGGCAGTTGCCGAGTGTGTCGTACCGTTGGGAAGCTACCGTAAAATCCCGAGAGATAGCCCACCTAAGATCGAGAGCAAATCGAGTGAAAATATGACGTGGGCTAACTTTCGGTGTGCAGTAAAAAAAGACGAGAAATGTATCGCAGCCAAAGAGCGAACACGCGTTTATTAGCACTGTATTCATTCGTCGTCAAAACCGTCGAACAAACAGTCGCTCTCACTTTCAAACAAAAGGTCGACCACCTCCTCACGCACGGAGTTGGACGCGGCTGGCAGGCAGCAGAAGGAGGGATCGCCGAAACGAGCCGCTCATGAAACTCTGAGTCTTCTTATCCATCGAGGGCTGTTGATATACCGCACCTTTTCAGGTTCCTGTGACCTGTGACCTGTTATCTCACCCTATCCACGCTAGCTAACCTCGTTTCCCCGGGCGTCATCCCCGACTGGGATGATGCCATTGTCAGGGGTGGGTTATCTTTCGGTGTTTTTGAAAAAAATTGGAAAATTATGCCAAAAACAGGGGTGGGTTATCTTTCGGGGGTGGGGCATCTCTCGGGATTTTACGGTAGTTCATCAACGTAAGGGTTTGGTGACGTTTTGCCAATTATATTGGCCAGGGTATGTTTGGGAATCTCACTGACGCTTATTTTAGCGCGCGGTCTGAGCACGCGCAGAGAGCTTGGCCTACTCACCACGGTTCTGCTGGTGGAAGAGGTTGCCCGAGTCCATGAAGCACGGTCATTGAGAGGTCCGAGTTCAGAGTCTGTTTCTGGGTAGTTCAGGGGTGCATCAACTAAGCTGCGAACACTCGGTGGGTGTTTCACGTCGTCTTGCATATAGACGTCTTCACATGCCGCAGTTGGGTAACTATGGGACGCTGTTTCATTGGTGGTAGATGAACTGCTTGGTGGTGTAGAAGTGGAGAGCAATGTTGGAGGGGCAGTCACATCGAGGACCGGTGGCGGCGTAGCCACGGTCAATGGGGTCCTCGTAGTAATGACTGGCGTTGTATACGCAGGAGGTTGAAGCGACGCCATGTGCAAGTCCAGCATAGGGGGCCGCAGCAGTTCCGGCGGCGCCGACACGATTGCTGCGAGGCCTAATGTGGCAGTGGTGGTGCTGGGGCTGAAAAAAGCCCAGTGGTTCAAAGGAACTGGGGACACTGGGTATCAAAATGAAGGGAGGCGCTTAGTTATCACCTGGAAATCACTGCGAAGGAGGTGAATGGTAGCGAACAAGGTTTAGAAGCCGTTGAAGCAGGAGCCGATACGCAACCATACCGGCAGGCTCTTCGTCGTCGTCTTCAAGACCCAGTTAAAAAAACCAAGAAGATGCCCGGTGCTGATGTGTGCGTTCTCGTAACGACCACCCAGCGTCCCGGGAGCATGTTTGTCAAGTCAAGCACACCCACTTAGAAAGATTGACCAAGATTGTGGCGTCCGCCCGCCACTTAAACCACGAAAATGCCGCGCGCTCGTGTGCGCGTGCCTTGCGGCGATCGCCCAGCATCCCCGGCGTACGTTTCCGAACCAAGCATGCATTCTTAGGGAGATTAGCGAACGCTGGACAAAACAAACTCCAGCGTTAGCCGCTATTGTCGCAACACTTGCTCGGAACTAGAAAGACACGTCATCGCGTACGCCCCTACAAGGTGATGTCCAATGACCATCACTTCAGAAAAAATTAAGGAAGCTCACACTTGTAGCAACAATGACGGAGTAAAGGTCCTTTCGGCAGCTGAGAAAAAGCAAATCGGCTGCAATCGTACACTTAAATCGTCGTTATGGTCGTCAATGCTGCGTACAGCTTTGCTACCTTCAAGTCTCACGCGTTAGTGTGAGCTTCCTTCATTTTTATTTTCATAAGATTTTATTTTTGATATTTTTTGTTCAGGTAATGTTTTCTGTACTCCATTCAGCATTTTGCGATGCAACCTTCGTGAGCGAGTTGGCATGCTGCATGCAGAGTGACTCAGCCAGCGGGCGTTGCGCTGCAGAGCACGAGGTCGCGGGTTCGATTCCCGGCCGCGGCAGCCGCTTTTCTGATGGAGGCGAAACGCAAAAACGCCCGTGTGTACGAGATTTCGGCGCACGTTAAAGATCCCCAGGTGGTCAAAATTAATCCGGAGCCCTCCACTACGGCGCGCCTCATCGCCTGAGTTGCGTCGGCTCGTTAAACCCTACAATCAATCAATCAGCGAGCGAGTTGGCACACGGCATGCAAAGTGACACTGATGCGCTGGCCAAGCCTCGTTGGCGCTGTGTTGACATAAGCACCTACCGCTCGTGGGAACAGTGCAGGATCAGCCGACTGTCTGCCTGGTGTACACACGCCTCTTACGATGCAGGGACGAGGCGGGCAAGCTCCAAATGCGGGGGCGAAGTGCTCAGTATTTCAGCCTCTCCGATGTCGCGGAGGGTGTTCAGACACGGGGCACGTCCCGGCTAACCATACGATTCCAAGCTTCGCGTGCAGGCTTATCTACAGCCGACAAATGACAGAAGCGCAGAATTCCGATGCCTGAGATATCAAAAATGGCCAAGGAACGATAGCGTCGGATTCCAGGCATCGGATACCAAGCACGGAACCGAAAGCGAAACTAGTTTGAACTCCAATCTTAGACATCGTCTGATCACATCGCTGGACCAATACATGCCATCTGCTGCAGTTCTCGCGACCGCAGCGAATGTCGCATGGTATGTTTTCATGTCTCAGGCTTCATAAATTAACTTTTTTCATCGAACGGCTAAACGGTGAAAAGTGTGTTTATTTAAGCCAGGCTGTGCAATGCAAACAAAAACAGTAGTTTGACAGATTCACTTCAGTGCTCGTTGAAAAGGTTGGTGGTTAGCGTAGGTTTAAGAATATTCGAAAAGGACGGTGTTTAGTTGTAATAGCGAAGAAATGGTGTTCCTGGTCCTGCGGATTTTTGCACGGAGTAGCCAAAATGAAGAATAATCTTCACGTTTAAGCATACGTTTTCACTGATGGGGCTATACGGCAGCGGCATTACTATACTCGGCTACAAGTTAACAAAGGCAATACCTTATGCAGTGTATCACTCCGCCGAAGCGACAGCCCCGGATGCGAGCGCGGACGCGCGTTTTGAAAGAAGATCCGTTTAATGCGTGACATCGCCTGATTTTTAGATGCTAGCTTGTTTGTCGTCACTACAGTAAATCATAAGCATATTAACCCCGGTATTCTGAATTCCTCCTCCATTCGAGCCTCCACTCGAAGAGCTTCTTGAAAGCGATTTTCGCATTTAAAAGCATTGCTGTATCTTCCACTCAGCCCAGTCGATGAAACAAGTGGACTGGAGGGCAGACTGGCCTCCAGTTCATGGAGGGCAGACTGGAAAAATGAGCGTGTGCCTCGTGAGAGAGAGAGAGAGAGAGAGAGAGAGAGAGAGAGAGAGAGAGAGAGAGAGAATACTTTATTTCATTTCAAAAGGGAAGGGGAAACGGGGGTGGCGGGGAGGCTAACAGCCGCCTTGTTCTAGGCACCTTCTGGTGGCCTTCAAGATGAAGTCCGCCAGGCTCCTCTGCTCCTCCAACTTGGTACCCTTCGTCAAGCCCAGACAAACACGCTTCTCACACCAGCTCTACTTCACCTGTACAGAAACCAAACCCACACACTCCTCCCAAACTGTGCACGCTGTAAGGTACCGCAGGATCAAACCCACATCCTGTGGGTCTGCCCAGACACCAAGCCAATTAGGGCACATCACGCTGACTACTGCGCCTCGTGAGGAGGACCCCGCGTACCCAGCTCTACCTTTCAGACAACTCTCCCTAGCGTTCGTGGTGTGATGTCTTGCGCGCTCTCCTACTCGCCAGTTCACGTGCGTTCGCGCCTGAAGTGGGGAGCACAGACGTTCAGTTTCCTCTACGGGCGCCGAGTTCGCTAACTAGGTTCACGCCGGTGTTAGCACGTGCTAACGCGGTCCTCTTTGGGACAGATATGGAAGCCTGCGGACGAAACGATCCAGTCCTGCCAGTCATGGAGAACTTTCACCGGCAAGTCGGGAAATATATGTGAGGTTCAACAGCAGCTTGTCCGAGGAAGAGAGAGGGGCCGCCGTCACTGCTGTTTCTCCAGCCTTGTGCCACAGTACAAGCTGCGACATTTCTTGTTTCCCGTCTTTGAAAGCAATAGTTATCAGTTTCCTGGGGTATTCGGCAAAAATGGCTGACGCATTAAAATCCTGCGGCCGACCTATCCTGCGCTGCGAAATTTAATTCAAAATTGTGGTGTGGTACGTTCACAGGGCAAAATTCACGCAACGTCTTTAGAGCTTGTTAATTTCGGCACACTGTTCAACTGCTCCAGGATATCCGCCGTTGGTTTCGAAAAAGCGGGAAACTGAGGTGTACTAATGAAAGGGGCATACATAGCTGTCTGCGATATTGCAAACGTTAAAACAATTCATACCAGGTAGTGGTCAGACCACAGGCACTCTCTCTTGAACACCGTTCCGTGTATTTATTTTTTTTTCTTATAAATTACCTTCGTCTTTTATTAACGCCTTCAAATCGCATGCCGCGCCTGCGAAAATTAATATGTCTAAACCTGGATGCATATCTGCGTGGCAGAAGGTGGACCCCTAAGAATTTGTTTCGAAAGACACGCATGACAAAATTTGTGCTTTTTTTTCAGATTTCTCAAAGATTTTCTACTATGTCCCTGTTGCATAAGTTGCGGATTCGTCTCCACCAAACTTCTTCTTGCAGTGATTCTGTTAGGCGTCCGCATACAGGAAGCAAGCAAACTCCACCAACAAGTTGTTCGTTGTCGGTTTGGCTGCTGTGCTGTTTCCGGAAGTGGCAGTATTTCGAAATCTGGGATGAATAAATTCTCAAGCAAAACGTGCCGCTTCATAATTTTAAACTGTTGGCTAGGAAGTGGGGTACCCGGATTGCTTACACAGCACAGGAGACGTTTTCATACCTATGAAGCGAATGCTAGTCATGCAGACATCTAAGAGCGGAGCCCAAAAATATGCTGGCAATACCGAAACCTGCTGACATTATGATGAAAGAGTAAATGCAGCGGCGCGCCGTTTGTTTTTCATGTGAACACAGAGAGGGAAACCATCAAAATTAAAATTTCGAAGGTTCTGCGCGCCGAAGCTACACCTGGGCCATGAGGAGCGCAGTAGTGGAGGGCTCCGGAATAATTTTTACTAGCTGGGAATGTTTAACGTGCGCCGAAAACTCGGCACACGGACCTTTTCGCTTTTTGTCTCCATCTGAAAAGCAGCCACTGCGGCAGGTATCGAACCCGTCTGTTCTTGATATGCGAGGAAGGAACGATGACCCCCCCCCCCCCATGTGAATGGTTACAGTGTGTGACCTCTGGAGAATTTTTTTTTGGAGACACGAGGAGCGGTTCCGATTTTTGCGAAACACATTGGAGGCCACAGGACTTAGAATATCTGTCATTGACCACGCCGGCTGTCCGTTACAGGCGATCCGCTATTTTGACTGGGGATCCTGTGTTCGAAGAAATGGCAACGCCGCCTGCATTCAAGCCGTGATGTATGGCCGGAATGCAGTCCAATAAGGGAGGTAGGCCGATGAGTGCAATATTGAATACCCAAGGGGACAGTACTGCCCCTTGGACTGTGCCACGGCTGCCCAGCACGATCGAAACTTTGGCCAGATCTTCCACATTCAGTATTTTCCTATGACCCATGAGGATGAGCCTGATGTATATCTACGTTTTAGGTCCGCAGTCGAGGGTATTTACTTGTAATAACGCTGTAGACACGCCCTTGTGGTCCAGCCCAATGAGTGCTGTGGGTGAGGTGCGAATGGCGGGCAGCATTACTTCTTTCTTGAGCTGGATTAGGCCGTCTTCTGTACACGGACAAAATCGAAAGCCAGACATTGTCGCATGTGCCATCTCGTCATCTTAGAATTAGATATCTCCACGGGGAAATTGTACCTGTTCTCTCGTTCCGTCATGTTCGCCTGCCATGCCATACGACGACGGCGCAGCACGCATGAAGCTAACTCTTGTTCCACCGCTGGCAAGATGCTGATGTGGCATGATGGCGACGTACTCGGCTCCTAATCTGGAGAACCATGTTGCATTCCCATACGAACTACGATGTGTCCAATCTTGTTTTCTGTCCAATTGATTTACTTTATCGGAACTAATCTACATGTGCACTTCCCCAAACATTAGCGCTTTTTGTCACAGATTTCTTGCTCGACAGCAGCGGCCATTTTCTGCAGAGGTCAACACCGCCACTTTTCTCATTAGGGGACACTTAGGCTGTCACCTTTTAAAGTTTGTTAGCAGGAGGCCATGAACTACCTTTTGTAATTTTCCCTTCCCATTTCACCGCTCGACCACTGGCCCACTGTATAAACAACGCTCTTTTGCTTGTTTATTTTTCCAGGCACCAGTGGAGTTTGTATTTTACTCCTGGGTGATTCGGCAGCCAGGAGAATGATTAAAAAAGGGGAAGAAAAAGAAGAAAAAAAACAAGAAGAGGACGAAGAAGGCGACAACATGAAATTTTTCAGAAATGTCGGAAAGGCTTTGCCAGAAGGCCTGTCTGCAAAGCTGCCACTAGATTGCCGGCTAATTTATCCTCACGCGTGCGGCAGTAACCCGTTTACAGTGGTATTTGACAAAAGTTGCCCTCACATCCCAAATGCTCTCGGTTGCTAAATAAACCATTTCTCAACCTTCAGCGTGCTCGTTTTGCTTTGTTCGCATCGTCCTCGAGTTAACGGCGTGCATCCTGTACGCTATATACAGTACCGAAGAAACTCAAGGGTGCTCCGGACCACTAACAGGCTGACAAAGTGCTATACTAATCTTCAATGTAGGAGGGCTGGTTTTACGTTTCGCCTCCTAGTAGTATAAAACAAACTCCAGCTGCAGGTTTTATACAGGGTGTCCCAGCTATCGTGCACCAAGATTTAAAAAAAGAGTAATGGCGTAACACGAAGAAAACCTTGTGCATAATGTTTGCAGTATTGTGGAGAAGCTGGCAGCATTTCTTTCGTTAATGAGACTTAATTATTGTAATTAATTATCTAACTCCAGAAGTACTATCCTAATCACTAAAGTGTCAATGAGGCATCTAACTGCGGTATTTTCAGCTACGAACTAATTGCGTTCTCATTTATTCTGACCCATAAAGAAAACCCGCAAAATATGAAAAATACGACGTGACGGCGCCTCCGCGCGCTTTTGCGCGCATCGTAAAGCAATGCCCTCAAACAGGCTGCCTCTGAGTTAGCCAGAATGAAATAAACAAAAGAAAGAAGAAATCGCGACCGAGTTTGTGCCTTATCTGCACACGCGCCCCGCGAATCTTGGGGCCCTATTCTCGACTGCACAAATTGCCGGCAATTCAACCTGCCCTTCAGGGGAGGAATTAACGCGGATGTGACGTCACGTTTGCTCGCAGCGTACCCGCGCCGCCCGCGCGGTGTGTTTACATTTTTCCCAGTGCTGCCTACACGGCGTGTGCGCCGTAGTGGACGTAGTGGTTCAAGTAGTCGCGTTGGACTTTTGCTGTCGACGCAAGAACTCGTGAAGTGTCGATGGTTGTCGCCCTGTCAACCTTCGTTCAACAGCTCCAGCGTCTTCTGGCTCCACGGCTTTGCAGTTAGCTGTGGGCGTTCAACTGTCCACCATCGGCCGACTCAGGTGAGAACTCCTTTTTGGCGGGTTTGCAATCAGTTCGCATATCTCCTACTGAAAATCTTGCTTTCTGGTCGCGGCAGTTATATTAGCGACGCTTACGATATTCTTAACGGCGCGTTCTCACCGTCTTGCATTATTGTCGCTGTTTATGCTGCTCTGTTCACGTCTGTCGACGATCGCGAGCTGTTGATGGTTTGTTGCACAGCGCGGAAACTCGCTCGCATGCAAACCCGTCTCGCCCATGGCGTTTCCTAGAGCCACTAGATGAAGTTTATTTAGTGCCTCTAGCGTTTCCTTGTCTCTTCTTTAATGTGGCGTCATTAACATCACTTGTTATCCTCGACGCTTTTTCTAGACAACGTGCCTTGTGCTAACCGATCTTAATATTGTAACGAAAATGAACTTGCAGTACGATCTGTTGGTGAAGTTAGGAGCGTGACAGGACGCTGTTGGCAAGGTTTTCATGTGTGCGTGTGGTCCGTGAGGGCGTTGTAACACGCTCTTTTAGCCTGTTGAACCAACACCACCTAGACTGAAACGTCGAGGTGGTGTTGGTTGAACTCGTTGCTGCATCCAGCACTTTTGCTTGCCAGGAGTGCCTGCCAAGGGATGCTTACTTCGTTATGTGTTTTCATCTTTAATAGTGGGGCCAATCATCGCTCACTAACCGATAGAAATTCAGCGGGAACGACCCGGATAACGCAGGGCGGCCAAGAGCACTGCTTCTGTGGTCTTCGCTGTCGTTTGCCCCTTTTTTTAGTCATCCTAGATTGTTTATTTACTGCTGCCTCAACGGTGTTTCATTCCTCATGTTCCATGTCTTTCTCTTGCAGCATCTCCTGACTGCAGTCACGGTGCCCCTAGCCTGCCTGCAGCACTCATCCTTCCATTCTAGTGGGGACGGATGTTTGCAGGCCACTTGTCACAACCAAATGGGTTCCCGACTTTGCCTGGCTTGTAATTGATGGTATACTTTAGATCCACCAGTGCGTTCTCCCTCTGTGTACATTTCAAGCGAGGGTTTACAGTCACACGGTAGTTGATAGCCATGGAGATTGCAGCGTGTGTACTGAAAATCAAGCTCAGTGATTTAGGCCAATGTCAAAAAACCAACCTGGTCTACGCATCCATTCCAGCCTGACATTTTCAAGTACAAGTCTTTCAGTAAGTAGTGTAACAATGAAGAGGTAGGGATAGCTCATGCGCTGCTTATTTGCTACCTTAATTTTTTTACTGATGAAAATTTATGGACGATGCTATATGTACCACCTAGTGAGGTCCCACCAGAAATTGTTACATGCACTACCGATATAGCACAATCTATGAGGCGGGCTGGCGTGACCTTCGTGCAAACAGCATCGTACGTGGTTTCCATCACGATAAAGTTTGCACTGTATTCTTGGGCGTGTAATGGGTTATGGCTGACCACAGGGTCGTTTACGGCACCTTCCAGCTTCCAGTGGAGGCAGGAACATAAATTACGTTGTCGGCCAGGGCACAATACATGCTGACACCACCATAGATATACCGTGCCTCGGATGCCCGCGTCATTTTTTTTTTAATTTTACTTTTGAGTTTTGTGTAAGCAAATGTATCTAGTGCCCCTATGCTTTATATCCTTGGTTTTTGCAAACACTTTAAGTAATATCGCACGGTAGCTTTATTCGTCTTAATTAAATTTATCAGGTGCCAGATTGCTCAGATCTCGCATGGTTTCCTATGGCTGCAGGGATGTACAATGTCTCGGGTTCGATTCTTGGCTGCCGAGGCTGCATTGAATTTATGAAGCAAAAAAATTAACCTTCTGTACACGATGTCTTGGTTTACGCTAAAGATCCTTGAGTGAGAGGTCTACCACGCTGCCCTGTGCCTCATAGTGCGAAGTGCCCTCAGTTTACTCGATTATGCCGCAGTTACTTAGTGCCTTCTCATGTAAACTCTTGAGTGCAAACGGGAGAAGGTGCACCTACCTCGCCTTGAGCTGTTAGACTAAGTTGCCTTTTTTGCACGACGTTTAAGCTGTGTGAGAAAGCCATACAGGGCTGAGAATGTTGTAAGAAGCGCTTCTTATGTGAAGCAGCTCATACATAGCGTTTAAAAAAAGCTTAAGTCACATTATTTTGCAGTGCGCTCTTTAAACGTTTTACACCCCTCCTACCGCCGTGCTTTTATTGTTAATAAAGGCGCTTTGCATATGTAGACGCAGGAAAATGAAGCAGGAAGACATCTAGATATTTTTTTCAGCTGCACAGTGTCGCAGGCTATGCACCTGACGCAATGCTGTTTGTTCATCATGGTTTGCACTGTGCTTTGAAACAACTTGTTACCAAGATCCAAAGACTCTCTTGGCAATTTCATGTCAGGAATGATACAAAAAGATTATCCGTGGAAGCAATGCCCATATTCTTCTTGTCATTTTGTAGTTTATGAGAGCTGCTGCAGCCAAGCATTCTATGGTATATTTATGAACTAGAAAATACATGAAAAAGGCAGTCTCTAAGCTGGAGGAAAACTATCGAGTAGCATCTGCATTTAGTTTAAATAGTGGCGTGTTGCCCAACTGCTGGGCAACCGCTATTAATTTTATGCCATGTCAGATGCCCATGATTGTGCTCAAGTATGTGAACTCTTAGGCAGTTACATGTTGATAAAAGAATTCCGTGCTATCTTCATTCATTCTCTGCAACTCGTTTGTGCTCATGGGGAGCATTCGGAGTGAGACGCTTAGCATGATAAAAATCAGAATACGCCTTACTCAGTTGGACTCAAGATATACCTGATCAGGACAAGTCTACTTCTGAATGCTTAAATACCTGATCATATATGAAGAATGGCCAACTTGCTGAAGGAAAAGAAGCAGCCCCACCTCTTCACCGTAAAATAAAAAGAAGAGAAGAAACTATTTTACATTGTTTGCAGGCAATTAAAAATAGGTCTGCATGCAAAAAGGTCTGCATGCAAAAGGTCCAGGCGAGGCTGTTGTTTCTTACGCTTTCAAGAATACATTAATACTGTTGTTGTTGTGCAATATAAAGTGAATTTTTCTTACACTACTTCCGCGGGTTCAGTTGTCCTTTCTGGGTGACCTATGAGACCAAAGGTGCAATGTAATTAATTAACAGTACGGCTATGTTGGTTGTAAACATGATAGAAAAAGAGCACAAAAGTACGCATGGCAAAATTCAGGACTTTTGTTGTGTTGTTTCTCATTTATAGTTAATTTTGTTTTGTCCTATGGCATAATGCAACTCTCGAAACCACCTTTCCTGAGAAACCTATTGAGCACAATTTTTTATACCAGGCAATATTACGTGCAATGGCTGCACAACACTTTTTGCTTGAATATGTGGCTAAAAAATGTCTTTGTTATTTTGAAGCACGCAGTTTTCATTGCCAGTCAGACAAAATGGGGCCAGATGCCATCTGTGCAGAACCGCATGTGACCGCACCATGGGAGGAGGAGGACAAACATTTTATTGAGCCTTTAAAGGCCCCTTAGGGGACGTGGTGACCGGCGTACCGGTGACCACAGCAGCCGTCGCCGTGACCACCCGTTGGGTAGACAGGTCGAACTTCCCAGCGCCTCAGCCCTGTGCCCACCGTCTGCTAAGAGGGGATAGGGGTTGTGGGGACAGTTCCAAAGGAGATGGTCCAGAGTTTCCACTGCTCCGCAGGCCGGGCAGTTGGGGGAGGGGTAGACGGAAGGATCAATATGGTGCAGGTGGTATGGGCTTGCACCAGTCACCATAGCCGTTCTTCTCTGTTGGATAAACCCGGGTGTGCGGGAGGGAGTTGGCGGCGTGACAGGCAGTAATGTGCCGTAATGTCTTGGAAGGTCAAGAGACTGTCCCGAGCTGATAGGGCTCCGTGAAAGGGTTCGAGGCTAGGGCCTGCTCGGACGGTGAGCTCTCGAGCGGCCCTATGTGCTGCCTCATTCATTTCCCCCCACGCCCGTCTGGGCAAGAGTCCAGATCAGCTCTATGGGTACGGTAGGAGGATTTTTGAAGAGAATTCCGAGCGCCAGGGGCGAGATCATGCCTCTGGTGTAATTTCGAATGGCCGTTTTCGAATCCGAGATGATAGTGGTAGGGGGCGGCCTATTTGTAAGGGATAGGGCGATTGCCGCCTCTTCCGCCTCAGCGGGTCGGATGGTGCGGACTCTTAGGGAGTTAGAGGAGGAGTGTTGGGATGGTTGATTAGTGCGACAGCGTATGCGTCCTGCCGTGTGGGGTGGACGGGGTATTTCTCTGTAAGCGCTTGTGCCCATTGTTCCCTACGCTGCTTGTTGAAAACAGGGTGCATATTGCGCGCTAAAGGGCGGATAGTGAGGGAGCCATGAATGTCGGGTGGTACCGGGAGCCTGTCGTCACAGAGAATAGAGGCTTTAAAGGAGCACTGACACCGATTTTCGGCGTTAATATTATTGCACAGTTCGCTTCCTTCACTTTACAGAATACCCTGGCTGAAATATGAGCGGCCTGCGACGTGAAGAACATAGTTCAATTGGATCGCATTTATCGCGCTGACGGAGCAGCGCGCGGAGCGGCACTCAGCAAATGGACATCAGCGTGACATCACTGCAGGAGAGGAAAAAGAAGTGACGCGACAGCGCTCGTCAAAAACTCGTGACGTCACTTCACGCGCGCGGCCCCACGAGCGGCGAGCGGGCGCAACACCCTCTCAAGCGGGCGCCGGTGACGTCCGCACAAAGCGGTGAGGTCAAACCGGGAGGCTGTCATATGCAGTCATATGCGCCGTTCGGGATGAAAGCGCGGGAATTTGAAACAAACGATTTTTAGGCTGTTCAATGTAATTAACTATCGCACGCTGAAGTGTTTGAAGTGCTGTTTCAGGTTCGCCAGACCATTAAGCATCGATAAAAGCAATAAAAGTGTAACAAAATTTTCGTGTCAGTGCTCCTTTAAGGTTAAGAGTAGCAAGGAGAGTGCGACCGGTGGGGGTGAATGAGAGCCTATTTAGCTGACCGATAAGGTGGGCTTCAATGAGTTCCTCTGCCGTATTGTAAATGCCGAGTTTCTCGAGTCTGGCAGTGGTAGTGCTCTGAGGGATTTGTAGCGCCGTTTTGTAGATGTTTCGAATGAGGCAGTTGACTTTAGAGAGTTCGGTACGCGAGGGCAAGAGATACGGGAGGGAGTAAGTGAGACGGCTGAGCACAAATGCCTGTATCACCCGGATACGCTCCATTTCTTTGAGCCCCTTGTTGTGGGCAGCAATCCTGCGGATGAGGGTGATCGTCTGATTCACCTGAGAAGTCAGCTGTGCTGGGTACTTACTGTTTGCGCGATTGCGCTGTATGCAGAGCCCAAGTATTTTCAGGACTACCACTTGGGGAACATCCCTACCGCCAATCCGGACCTCAATGGTGGGTGTCTGGGGTAGGTTGCCAGTTGGTTTGGCGGGGAGGATTAAAAGCTCAGATTTTTCAGGTGAGCATCCAAGCCCAACTTCACGAGCGGCGGCGGTAACTAAGTCAGTTCCCTGTTGGAGAGCCTCCTCGATTTGAGCGTCGCTGCCTTTGGTGGTCCACAGCGTAATATCATCGGCGTAAGCGAGGGACTGCGGCGAGCTTACTGGGAAGGTGGATTAGGGCAATGTTAATTGTTGGGAGATGGATAGTGTTGGATTGTACGTCGCTGAGCTGAATAACAGCCATGCGGTTCGAAAGGAAGTTATGGATATAGTTGTACGTGTGGCTACCCGGAGCCAAAGTGGCAACGTTACGCAGAATAGCCTGGTGTGATACGCGATCAAAAGCTTTCTCAAGATCTAGTGCCAAAATGGCTGAAATATCTACCTTTGAAGGGGCAGCCATAATTTCGTGTTTTAATTGCAGGAGTACATCTTCGGTTTCCGCACCGTGTTGTCGTTTTTTGCCAATCGCTTGTTAGCCCTACGGGAACCACAGCACGTGTAGTGACTGCCATAATCTTTGTCTCAGCCTTATAAATTGACGTGAACCTATTTCCTCCTTAGTTAAAACAGAATTACTTTTTTGTTGTTTGATCCTGTATACAGTAAGCAGTATTGTTTGTAAAGAAAAGGAACTACCACCTGAAGAAAACCACCTCTGCTTCAAAAATGCAATGATCAAGATTAGTATCATACTACAATGAGAACATATAAATGTCAAAATGTAAAAAATTAGCCATATACATAAATAACTAATAAAGTGCGCCTCTGCGCAAATTGGTTTTCGATACATAAACAAAGGAGTGCTTCAAAGAAAAAGGACAAGGAAAACATTACACCATCTTTTCGTGGGGAACCCTGAGGAGATGCGAAGCATCATGGGGGTTCCGTGTGTTGTTTGTGTATGTTTCCGTGTGTATGTTTCATTGTGTTGTTTCATTTCTCGGAGCACGAATGGGAACGTAATCTGCACCCCCATGGTGCTTTTGGTTTAAGACCAGTGTGCCCCCTTAGAAAAAAAGAATTTGACTTTTTTGGTAGACAGCTCAATAAAAGACATCCCAAAAGCAAAGATTGAGGTGTGTTTCCACCATACTACTCTAGGGTGCTGGTGGCAACTGCCCTGGATGAACCTCTTTTAAACTTTATTTCAGGAAATGAGTGGAAATCTACACCCTTTTACGATGGGGCGCTACATGAATGGGTCATTTTTAGCCACTAGATTCAGTGTCATGTCTTCATCTTCTCTCTAAGGGGTTTTGGCACTTCCCCTTAAGGGTGATTTACCTTGACTTGTGACAGCCACGCAGCACTTTTTTCATTTGTAACATCATGGCAATTTGCAGTCCCACTTCCAGTTTGGTTCCTCCTACTGTGTACTGCAGAGTACAGAGTACTGGGTGGTAGTAGTGTCGCCAGCAAGCAGTCCTCTAGCTCCCACGTTGCTGTTCATCTATACCATCCAGCCACACGCCTGGTTGACGAGAAAGTACAGTGGCTACTAAGTCTCCCAACCCTTAATTTTGTCCATTTGCCGTATTCTTCGTCCTTGTTCGGCTGCGTGGGAAGGTTCAGACGCAACTGCTGTGCTCTTCTATTGCTCCGTCTCCTATCCAGAGAGTTCCTCTCCGCAGTTATGTGCAAATCTGCGGCTGTTGTCAGTTTCATCATTGGTCTTTGCTCTCTGTTACTTGTTCTTTCATGTGTTCATTAATTGGTATAATTACAAGGAAAAAAATGTGCACCCTTTTGTCTTACGACAATAATGGCTTTTTTTTTCTTTAACGTTTATTGAAATGTAAAAAAAAACACCCGGGGGTCTCTTGCTAGTGCATCAGACCCCCTTAGGGGTAGCGATAAGTTAAGGTTCACAACGGGTATGGGTGGGAAATAGCAAGGGAAAAATAGTGGGTTGGGATATGAAATGCAGGAGAGTGTCCCACACTGCCTTCGCTAAATTAGGTGGGTAGGAGGGATGCAGGAGATCATTTAAGGAATTTGGTTGTAAGTTAGTGGGAAGGGTGTCTAGGAGAACCTCTCTTTCAGTTTAACTCAAAGTTTTCTCATGAGGGATTCCTTGCTTGATTGTCATCTGAGCTTGGACGTTGCCTCATTGAGCTATCACTTTTACTTGCATGCAGTTTGGACTTTTGATGGCAGTGGCTTTGAAACTTCGCCGCTTGACTTTGCATGGCGAAAGCTTCGCGTTCAGCTGTCGTCGTCATTAGATTGTGAGGTGCACTATTTTTGTCTAATTTTGCATGTCGATGCACCGCTATCCAGATTCAAACTGCTTCGACCATGTTGCAATGGTGTCACGGAATAGATGTTGGTTTGACACCGCGAGGGTCCTGATTTCTTTGACTGCAGGAAGCGTTTTTTTTTCTGTACTTCTTTACCAACGATCATTATCATTGTCAGAGAAAGTTGGCTTTTCTGCAATGCCTTTTTGGCATGGCATATTGCACTGGTGAGACATAGAAATTTTTGCTTTAAAATCAGGTCTTCAAGCACTTTTGGTCCAGTGAGTAGCAATCTGCCCGTATTTGTAACCATACAATACTGAGCAAGTACCCTTTGATCCTTTCTGTCTTGTGCCAGCAGTCTCGTCATACAACACATGAAAGTGCCCTCAACTATTGTCCGCACTTTTCACTTATCCCTGACCCAGTAACTTTTGATTCCCGTGTTGCGCATGTCATTTTCATTCAGGGTCACCTTGGGGCAGATGTTTGTATTTTTATCAAGTGGTTTAGCCACGGAGCATGCTTCGCACTCTTGTGTGAGCAGCATTATGGTGCCTTGTTGCTTGTCCAGCAAGTGATGCGATGTCATGTCAATAAACATTCTTCAGTGTTTGTGACGACTTTCGTGTTTTCTTGGCTTCACTTTCACATAGTGAGAGTTCCTATCCATCAAGAAGCATACACTTACAAATGCTAGGTATTCTTATTTTTTCTTGGAGGTGACGTTTACGAAGTTTCCTTGGCAACACAGCATAACATCAAAACAAATAAAACCAACTAAAATGGCAAATGTGGCATATTGTTAAAAATAATAAACGGTGCAAAAACAACAAAGCACGAGAGAGATAGAGAGCATGAAAAGTGACAGCACTGCCTGTTTGTACTGTTTTGTTGTTTTCGTGCTAAAAATTTTCAAAATAAATAAATATGCAAGGAATGCAGTTGAAGTAGGGTAACTTTTTATTCAAACTTGTCCCTTGGACATACAAGTACATTTCTTGAATCGATAGCTGGAATGCAGGATGCAATTTTCGATATCAGGCAAACACTGGTTTCTCGAAGGGACACAACAGTAAGCTGGTGCAATTCTTATTTGTAATTGCATTGTTCAGTTTAACCAGTACAAAACATTTTGGCCAAAGTCCAAAGCATTGGTTTAGGTAGAACAAAAAAAATGCCTGTGTGCGAAGATTTTGAAGCATGTCAAAGGTTTATAGGTGGCCTGACTTAACCTATAGCCCTCCACTGCAGTACCCCTCATAGCTGGCCCGAGCTACGCCGAGCTTTGCCACGTGAAACCTAAAAAGTCGAATTTTGATGTTTACAGCTGCGCTGCGCAATGTATAAGCCTGGTATAATTTACTCTTCAGTATTTTTACTCTATCCAGGTTTTCTCTTTATTACACCACAATCAAAGTGTGCAGCCAGTGTTGAATTGACGAGAGTCAACCAATTCAGGTTGAAAGCACAAAATGCTCTCTAACAGAAATGGCAGTCTTCACATGGGATCAAATACGTAGTTCTTTAACACTAAACAAGGCCACTGCAGAATGCCAGGAGCGTAAATGATACTCAATGAGGTGCAGTTGGCCAGTGCGTAATTTAAACAGCATTGTTTTGAGACAAACGGGAATCGGTGAAACAGCCATGAGCTTCTGACAGCAGCTATCATCGTGACTGGCCAATTCACCTGAGTGGGGATGTTATGGCTATGTGTTGTAGCTTGAGCGTGTGGCCTAATGAATTGCCAAGAAATTTCAAACTCATTGTATGTCGAGTTGCTTGTACCTGTGGACGTTTTTTCAGTTTAAGGTCATAATGCGCTCCCTGGGCCCACCTTTAGTCAGCTAGACCCACTGAGCTATAGTGGTGTCAAGGATGTGGTGCTGGACGTGCACTAGGGAGGTCCTGGGTTTGATTCCCATTGGTTTCAACTCTTCCCAAAGTTGTTTTGAACACAATTCACTCTTTGTTCTCTTTGCACTGCCGGCCAATTTAGGAGCTGTTGTGCTAGTACAGACAGCGAATAGTGGCTTCTTAGTCAATGGGCCACATATTGCTTTCGCGTTGATAAGGTAGTTTTCAAGATTGTGTGTTACGATTGGTTACAGCTGCTACATTTAAGGGGCCTAAATCGGACCATGTGCAAATTGCAGGCCTGTGATAAATGGGTACAGGTGATTATTCAGATGCATAAAACTGTGCCTACTGTCAAGGCATGCCGTGAATTTGTTGGTGGAATGGACGTTTACAAACATGCATTCGCATGATTTCCACTGCAGCATAAAAAATTGAGGCTCCCTAGATAACGACATAAAAGGTGCATTGTAATTTTGCAGCTCCCAAGTAGTACACTACATAAGACCAGCACTGCTTCCCCTCGTGGTGCTTTGGGCGGCTCACAGCAAAGTCCACTAAGCATCAGAATCAGCTAGTGCTTGATGTAGTTGTTACATCTATTCCCTTTGAAATGCAAACTGCTCGACACCAGATTTCCCTACACTAATAACATTAGAATTTGGTTAGACAAGTGAAATGAACTGGAAAGCTGTGGGTGAAAAGTATGATCAACATAACAATTCCAACAGGGACAAGACCACCTTGTTTTGGGAGCTTTACCCAAAAAGACCAAGGCACTTGGCAACGAAAAGAGCCCCAGCTGAAAACGGAGCAAGGCCTCACGGCTTGTGGAGGGTGCTCCTCATGGTAGAATGTAACTGCCTGTCATCATGTGATTTCGATTGCCCAGGCATCTTCACCACCACTGTGTTGACATTGAAGGAAGGTGACAGGAAAGTGTCCGCAAATTCGTGCGTCAAGACTACTATTCCTGTTGACACAGGACAGACAAAAGCCAAAATTACTACTAAACTAGTTTTCTGCTCTGCACAACAAAGGGGTCATTTTTTTATTTTGCAAAAGTTAATAACATGCCCTTAAATAATCCATGCATGACATATGTTCATCACAGATGGGTTTGGGTGCATCAAATTATTTGTTACACGGAACATTGTTTTCTGCACTGAGCAGTGCGAACTCGCAGGAACAGTTTTATTTCGTGTAAGGCATTTCCAAGAGCAACGCAATCACTTTGTTCCCTGTCTACCTTACTCATACTATCAATTCGTAAATTTATACCAGCAAATAGAAAACAAACAGAAGGATGAACACAATTTAGCACACGAGATATCCCCAGCTGTCCACTGCTTTGATACTCGGTGAAAGACTTGTAACGGTAAAGCTGGCATAGATCCGTACATCGTTTGGTTTTGTTTTCACTGGCATTTCCAGT
This sequence comes from Haemaphysalis longicornis, assembly GCF_048455015.1. Classification (NCBI taxonomy): domain Eukaryota; kingdom Metazoa; phylum Arthropoda; class Arachnida; order Ixodida; family Ixodidae; genus Haemaphysalis; species Haemaphysalis longicornis. Next base: position 106,530 of record NW_027526291.1, on the reverse strand, counting down.
ACACACGCTCCTGTCTTCATGGCTATCCACTGCCACGTTAGTGTAAACACTCGCTTTAAATGTATGCACAGAGAGAACGCAGCGGTGTATCTAAAGTATACCATCAATTACAAGCCAGGCAAAGACGGGAACCTGTTTGGTTGTGACAAGTGGCCTGCAAACATCAGTCCCCACTAGAATGGAAGGATGAGTGCTGCAGGCAGGCTAGGGGCACCGTGACTGCAGTCAGGAGATGCTGCAAGAGAAAGACATGGAACATGAGGAATGAAACACCGTTGAGGCAGCAGTAAATAAACAATCTAGGATGACTAAAAAAAGGGGCAAACGACAGCGAAGACCACAGAAGCAGTGCTCTTGGCTGCCCTGCGATATCCGGGTCGTTCCCGCTGAATTTCCATCGGTTATTGAGCGATGATTGGCCCCGCTATTGAAGATGAAAACATATAACGAAGTAAGCATCCCTTGGCAGGCACTCCTGGCAAGCAAAAGTGCTGGATGCTGCAACGAGTTCAACAGGCTAAAGGAGCGCGTTACAACGCCCTCACGAACCACACGCAGACATGAAAACCTTGCCAACAGCGTCCTGTCACGCTCCTAACTTCCCCAACAGATCGTACTGCAAGTTCATTTTCGTTACAATATTAAGATCGGTTAGCACAAGGCACGTTGTCTATAAAAAGCGACGAGGATAACAAGTGATGTTAATGACGCCACATTAAAGAAGAGACAAGGAAACGCGATGGGCGAGACGGGTTTGCATGCGAGCGAGTTTCCGCGCCGTGCAACAAACCGTCAACAGCTCGCGATCGCCGACAGACGCGAACAGAGCAGCATAAACAGCGACAATAATGCAAGACGGTGAGAACGCGCCGTTAAGAATTTCGTAAGCGTCGCTAATATAACTGCCGCGAGCAGAAAGCAAGATTTTCAGTAGGAGATATGCGAACTGATTGCAAACCCACCAAAAAGGAGTGCTCACCTGAGTCGGCCGATGGTGGACAGTTGAACGCCCACAGCTAACTGCAAAGCCGTGGAGCCAGAAGACGCTGGAGCTGTTGAACGAAGGTTGACAGGGCGACAACCATCGACACTTCACGAGTTCTTGCGTCGACAGCACAAGTCCAACGCTACAACTTGAACCACCACGGTGCACACGCCGTGTAGGCAGCACTGGGAAAAATGTAAACACACCGCGCGGGTACGCTGCGAGCAAACGTGACGTCACATCCGCGTTAATTCCTCCCCTGAAGGGCAGGTGGCAATTCAGGCAATTTACCAGAAGTCTCTCCTGACTGGCTTTCAATTTTGGTCACGTGCTTCCGGTTGACAAAGCGGTTGTGTGTGCTGTCGTCATTTTGACGTTTCATGTCGTTTACGGACACCAGTTCTAAAGTTTGCCTTATTTCTCGTTACTGAAGGCGCATAACTCTTGGCCGGCAATGAAAAACCAGACTAAATGCAGCGGACATGACAACGTAAGGCTGTCTTTGCTATTCAACAACAATACTGCTTGTAATACACACCCCCTCTGTGATTGGCTGAGAATGCGTTACGTAATTTGAACACTTGACGAGAACAATTACGTCGTGCATTGGCAACTTCAGCCTGCGTAAAAGTGACGTAATGCTACGTAACAGCTTGAAAATTGCGGCTTTTTTTTTGTCGCAAAATACAAGCAAAATAGGGCGAAAAATTGCCCCGGCTTACGGCGCCGCGAAATCTGCGGCAATTTGCAGCAGGCGCAGTTTCGCATGCGCGCTGTTTAAAGCATATTTAATACCGAAACAAACTATAGTTTCAACTCCTTCCAAGTCAGCGATCATGGAGCATACAAATAACGTACAGTATTTTGCTTTTATGTTTGGCAATAAAATAAAAATTATTTGTTTGGCGCAACCGCAACATTATAGGGCAGTACAAGCCTCTCCATGGCAAAGAGAACATGCACAATGCATGGCATTTGTCCATACTCGTCCTAGTAAGCTGTTGGGTCACATGATCGAACTCAAGAAAAAAATAACTAAGAAAAGTGACTATTTGGTTCATTACAGCGCTGATTAAAGTCGAGCTTGACGAATGAGTGAATCGGCGACATCGGTGCGCTCCGCGGTTATCAGGCGTAGCGCTTCGCTGTTCTTATGTGTCATAGAAGCGATGGTCGCGGCCGACTTTTTCTGTGATCACGCCATAAATTTGTAACATAGCAGCAGACGATGGCGTGGCGGCGGTCGCGGCAGCATAGAGTTCGCGGCAGGGAAGGTGATAACGCAACAAAGCTTGCATTGAAGCAGAGAGCCCAGGGGCCCTATTCTCGACTGCACAAATTCCCGGCAATTCGCCCATGTTGTTTTGCGTAAGCACGACGTTAGCAATCAGTGACGTGATGCACCGATAGTTATGACGACATGCAGTGTAATTTGACGTGTTACTCATAAAGATCGCTACCAAGGTATCAAATATTGTGCAAGAAAGATATAAAAACATTTGGCATGTACCATAAAAATAAAGACGGTAGCTGAGGCTGACAAGAAAAACACATTTGTGGTGGTCAAATTTGGCGTCAACACCACAAGGCGATCGAGTAACGTTGATCCAAAAGCGAGTGAAAGGCGGATGTCGAGCTAAAAAAACATCACACAATTTTTTTACCGTATGTATTTATTTCTTTCAATCGCTTTTAGTGACATAGCTGGGCACTCTGCTTCAATGCAAGCTTTGTTGCGTTATCACCTTCCCTGCCGCCACCAAGCCGCCACCGCCCCCACGACATCGTCTGCTGCTATGTTACAAGTTTATGGCGTGATACCAGAAAAAGACGGCCGCGACCATCGCTTCTATCACACATAAGAGCAGCAAAGCGCTACGCCTGATTACCGCGGAGCGCGCCGATGTCGCCGATTCACTCATTCGTCAAGCTCGACTTCAATCAGCGCTGTAATGAACAAAATAGTCACTTTTCTTTGTTATTTTTCTCTTGAGTTCGATCATGTGACCCAACAGCCTACTAGGACAAGTATGGACAAATGCCATGCTTTGGGTTCTCTTTGTCATGGAGAGGCTTGTACTGCCCTCTTATGTTGCGGTTACGCTAAACAAATAATTTTTCTTTTATTGCCAAACATAAAAGCAAAATACTGCACGTTATTTGTATGCTCCATGATCGCTGACTTGGAAGCAGTTGAAACTATAATTTGTTTCGGTAGGAAACATGCTTTAAACAGCGCGCATGCGAAACTGCGCCTGCTGCAAATTGCCGCACATTTCGCGGCGCCGTAAGCCGGGGCAATTTTTTGCCCTATTTTGCTTGTATTTTGCGACAAAAACAGCCGCCATTTTCAAGCTGTTACGTAGGCTTACGTCACTTTTACGCAGGCTGAAGTTGCCAATGCATGACGTAATCGTTCCCGCCAACTGTTTAAATTACGTCATGCCTTCTCAGCCATTCACAGAGAGGGCGTGTATTACAGGCATTATTGTTGTTGCATAGCAAAGACAGGCCTACGTTGTCATGTCTAGCACTTTTAGTCTCGTTTTTCATTACCGGACAAGAATTATGTGCTTTCAGTAAGTAGAAATAAGGTAAACTTTAGAACTGGTGCCCGTTCACGTCATAAAACGTCAAAATGACGACAACACACACAACCGCTTTGTCAACCGGAAGCACGTGACCATAATTGAAAGCCAATCAGAAAAGACTTCCGGCAAGTTGCCTGAATTGCCGGCAATTTGTGCAGTCGAGAATAGGGCCCCAGCTGTCTTACTAAAAGCGATTGAAAGAAATAAATAGATACGGTAAAAAAATTGTGTGATGTTCTTTAGCTCGGCATCCGCCTTTCGCTCGCTTTGGGATCAACGTTACTCGACCGCCTTGTGGTGTTGACGCCAAATTGGACCTCCAGAAATGTGTTTTTCTTGTCAGCCTCAGCTACCGTCTTAATTTTTATAGTACATGCCGAGTGTTTTTATATCTTTCTTGCACAATATTTTATACCTTGGTAGCGATCTTTATGAGTGACTCGTCAAATTACACTGCATGTCGTCATAGCTATAGGTGCAGCACGTCACTGATTGCTTACGTCGTGCTTACGCAAAAAAACATGGGCGAGTTGCCGGCAATTTGTGCAGTCGAAAATAGCATAGAGTTGAAAATAGGGCCCTTGCTGTTGCTGCTCCTTCCATGCATGCCTTTATCAAGGTAATGCGCTGTCTCTTCGGGCGGGTGACAGGCGAAGCAGTTGCTTTCAATCGGCTTGTTTGGGACCGCTGCTTTACAATGCGCGCCGAAGCGCTGTCACGTGGTATTTTTCATATTTCGTGGGTTTTAATAATCAGTCAGAATAAATGAGTACGCAGTTAGTTCGACGCTGAAAATACCGCAGTTAGGTGCCCCTTGTGGGCGCCTACCAGTGCCTCATTGACAGTTCAGTGATTAGGACAGTAATTCTCGAGTTAGATAACTAATTACAATTAATTAGTTAAATATCATTAACGAAAAAATTATTGTCCGCTTCTCCGCAGTACTGCAAACATTGCGCACTAGGTGTTCTTCGAGTAACGACAGTGCTCTTTGTTTAAATCTTGGTGCATGATAGCTGGGACACCCTGTATATTAACACGACGGCGTTACTTGGCTCACTGCACGATAGCCCCGCCACAACCAGACAGCCGTGGCTGAAAATGTGCAGAAATTCAAAGAATTGTACACTACTCCGGGGCATTGCCGCTTGTCTTCATTGTGATTTTTACAGCCAGATTTCGTTGTGAGTAGCCAAATACTTTGGGTAGTTTTGTTGCTTAACGGGGGGATGGATAGCAAAACCGACTAAAAATTGGATTTACTATGGTCTCAAACTATTCTACACTCCTTGAGAACGTCCCCACGAAGTGGCCTCCTCAGATGCGCACCGGAAGTCATTTAAAAATGGCGCCAAACGCGTCCGAAGTAGCCCGCCTTGTCACTACTAGTTTCGTGTAACCCACAGTGGTATTTACATTGTTATTTTTTCTTTAAAAACGTTTGATAACATTTATTTTTATAAATATTTACAAACTTACCGCACAGTTGAATTTTCTTCTGTAGTTCACTGCAGGCGCAGCGTTAGTTGAAATAGCGTTATGCATTGCGAAACCTTTGTTTACGCCATGTCGGTCGCCAATTGTTCTGTTTTGCGCGCATGTATCTGGTTCTTTTTTCGACATATCAGAGCGATATTTTAAGCTTGAAGTCTACTGTGCTAGTAGCATTGCCTAGCTCTTCTTAGATTCCGCACAAGAAGCGAAAAAATTTGAAAGAAATGAAACGAAAACTTCGAAGCGCCATTTCTCAAAACACCATTTCCGCTGAGAAAAAGAACATTTTTTCCTCAATTATTTGAGTTCTGGAACTATGTTTGCGTGAGTTCTTTATCATGGCTGCATACACATTCTGAACCAGAATACACATGTTCTTACCTAAATGTCTTTTTTATTCACACTTGTTTCTCTCAAAAATCAATAATATTTGCGCTTGTGCTATGTATATATATTTTTAAATGAATGGTTATGGCCACCATTATTATTTTGGTTCAGAAGAAATCCAGAGACATTCACCACATATAGAAAATGTTTCAACCCTGTGGCTCTAAAAACATCTCTAAAAACGTTCCTTAAGCCAAGAAAAAAATCTAAAAAACTCAATTTTTATTTGAAAACTATTACAAGTTTTTCTACGAAATTTTGCGCATGGTTAGTAGACATATATTATACATATCCTTCGAAATTTTAAGTCGATAGCTCTAAAAGCAGCGAAGTTACCGGTAGATGTAGTTGGACACCTACGTTCACTATCCATCCCCCCTTAACGCTTTTCGTTGTTTATGTTTGCCTATGATGTATACATTCATGCTATTGCTGCGATTTACTGCTTTAAGTCGCCAGTAGTGTATGGCCAACAGTATAATTCCGTTAAATCAATTATCTCTCCTTAAGTTCTTATAACGACCAGAGTCGCCGAGTGTGCATTTTTGCGCAAAGGCACAGCTTTAGACGGTTGGCCAGTTTTCGCTATTTATTCATTTGTGTTTCCGTGATTCTTTTCTAGGCTTTTTAGGGTGAAGCCTTCTATGCCTCAGTGATGGCACCCGGCGATCGACAAATATCCTTACAGGAAAACCAACTTTACACAGGCGGCTCAGAAAAAAACACTTTCTGTGGTCGGAATCGATCCTGGGTCCCTCACGTTTTGCAGACGGCGTCTATCCGATTGCGCCCTTCCGACACGGTCGAAGCAGTTTGAACTTCAAAGTGAAGCTTTCGTTGATTCGCTGATGGTGGCTGTCCTCGCGAAGCCGCACTGCAGGAAAGCCAGCTTTCCCTGACGATGATCAAGATCGTGGATGAAGTGAAAGATGGCTGAAACACGAAGCTTTCCTGGTCGCAGGCCAATGTCTTCAAAGTTCAAAGCCAAGGTCCGAAATCAAAATTGTCACGCCCAAAACGCACTGCAGCAAACCCAAGTTACACAATGGGTCTCCACAAAGTCACGTCAAGTGCAGGTGCACAGTTGACACTTTGTACTCCGAGTGGGTACGTCTCAAATATTTCAAGGCCATAATCATAGTCATTAGAGCACTTGGAAAAGTTGGCTTTGGTGCAAGGCGTTTCGGCGTAATAGGCGCAGTTGAGCATATTCGTTGCATCGCTACCACCATTCAGTATGCATCGCCGGCCACCGTAATGGTCAGACAACAGCGAACAAATCCCTCGTGAGATTCACTCAAGAAAAGGGAGTTTCCACGATTCGCTTCGGGGGTATCTACTTTCGGCAGAATCGACTCTTCCTAGACCCCTGTTCGCAGAGCCACGTCGACCCTTATTTAACTAGGTTCAAGCGCATCTCACCACACTCAAGACACAGTAGCGTATAGGTGACTACCACTAATGGAGTAAGCAGCGACTCTGCCACGACCCTAATGTAGTGAAAAAAACAGAGGCAAAGGATTTCTTCCTGATGATCGTCACGACACTGGAACAGTGGTTGCAAGGAAGCTCTTTTTATGAAGAGTCCCGTAATGCCTATGGCAATACAGTCATGGAAGCGTATGGGTGACTCACCATGGGATGGTCAGTACTACTGTCAGTGGAGTCAATGCAGTATATGTGCAACTCTGACAAAGGTGGTACCCATGAACCCCTTACCAGATTGCCCAAGAGGGCCAAACGATTCTTGCTTCATGATCATTGCCCCCATTTTAGTAGGTACAAATCCCACGGCACACAGTCAAGTAGGTCTGTCACTTTGCCGAACAAAGGAAGCGATTGTGATCATTATAATACTTTTCTGGCGTGTGTGGAATGGAAATTGCATTACACCTAAAATCAGCAACAACACTAACGGTGTGCAAATATAAAACGAATTGCATCAACTCAGCTCACATCACTACAATTTGAGTCCACATGCAGGCTGTTTCATGAGTCCTATCATACAAGTTGTGCAAAGTAAAGCGCAAGTGTATGAAAATTATTTTATTGGAAGCTAATGTGATATACATTTCAATGAAAAGCCCGCTGAGACTATCACAGCTGTTTTATATAACACAAACATAGCGAATATCTTACAAATGATAGAAATACACAAAGCAGAGAGAGATGAACGTTTATTTATCTTAAAGAGAAAGGAATAAGAGCGAAAGCGGTCAGCCTCCCAAGTCCACGAGGCCGTGAGCGCGCACTGAAACCAGTGTCCGGTTGACCAGAACTTGTTGTTGCTCCGGAGCCGAGCTGGTCAGCGCAGACTCCCACTGCTCAGGTGACGGGTTGAGGAGGCGTTTAGGACTGTCTGGGCACGAGTACACCAAGTGGTAGGTAGTGAGAGGGATGTAGCAATTGCGGCAGTCGTGTTGGAAGAGTGATGGAGAAATGTGGGAGAAAACCGTGTGGTTAAAGTAAGTACCGGTCTGCAGGCGGCGCCAGATATGAGACTGTTGGTTGCTGAGAGTAGGGTGGGTCGGGATATAGATTTATTTAATACATACTGCAGACCATGGCTAGGTCCAAGCTGGGGGGCACAAGAAGATAAAATGCAAAAAAACACAAACAATACAAGCAAACAAGGCACTTATACAGGGGGTAATTCATTCCACTCTTGTATCGTACGCGGAAAAAAAAAGAATATTTGAAGGTGTCAGTAGCAGCAAAATATGGGGCAAAAGCGTTCGGGTTGTGATGCCTAGTAGTTCTAGTTGACAACGGTGACAAGAACGGAGATGGGTCAATTGACAGTGCACCTTTGCTTAGTGAAGAAAGGAAATCAAGGCGGAAGCACTTTCTCCTGGATTCGAGGCTTGGGATATTGTTAGTAAGCATTATTTGTGAGGGAGAATCAGTGCGGGAGTATTTAAAGTAAATAAACCTCACAGCTTTTCTCTGAATTCTTTCTATTTTAGGGATGTTGTGATTAGTGTAGGGGTCCCAGACTATACAGGCATATTCGAGCTTAGGTCTAATAAAAGTAAAGTAGCTGAGGAGCTTGACGTTAGAAGGGGAATTTCTGAGTTTGTGTTTTAAGAAGCATAGTTTACGAAAGGCAGATGAGCAAATATTGTCAACGTGTAGATTCCACGAAAGATTGCTGGTTAGTGTGACACCGAGGTATTTATGACTGGTGACTTGTTTCAATGGCGATGTTCCTAGTGTGTATTGATAGTCGTAGGGAACTTTCTTTCGTGTTATGCGAAGATACAGTGTTTTGTCGGCGTTCAACACCATTCCCCAGTTCTTGCACCATTCAAGTATATTAGTAAGGTTGGTATTAAGTTCGCACTGATCGGCACAGCATGAAACATCCCGAAACAAGACTGCATCATCCGCGAACAACCGAATTTGCACACCAGAGGTAATTACATTAACATCATTTATATACAGTATGAAAAGCAATGGACCCAGCACACTTCCCTGCGGAACTCCCGAAGTGACATCAAGATAGCCGGACTCTATCCCATCTATTGTGACCAGTTGTTTGCGGTTTGTCAAGTAATTTCCAACCCATGTGACCAGAATTTCGGGGAGGCCAATATTTCGCATCTTAAGAATTAATTTGTCATGAGGTACCTTATCGAATGCTTTACTGAAGTCTAGAAAAATTGCATCTATTTGACCGGTGTTGTCTAAGGTGTGTGCAAACGAGTGAAATACTGTAACTGTGTGACGGTGGAGTACCCTTTCCTGAACCCGTGTTGGAAACCTGTTAGAATATTATGGTCGTTTAAGTATTCAAGAATGCCAGTGGCGATAATGTGTTCCATTAGTTTCAACAAGAAGATGTTAGAGATATTGGACGGTAATTATGAAAACATAGGCGGTCACCCTTATTAAAGATAGGTACAACCAGAGCTATCTTCCAGTCTTGGGGGAGCACGCCATACATTAAATAAGTACGAAATAAAACAACAAGAAATTTAGCCAGTGACTCAGCATAGCGACGAGGAAGTATGTTTGGAATGCTGTTGGGGCCACATGATTTTTTGCTATTAAGGTTCAAAAGCATAGATAACACGCCAGAGTAAGAAATGAAGCTAACATCAGAAGGGCGATACACTGTGGTATGCGTTAGCATACATGCGCAAGAATCAGAGAATACACTTTGAAAGTACTGGTTAAAATGCTGAGCAATTGCCTGCGGGTCTGAAACAACAGAACCATCCACTACAACTTCTTTCACCGGCTTCTTTTTTTCAGAAATATAATTCCAAAATTTACTTGGGGAGGAGGAGGAAGAGGAAGTAGATGTTGGGGGGGGGGGAGGGGGATAGAGGCCGGTAACTGTCTGGCGTTTCGCCGACACCTCAACCGTTTTTAATAAAATTAGGCAGCAGTGTTTTAAAATAATAGTCTTTGGAGCAACGAACCTCACGTGCCAAACTATTCTTTATCTCTTCTACATCGGGTGATTGTACATGTCTTTTTTTAAGCGTTTAATTCTTCGCTTAAGGTGGATTATTTTGCGGGTTACCCAAGGCGTGTGTTTATAGACTCCTTTTCGCTTATTTGGCACAAACTTTTGTATGCAATGTTGGCACATTTCTTTAAATTTTTTCCAAAGGGCGCATACGTCGTCTCCATCAAAATCATCAAGACAAGATTCCAAATGCTCAATTATACATTCATCGTTAGCTTGTGAATAATCCTTGAAAGAGCGTGACGAACATTTATCAGTACTGACAGACCGTCCCAATGGCAGAGAGGTACAAACAAGATGATGATCTGATAAGCCCTGTTCCACTATTACTGTACTCTCTGTAAAGTCGCGGTGAACGAATACAAGATCTAATACAGAACTGGATGTACCCTTGACACGAGTGGGTTCTTTAACTAATTGAATCAAGTCGTGAGTAAGCATTATATCGAACAAAATATGTATTTGTTTGTTGGATTCATAGTCTGTCTGGAGACGCTCCCAGTTGACTCCTGGGAAGTTGAAGTCACCAATCAGTATTATTTTGCTATTTTGGAACTGGAGCATGTGATCACGTAATTTGGCCACATAATCAATTCCGGCATCCGGCGGTCTATAAAGAGCATAAAGAATGAGCCCGAAAAGGTTATCGAGCCCGAAAAGGTTATCAATAAAGACGGCTTCTATCGATTTCTTGATCAGAACGGCAACCCCCCCCCCTAGATTCCCTATCTTTCCGGTATATATTGTAACCAGGAGGGAAAACGTGGTCGTCACTTACATCACTGCGCAACCAGGTTTCAGTGACCACCGCAATGTGAGGGTCATGCTGCAGTAACAAAATTTCGAACTGTTCTGTTTGGTTATTGACACTTCGTGCATTTAAATTGATGATTCGCAGCTGTCGTTCCTTGCAAATGTTTATGTTATTTGGTGCGCAGTGTCTGTTAAAGGGTACGGAGCGGTTCGTTTCGTGTAAACTCTTGCTTAGCGTGATGTGCCTTGCGCCGATGTCTGGAGTCGTGTCATTGGGCGGCTCCTGTTCATGGCGTCGTTTTTTTGTAGGGGTACTCGTTCATTTTTATCGCTGTCCCAGACATAGGCTTTGTCGTTTATGTACAATTTGGTAAATGCTAATGCAACTTTCTCCTTTTTATCGCGATTCGGTTTGGCGCTTTCCCACAGTTTCTTACGTACATCTCGAACTTTTTTGGAAGAATCCTCCCCAATTGAGAAATCAGTATTTTTCAGTTTATGACCGTTCTTTAGTATACTGCTCTTGTCTCTCGTGTCAAGCAGTTTGAAGATTACAGGTCGTGTCTTGTTTGGAGCTGGCCTTCCTAAACGATGAATCCGTTCAATTGCAACCGGTTTCAGTTCCAGAGTGCCCTCAATGATTTCATTGTTCACCACATGCTCTAGCATTTCGTTAGTCTCCCTTTCAACCTCAGGTATGCCGTAAACAATCAAATTTGATCTCCTGCTGTGGTTTTCTAATTCATCAATTCTATTCTCTAGAACCTGGATTTGAGCACTCATAGAGGCCACTTGTTCCTGATAAGCCTCGACCTTGCGTTCCAGTCGCGTGAGGGTATCCATTTTGCTTTCTATGTTGGCCAATCGGGTCTCTTTTATTTCCTTAATATCGCAAGCAATTGCTTCTAGCTGCTTGGAGATTTGCGCGAATTCCGGGCCAGGGTTTGTTTCAATATCTCCACCGAGTAGTAATAACAATTTCTTTAGTACAGACATGGTGGTACGCATCATGACACACAATTGTGGGCACGGCAGCACAAGCAAAAAAGGGTCGCTAGTACGGATACACTTCTCGTTTGGTAATCTCACCTGCGTAAAGAAGATCAGCGGATTGTAAGCCCACCGCATACTGCCAGTGCCGCCGTGCCCACTGAGCTTGAGGAACGGAGGCTGATTATATGTAGTCCAGTTGCACGATGGCGCCGCCTGCAGGCTGACATCCTCGGCTGTAAGCAATGACGTAGACGATCCGTGAGATCGTTCATCCAACGACGTTGGTCGCGGCAGGCAAGGCACGTGCTGTCTTGAACGCTGGTCATGCGCAGATAGGCCTCCGACAAACGGTCCGGGGTGACTGGCATTCGCATGCCCGAACAAGCCGAGTAGCTGCGTAAAGAATATCAGCGGATTGTAAGCCCACCGCATACTGCCAGATCCTCCTGGAGTGCAGGTAGTGGGATAGGATTGCATTGAATGTAGGATCGAGGGGTGTTAGAGGGGATTGTGGAGCCCGGGCTGCTCGTGGCATCTTGCGTTAAGGATGGGAATGCCCGGAAGTGCAGATCGCGGGCGGCAGCGTGAGCCGCCTCGTTCCAGGAAAGGACCGAATGGCCTGGGGTCCATACGATGGCGATTTCAAGATTTTTGGGCAAGGTCCGGAGGAGCCGAAGGGCGCTTTACGGTACCCTGCCGTACTGATACAGCCGGCAGGCCTGTTGGGCATCGGTGAGAATTGTGAGTTGTGGTTGGTTCTGGTGGGTAGTTGCAGCGTGTGCAATCGTGATGGCCTCAGCCGCAGTGGGTGATAGATTACAATAAGATACTGCTGTAGCTACGTCACCTTGCGGAGTAAGGGCAACAATTGTGGTTCTTCGTGATCGGGGGTGCTGTGCAGTGTCCCTGTACCGAACTTGATGGTCTTCAGAGTATTTTCTGGCCAGATGACGAACGTGAGCTTCTCTGCGGCCGTTGTTGAAAATAGGGTGCATGTAGCGGGGTATGGGGCTACCCGGATCTTGCACCCTATGTACGGCGGGATCGGGTGCGGAGCGTTGTTGGAATTCGGGGGTTCTCTCCCTATGAGTTGGAGTACTCTCCTCCATTCATGTTTAAAGCGCAGACAGACGATACAGAAGAACCGGACAACCCGAGCGCTTTCTATCAACTGTTTATTCAATACAACAACACACACACATTTTTACTCGATCGTTCATTCACAACACATGCGCAAAGAGCATAAACATAACTATTCTTATCACGCATTACCATCTCGCATGACCCTCCATTGTTGCATCCAAAAATTTAAGTTCATTTTGCTGTAGTGTTATCGATGGCTGGGCGACACACGGATCTCCTGATTTCCGGATTTTGTAAGCTTCAACGAGGAGGCGGCACATCTCATCTTTATGCGCATATTCTGCTGCCGCACCCCTACAAGCTGGTTGGCACCCTTTTTAAGCTTTACAATGTAGTGCAAGGTTCGAGTTCGGCGTTCCTTTCGTGGAATTCTCATGCTCGCGCAGTCTCACATTTAAGCAGCGAGCGGTTTGGCCGATGTAGTGCTTTCCGCAGTGCAACGGAACGTTGTACACAACACATTTCTTGTACTCTACATACGGGTCGCGGTGCTTGACGGCGCATTCGTCAGAATCTTTGCACTCTCCATCTATTCTCCTAGCAACTCTTCCGCAGATTCTCCCAAGCTTGTTCCGAGCCGTAAACACAACGTCGACGCCATAGCCCGCAGCGACCTTTTTCAGGCGATGCGAAATGTTGTGTATGTAGGGTGTATAGAAAGTGCTCGTGTTGTCTTCTTCTGTATCGTCTGTCTGCGCTTTAAACTTGAATCAGAAAGAGAGAGAGAGTGAAAACTTTATTGCATAACAGCCAGTAATCCTAGACGTCGGCCAAGAGCCCTTGGGCTCTAGCAGCGTCTTCGGCCAGCTGAATGGCCTAGACTTGATCAGCTGGGTCGGAGCTGAGCAATACGGTCTCCCATTGCTCTACAGTAGCGATCCTGCGACATAACGTTGTCGCCTGTGGACAAGCCCACAGCATGTGGGCTAAGTCTGTCCTGTCCTTATACCGGTGGCACTTGTCAGAATATTGCCCAGGGTAACAGTGACCGTACGCAACCGGGTTGGGATACGAGTTGGTCTGTAGAAGTCTCCAAGCCCCGGATTGTCATTTACTGAGGGTAGGATGAGCCGGGGGAAGCGGTTCCGCTCTAGCTGTAATGATTAGTTATGTCCTTGTAGGACACAAGGCGATCCCTACCCGAACAGCGAAGTGAATGAGCGTTGTTGTCGTCACCAGCTCGGTCAGAAAATCCTCGAGCGGCGTCGTGCGCGCATTCATTCCCAGCCAGGCCAGAGTGTGCAGGTGCCCATATTAGACATATCTTGCCCGAACGCTGAATGTTGTTGAGCCCAATCCTTAGAATTGCAGATGCCTCTTGGGAGATGCGCCCCATGAGTAATTTATAATAGCAGACTTTGAGTCGCTCACCACGTATTTGATTTTTGCGGATGCCGTCATTGCAAGGCAATAGCCGCCTCTTCGCCCACCTCCGGTTCGCTCGTGCGGACCGACCCGGAGCTGATGGAATTGCCCTGGTGATTGACTATTGCAATTGCCATAGCATTGCGACCCGGATAGTCGGCCGCGTCCACGTACAGCACGTCCTCCGAATTTCCGAATCGTTTGTGCAGGGCTTTCGCCCTTGCCTGCCTGCGTTCCTGATTGTGAACCGGGTGCATATTTTTAGGGAACGGTGGGATATGAATTTGATCGCGCACTTCGGGAGCCAAGGGTATCTTGTGAGTGCCTGTTCGCAGGTGGTTGATGCCCAGGGAGCCTAGAATATGCCGACCCGTCTGTCTGTGGCTAAGCTGTTTCCGTTGAGCCAGCCGTTGAGCCTCTATTAGTTCGCTAAGGGTATTTGAAGCCCCAGCGCCTCGAAACGTTCGGTCAGAGCAGTGATCGGGATGCCGAGGGCCTGCTTGTAGGCCCGTATAATAAGGGCGTCAATTTTGGGTTCTTCGTCCTTTCTGAGGTGTAGAAAAGGGGTGACGTAGGTTATCCTACTGAGGACGAAGGCTTCAACTAATCGAACAAGGTTGTGCTCCTTCATACCGTGATGCCGGTTAGCGATTCGCGATATGAGTCGGGTAGTCTGCTGCACGCTTTTTTGGAGCGCGAGGACGGTTTCCGAGTTGTGTCCATTGGCCTGTATTCGGAGACCAAGAACCCGTTTACTGGACACTGTGAGAATGGGCTGCGTTCCATTCGCGAAAATATTCACAACCGGGGGGGGTTCGGGTCTGTACGTCTACCCCTACTAGTGGGCCTGTAGAGCAACAATTCTGACTTTTTCGAGGAGCAACTGAGGCCCCTGCGACTTACGTACCGCTCCACCGCCTCAATGATTTGTTGCAAGATGTCCTGAATTTGCCCGTCACTGCCTCCGCTGACCCAAAGCGTGACATCGTCCGCATAGAGGCTGTGTTGGAGACCATCGATCTTTTCCAGTATTTCGGGAAGCCCCATCATGGCTACGTTGAAAAGAAACGGGGAAAGGACTGAACCCTGTGGAGTCCCCCTGCTCCCAAGCTTGATTACATCTGATTGGAGTCCCCCTACAGCTAGAGTAGCTGTGCGTTCGCATAGGAAGTTACTTACATAGGTCGGAAAACTCACTCATGAGTGCACTCACACACCCCCCCACTCGCCACTCACGAGTGAGTGGTGAGCCTCACCGTCGTTTTGGCCTGGTGAGTGCGAGTGAGTGCGAGCGCCACTCACGGTCAGCCCCGTTCACCACTCGCGAGTGCGAGTTCCATTCGCGGCGAGCCCCGCTCAGCCCTCGCGAGTGCGAAAGCCACTCGCGGTGAACCCCACTCACCACTCACGAGTGCGAGTTGCACTCACGGTCAGCCCCGTTCACCACTCGCGAGTGCGAGTTCCATTCGCGGCGAGCCCCGCTCAGCACTCGCGAGTGCGAAAGCCACTCGCGGTGAACCCCACTCACCACTCGCGAGTGCGAGTTCCACTCGCGGTGAGCCCTACTCACCACTCGCGAGTGCGAGTTGCACTCGCGGCGAGCCCCACTCACCACTCGTGAGTGCGAGTTCCACTCGCGGCGAGCCCCGCTCACCATTCGCGAGTGCGAGTTCCACTGGAGGTGAGTCCCACTCACCACTCGCGAGTGCGAGTTCCACTCGCGGCGAGCCCCACCCACCACTCGCGAGTGCGAGTTGCACTCGCGGTGAGCCCCACTCACCACTCATGAGTGGCGAGTGAGTGCGCGCTTCTTGCGCGATGTGCGGGGCTTACCGCGGTGAGCATCACTCGTTGTTGGCATTCGTCGCAGAAGCCGCTTGCTGTGGTAATTTCTGCTGGCGATATCCACTCGTGCGCACAGCCACTAGTTAATGGAACGACTGCCTTTAGCTTCGGGAATATGTCGCTACTCCCCTTTATGGGGCACCGTGGAATCAGCCCTTCAGTGACCTGCTGATTTAGGAATACGATTTGGATGGACGTCTGACGCCATAATGCACTGATACTCTCACTGTCATGACTTATTGAGGGGCTGTTGCGCGCACTCTCGCCGAATCATGTTTCTGGCTCGCAGCATTTTGTGTTGGAATTAGTGTCGGTAACGTCGTCGCAACGAAGCGATTGCACTTCTCTACCGCTGAGCGCTGCGATGGAGGCATTAGGAAGCACCGTGGTCTACTGCCGTAGTACTTGGTGTACATAATTGGCCGGCTTGCTGCAGCTGTCAATAGGCCGGCTGTTCTGAAGCGCAAATTGTGAGTGCCCGTAATCGTTTGAAAAAGTATCGCAGATTTTCACGGATTCGCGTATCAGGATGGCGAAACGGTTCGGATGGGAGAGTTACGTGTTGTGGAAGCTGTAGCTCATTTTCGAGGCCTTGGAGTATTAAATCGGTATTTGTCATTACTTGTTACGGCGGCGCTCTGTTATGATACTCGCGCTTTCACGCGGACTTGGTGTCACATATCCTTCTACGGCAGTTACGGTGCGTGCCTTGAGGTGCTTGAAGCATGCGATTTGCTGCTGTCCAGGTGTTTGACACGTGCACCTGAAAACTTCACCGCTGCTGTTTTATTGCAAACTTCACCAAAACGTTTACGTTTCGTTATGTTGCGTGAATGTTGCATTGACTCATATACGCCGATGTGCGTACCTTTCGCAAGCAAACGAAGTAAGCTCGCCTTAGCATCCCCTCACATACTATTTGTCATGATGACTCGCCGACTGACTGAACCCCTTCGTTTAGTTCCCTGTCTCCCTCTGAAGTTTTTGTATCCGTTTGTGCAGCTTCACAAGAATCGTACGTTATGTCTGACTCATTCGCCTTACCGAATCGCGGAGTTCGAATCGTTACTGTTGCGCGCATTTTGTGAAATATATATTTAATATCTTGAGATCGCGAAAGGTAAGATACTCGCTGTTCGCGCTGCTCTGTTGTCATCGACGGCCATCTACCATTGCGCTTGTAAATTTTCCTACCCAAGTTGAAATTGGGACCTGGGCTCCCGCATTTTGCTTTTTTCATTCTGTCCGTTCACGGTCGCCAACCAGCTAGTCATGAAAGCGAAGTTGCTTCCGCGGCTTTATTTTCGTATTTAGCGTTGTGGTCAGCCCAAACGCTGTAGTCCCCGGCATGCTTGCTGCGCTGATTCGCTGAAAAGGGCTTCGCAGTCTAGTGTTCCTCATATTTTGTGCCCCGTATGTAGATCGTCGTCCGCTTGCCGATGGCTACAGACTAGCGGAGGGGTACCGTGACCCCTGAGTGGTGTGACGAATAGTACGCGTTCTCGGTAGTCGGATAGCGTAATTTGTGAGTGGGTGAGTAAGTGCATGGACATATTTTTATACACATTTTTATGGACATATTTTTACATGATATTTGCATGGACAATGAGGGACAGCAAGATGTCTCAATAAGAAGCTTCAAGAACACCGCTACACATGCCAGCAAGGAGCCCCCTCAGGCAATCTGTCGCTGCACTGGATTATTGAGAGTGCAGCCCAGTGTTTGACAATTCTTGTTTTGGAAGAATAACATATCAACCACACGCAAAACTTCAGAAGTCTATCACATAGGAAGAGAGCAGAGCGCATAAGTGAACTCATGCTCAGTTATGCTGAACGCGCCTGAAATAGACCTAATGAAATGCAGCTTACAGAGAGTCGACACATGGAAAGAAAAGGCGCCAGGTACAAGGGTTCGATTCCCGGCCCCGACGGCCGCTTTTCTGATGAAGGCGAAAAGCAAGAATGGCTGTTTTTTTCGAGATCTAGGCGCACGTGAAAGATCCCCAAGTGGTAAAAGTTCGGAGCCCTCCGCTACGGCGCGCCTCATAACCTGCGTAGTTTCGGGGTGTTAAACCATATAATAAATCAAAAGCGTCATGCAGAGAATACACTGCTATTAAAATTAAACAAAAGAAAAGTGCCTTTTACCAGCTTATGATGCTTTGCCCCATGTCACCTGTGAGTTATAGTGAAAAGTTTTCCCACACTTTCCCCTGCCCCCTTCTATTTGTTTCTTGTAACACTTCCGGCGTGTTTGGTCTCCAAGGAAATAGTGTACTTGTAATAAATCAATTTACAGTAGCGCTCGAGCACACTGTCCACTTCGTGTTTCTTAATTTTTTTCGCCATGCAACCTAAAGCGCACTCTACAAAACGGAGGTGAAATTCATTTTTATGTATAGAGGGCGCAATAATCGGTCTAGCAAAGTAGCAGATGCCACTGCCTGGAGTCTACCGTTAAAGCTGAAAGACTGTCGCCATAGAGAAATATTTTTTTAGCTGTTGCGCTTAGCAACTGCATGGCCGCTTTGGGAGATTACGTGTTACTCCTTTTTCAGCGCGTGCTTTTAACAGTGAGGCTGTTGTTGCTGGCCGTAATGTGTGCGGTGTGCGGCGTCATCAAAAAAACTGTCATAGTTACTCTGGCTGTTTACCGAGCACACGAGCAAACGTCTCACGAGGAGCGCCGGTGTCGTCCTGGCTTGCGCGTGGCGTTCGAAAAAAAGAAACCAAGACAACAGTTCGTATGTCTGCGCCTCAAGGGGGGAACACAAGGCAGCTCGCGCTACAGACGCCCAGTTCGCGAAGTCGGTTGCCACCTGCGGACAAAACCACACGGACCCGCTAGTCATGCATGATGATGACAATGGTATAAGATGGATATGACAATGACTACTACTACCGCAGTGAAAAGCGACTATGCAACATGTAAATAAACAATTTCAAACCTAATGCAATGCGTCGTGGTGCTTATATCGAAAGAGAGTGCCTACAGAGAAAGAAATCACCCAGCTTCGTTGTGGCTCAGGCCTTGCGCAACTTAGTGCAAACTTCGCCATTTTTTATGTGAAGCTTTTTATTCCTCGCTGATGGCGTGGTAGCCTGAGTAGAAGCACTGTAGGAAAGCCAACTTTACAAAGTGGGTTTCAGAAAACGATAGTGAGGTTGAGCGAAGTCACATCAAGCGCCTCAAGAAAAACCTTTCCCGTGGTGAGAATTGAACCTGGGTTTCCCGCGATATGAGGCTGACGTTTATCCAATTGCGCCATCCTGACACTGTTGAATCAGTTTCGATTTTAAACTGTGACTTTGATTCAGGTTGCACGGGAGAAAGCTTAGCGCTTTAATTCTCGTAATACAGGTATTTTTTGTAAGTTGGATCAAGTTGGTAGGAGTTAATGATTGTTTTGGGGCATGCCTCATAGCCAATGTGAAGCTTATCTCTTAAAACACCCAATTTTTTTCTCACTTCACGTAACACAGTGGTGTCGGTGTCAATAGGGCCGCATTGAAGGTCTCCGCAAAATGGAACGATTCATGTGGTTTACAATTAGGGCGAAGTTAAAACTCCCGTGCTGCAAAAAAACAAAGTCAGTTGGAATGTGAATTAGCGGTGGTTGTGAGTGAGCGTGAGTGGGTGATGGGAGTGGAGAATGCATGTGAGTGGAGGAAGCGAGTGGTGGTTGCGAGTGAGTGTGAGTGGCCATTGCAAGTGGTGAGTGCGAGTGCGCAGGAGTGCAAGCGGCGAGTGCGAGTGGTGAGCGTGAGCGTAAGTGAGTGCGAGTTGTGACGACGAGTCGTGAGCGTGAGCGGGAGTGAGTGTGAGTGGTGATGGAGGAGGGGCGAGCGTGAGTGCGAGTGAGTGCAAATGGTGACGACGAGTGGAGAGCGTGAATGGGAGTGAGTGCGAGTAGTGAGGCCCGAGTGGCGAGCGTGAGTGCGAGTGAGTGCGAGTGGTGGGGCGGAGGGGTGAGCGTGAGCGCGATTGAGTGCGAGTGGTGGAGATGAGTGGAGAGAGTGAGCGGAAGTGAGTGCGAGTGGTGAGGGTGGAGGGGTGAGCGTGAGCGCGAGTGAGTGCGAGTTGTTAGAGCGGAGTGGTGAGCGTGAACGTGTGTGAGTGTGAGTGGTGGGGGCGAGTGGCCAGCGTGAGCACGAGTGACTGTGAGTAGTAATGGTGGAGTGGCCAGCGTGATTGCAAGTCAGTGCGCGTGGTGAGGGCGGAGTTGCGAGTGCGAGTGCGAGTGAGTGCGTTAGGATAAATATATATTTTTTGAGTGAGTGTGAGTGAGTGGCATCCAGTTTTGCCGAGCTATGGTTACTTACGTAGTTGTAAACCCGTTTCCCAAGGTCCAGTCGGCCGAGGTTGTCAAGAATTGCCGAGTGTTTAACGTTGTCGAACGCCTTCGTTAAATCTAATCCCATTATGGCTCTGGTATCTAGAGGGGAGCAGCTTTCCCCGTCGATGACGTCATGTTTAAGACGGAGCATGATATCCTGCGTAGAGAGTTTTGGACGGAACCCGATCATAGAGTGCGGAAAAAGTCTATTGTCTTCCATATAGTTGGTGATTCGATATAGAACAACGTGTTCCTATAGTTTCCCTACGCAGGAAGTGAGGGAAATAGGTCTGAGGTTTTCAATCTGGATTTTTTTGCCCGGTTTAGGTATCGTAACGACCTTGGACGTTTTCCACTGAGGTGGTAGTTGCCCAGTCTCCCAGCATACGTTCATGTAGCGTGTGAGGGCTGCAACGGACTCGTCATCTAGGTTTCTGAGCATTTTATTTGTAATGCCGTCCGGGCCAGGAGCAGAGCGAGTGCGCAATGCCAAGATAGCTCCCCTAACTTCACTTATAGTGATGGGCCGGTCAAGAAGAGCATTTTCGTTGCCCACGTACAGAGGAAGCCTCTCGCGGGTGCAGTCGCCAATGTATCTGTCCTGAATGGCTTTGAGCAATTCCGTGTTTGTTCCCTGAAATTTATGGAGAAGTATGCTGATGTTGTTTCTTTGAGTAGTTTTACTATTTTCGGGGTCAATCAGACAGCGTAAGATGTTCCAGGTTTTGCGAAGGCCTATTTCGTAGTCCATGCGATCGCATGTGCTATGCCAATTTTGCCGAGTTAGTTGCTGTGCGTACGTTACAATATCACGGTTCAGGGCCGCCAGTCGTCGCCGCAGGGTTCGGTTAAGTTTTTGCTTCTGGAGTCGTGTGTGTAAGCTGTGTTTAGCTTCCCACATATGCAGCAACTTTGCGTCGGCCTGTTGTAGCTCTGCCTCTTCCGGTATAACCTTAGTGACACGTTTTGTGTCCGCTTGAAGTTGTTCTGCCCAGCTCTGAATATTTGTTATTTGGCCTTCAGAAGTACCGTCTCCCGCGGCCAGAGGGCCTCGTGCTTCGGCTCTAAGCGCGCGGAATGCATCCCAGTCGATAAGCTGTAGTTTTTTTACCGGACGCTCAACTTTCTGTTCTACTGCAGTACTCTCCTGCCTGGTGGTGTTAGGGACAGTCGGTTGAGCTGCGCCGTGTGCTAGGCTTCTAGAAGTTCTGAGAGGGTGTTATGTATGCAGAGTTGTAGCAGTTTCTTGTTGCTGGTGTACGCAGGGAGTCTCAGTGAGCTTTATATGTCTTGCGTATGAGGGCATCCAATTTGGCTTGTTCTTGAGGCTTGAGGGCCAGGCACGGCGTGGCGTACGTGAGCCTGCTGAGGAATAGCGCTTGTACGACGCGGCATGTGTCGTGTTCTTTCATTCCAAATATTTTGTTGCTGATGCGACGAATGAGGTGGGTGGGTTGGGCTATAGTTGTTTGCAGTTGAGCTAAGAGGGCCACTCCGGACCCATCGTGGTGGAATGGGACCTCCAATATTCTTAGAGTCTTGACTTGAGGTATAGGTTGAGCGGAGATGGTTACTTGCGGGTCAGGCGTTAAGGGAGGTGGGCGACCGCGGCTGCGGGACTATAACACAAGAAGGGCTGATTTGGAGGGTTCACAAGTCAGCTCTCTTAACTCGAGGTAGGAGATCGTGGTGTCGACTGCTTTGTGTAGGGCATCTTGTTGGTGACCGCTCGAGCCTTCTGTGGTCCATAGCGTTATATCATCAGCATAAAATGCATGCCGAAGGTGTGGTATGGACTCTAACAGTGAAGGGAGAAGAAAGAGGGCTATATTGAATAGTACGGGTGAAATTACCGACCCCTGGGACGTCCCCTTGCCCGGAGTGTTGAAGGCGGGTGATGTATGTGGGCCGAGTCGGAGTGTTGCCGTCCCATTTGAGAGGAAGGTTCTGACGAAGTTGTAAGTTTTAGCTCCACAGTTGGTGTTGATGAGGTTTTCCAGGATGGCTGCATGGGTGACGTTGTCAAAGGCCCCCTTTATGTCTAGGCCCAGTACAGTTTTGGGTGTCGAGCGACTGAGATGATCAATGACTTGCTGTTTTAGTTGTATAAAAACATCCTGCGTTTAGAGATTTTGACGAAAGCCAAACATGGTGAGGGGGAAAAGTTCTTGCTCTTCTACGTAGGTTGTCAAGCGTTGGTGCACTAGGTGCTCGAAAAGTTTTCAATGCATGATGTTAGTGAGATGGGGCGAAGCGATGTTGTGGAAATGGGCTTGTTCGGTTTTGGGATTAGGGTAATGTCAGAATGTTTCCACTTGGCCGGCAAGGTTCCCTGGTCCCAATGATGACTGAACCGTTCTAGAAGCGAATCTTGAGCGTCATGGTCCAAGTTTCTGAGCAGTCGGTTGGTGATCCCGTCTCTACACGGCGTTGTGTTTCGAGTGAGACGTGCTAGTGCTGCTGGAATTCTGATTCTGTGAAAGGAGCATCCAAATCCCTACTGGGTTGCCCCGTGTATTCAGTTGAGATAGGGGACGGATCGCTGAAGGGTGACCGAAAACGTGGATTTTGATAGCTTGGAGGAGTTCTGTGGGTGTAAGATCACTGTTTCTGATTAGTCGATAGATCTTCGTGATGGATCGGGATTTGGTGTTGTCGATGAGGTGGCGCAGTATATGCCACGTGCGTCTGGTACTGACAGTGCCCTTCAACTGGTCACAAAAAGAGCGCCAGTTTTGCTGTTGGAGTGTTTTGGCATAGTCTTGGCATAGGTGAGCTGGGCTATGCGCTTCCTTAATTTCTTGTTGTGGCGCTGACGTTGCCATCTCTTGATGAGGCCTCGGCGGGCATCCCAGATGTGGAGGAGATGCGGGTCTACGTCAGGGTTTGTGTCTGGGAGGGCTATTTCCTGCGTGTGTTTTTTTGTGTGTGTGTGTGTGCGTGGGACATTTCCAATCACGTGAAATGTCAATTTTCAAGTTTGTTCACTTGTCTAAAGTACTGCTGGGCTAAAATATAACTAGTGTACTTAGTTATAAGCGTATTTTACCGCAACTAAAAGCCTGGTAGATCTTCAGTGTATATTTGTCTTCGCACTTGCCGGCGATGCGGTTGTGTCTTCCTGTGTTCTGTTGCTTGCCTGACCAAGCCAGAGACGTTCTTGGGGAGCCACTACTCGTCCAGTGACCCGCCCGGTGAAGCTCCAGCATGGTGTCGTACAGCCAAGGCCTGGAGTCGAGCGTCTGCCGAGCACTTCACGTCGAAAGCATCCCTCCGGACAACGGTTGAAGACCCTTATCCATCGGGATCTCGGACCCCCGGCGGAGAAGCTGTTACGAATCGGCCAGCGCCGCCGTACTTTCCCGCATCACTCCACGGCTGTGCGGCGAAGCCACTGCGTGCGCCTTTCTGCCGTCAGGCGCCACCATGTCGGTGACAAGTTTCGACAAGCCGAGTCATACGCTTCGCTTTCGGCGCATTTCAAAACTTCGGCGGCTGCCGGCGAGGCTCGTCTCAACGCTCTTCAAGGACACAGAGGCCCCGCGAACTCAGCGGAGTCCTCCTCTCTCCCCTCTCTCGGACTCAACGTGCGCCGAGCCTACGCACTCTGGAAAGAGCGTTGTGTGTGTCTGTGATGTTCGTGGCGTGTTGCTACTTGTTGACGTTTTGACCGCTGCCGCTTTTGGGTATAAATAGACCCCCGCAAGCGCTGTAAACCATTCCTGTTAGAGCAGCGAATCGATGCTGTCGCTCTGTTCGAGTCCTGTAACCTCGCCCGTCAGGGCATTGTTCTTTGGCTTCGGCTCACCTCTCGCTATGAAGTAAACAGTTACGTTAGCCTACGGCTTTTGGACTTCTTCACGGCTGCAACAGCGGCTGGCCGCTCGCATCATACACGCTACCACTCGTATGTCGGAGGCCACGCAGCTCGGATCGGGTGCCCCCACTCGGTCGCAACAACTGGTTGGCAGCTGTCGGATGGCAACTTCGTAACATCTGGAGCCAGCGGTGCGAGATCCAACACCACGGACGTCAAGGCGGCTTCGGACTTCGCAGAATTCACGGCGGTCAATGGTGAGTGCGGGACTTTTCTTCACTGAGTTTTACCAGGCTTCTGAGGATAGATGGTAGGGCATGTGTTCTAAATGCAGAGCATTTCTTTAACTCACGATGTCACCCGTTCTAGGCGTCCGTAGTAGTCCGCATCGCTCGCAGGTGCGCCCTCTCGGCGCGATCGTGGCGTGATAAAGGCGGGTGTCGGCGAGGCTGGAACGCACTCATCGCCGCGCTCTCTCGTCAGCCCCGCTCCTCCTCGCCTACTCTCCGCTCGCATCGCGCGCTCTCTCCGCGGTCGGTTCGCGCCCAAAAGGTGGGGGCGCGCGCGTCGCGGGATCAACAACATCTGTGGCGTGATCGTGACGTCAGCATCGCGCGCGCGTGGCGCGATCGTGGCGTGATAAAGGCGGGTGTCGGCGAGGCTGGAACGCACTCATCGCCGCGCTCTCTCGTCAGCAGTTGCCACAAGTGCAACAACATTAACGTAACGCAAACTACTTAACGTCGTGCGCCCCCGGAAATGCTCTGCATTTGATCATGCCCCTCGCGAGGGGGATGTTCTAAGCCAAGCGCCCGCTTGGTGGGCGTTTCGCCGGCGGCTAGCTGATCCGCTCTTGAGCGCACAAGTGCACCGCGCTAGCGGTCTGCATCCAGCACCTCTAGTTTCTTAGAAACTGGTGTGGTTTCCGAGTAAAAGCTGCCTTCGCCGCTCGACAGAGCCCTGGAAACCACAAACAAGGCAATAGCGAGAAGCGCATGAAAGTGTAATCAAATTCCTATTACTTAATCATGTAGAGGACACAAGAAGCACATCATACAAACTTTTTTTTCTTGTTTGTGTTTATGTGTCCCAATGTTTAAACGTATTTACCTTCTATTTGTTTTTGTTTCTTTGATGGCCTTTTCAAAGTTTTAATATACAACATAAATTCTGAAACATTTATTGTTTCTTTTTGCATGCAGAGCATTCTAACTTTTACAGTATTTCAAGATTTTCGAATGTCTTCACCCAGTCATTGTCTCTCACCCTCATTTATGAGTGGCTGACTGTCGATCAGAGTTGTTCAGTGTACTACGTGAAGCTCTCCATAGTGCCCTTATACCTTACATGGTCTTCTGATGCGGTTTCCTGTGATGACTGTGACAATGAGTGGGTGTATTCTGCTGA
Source organism: Haemaphysalis longicornis (assembly GCF_048455015.1). Classification (NCBI taxonomy): domain Eukaryota; kingdom Metazoa; phylum Arthropoda; class Arachnida; order Ixodida; family Ixodidae; genus Haemaphysalis; species Haemaphysalis longicornis. Next base: position 80,933 of record NW_027526291.1, on the reverse strand, counting down.
TATCTACGACTGGAATTTCTTTTGGAGCCGACGTATACTCTCCTGATCAATCATTGCGACAGAAACATTGCGGACCAAATTCGTAACGATATATGGGTGCTGATTGAGCCGAATTTATCAATACCCTGCCCCCCTACGCTCAGCTGCTGCGTCTAAAAACAAAGTCCTTAACTAAAGGTTACAATACAAAATTTTAAACAATCTGGAAAAGCTCAGTAGCAATAAAAACCGACGGCATGACCAAAAATGATCTGAAAGAAGCAACCGTTCTTTAATTTTCTTCAAGGACCGCACTGCAGATTCTTCAGAACAAGTCACACAAAACACAAAGCTAAGGAATAGAATAATTCAGAGGCCCACCATATGCAAACAGAGCCCCGGCCTCCCTTTACATTCACAATGTTTCCGCCCGTGACAATCACGGTGACCAGGACTCTCGAAACCGTCTTTTCTAGAAAGCTTTCACACTCTCCCCATCCGTTTCGTGTTGTGCTCCCTCACTTGACGGCTCACTGCCCCATCTCTCTCACCGGGCTCCTTTTGTCGCGTGGGTTATTCGCGCAAAACATTTTTGGAGCAGTGGGAAAGCAGTACTCTAGACTGGCCATGAATTTGAAAGCGTTGAAAAAAACCGCAGTTGTTGGAGCTTGCAAAAGAGTTGCGCTTGGATGTTACGGACGCGCTGAGAAAGCCAGAGCCGATACAGGCTATACTCGCTGTTGGGGCTGACGATGACGAGCTGTCTGAGTGCATTGAGATGATCAATGACAGGGAGACCGCTAAACGTCAGGCTGCAGAGGTAGAACGCGAGGAGAAAAAACAAGAACAGGAACGCGAGGATAGAAGGCGAGAACAGGAGCGACAGCATGGGCTGGAAATGAAACGTATTGACATCGAGGCATCTCGATCTAGGCGTGAGAGTGACAGCAGCGCGCCAAGCGTGCAGTCTGCGGCGACTGAGCGACCTACGTTGCGAATGGGTGACCTAATGCGACCCTACAAGGTAGAAGAAGACATCGGTCTTTTTTTGGTCAACTTCGAGCGTACGTGAGAGAGGGCCCAGTTTAGCCGAGACTCAAGGCCGCAAAAGCTACTTACGCTTTTGCCAGGTGAGGCATCCGACGTGATGGCCCGCTTGCCAAAGGAGGAGGCGGAGGACTACGAAAAAGTCAAGTCGAGCCTCCTGCGTAAGTACAGGCTGTCAGCTGAGGCATTTCGCCAGAAGTTCCGTGAAGCCGAGAAAGCTAGGGGCGAGTCGTACTCGGAGTTCGCCTACAAGCTGAGGGCTAATGTGGAAGAGTGGCTCAAAGAGGCAAAGGCTTTCGGATAGCACAACAAGGTAGTTGAGTGCTTCGGTCTTGAGCAGTTTTACCGCCGTCTACCAGAAAACCTGAGACTCTGGGTGCAAGATAGGCCAGGGGTAAATACTGTGGATCAGGCAGCTCAGCTAGCCGACGAGTTCGTCGCACGTCGAGGTGCGCAGGGGCCGAAAGACGGCCAAAAAGAGTTCAGGCCGAGGCCTGATAAGTTAGGGCCGAAAGGCAGAGCTCCCTACGAAAAGAGCGGAGCGAAAGTGACCGAATCCGCGAATAATGAAACGGGCTCAGAAAACGAAAAGGGCGCAAACGCAGAGGAACAGCGCCGAAAAAAGGCTTTCGAAGCGCGCAAGCAGTCCGCGTGCTACAATTGTGGCGAGACAGGGCATTTCGCAGCTAGTTGCAAAAAGGGTAAACTTGTCTTTCACATAGTAGACCAGGATGAGGATAGCAGACAACTTTTAGAGCCCTACGTACGCGAGCTTGCAGTTAACGGCAAACCGTACCGAGTTCTTCGCGATTCCGCAGCAGTGATGGACGTGGTCCACCCGTCCTACGTCGAACCGCACCAATTCACGGGCGATTGCGCGTGGATAAAGCAGGCCGTAGAAGCGCATCAAAGATAATCAAAATTAGATGAAGGAAACACAGATTAGAGAAACAGGCCACGAACAGAATGAATAGTTTACATTATCAATAGGAGATTCAAGCACACTGTAAATAAAAATTAAAAATAATACGCTAGAAATATGTAGGAAAAAACATGATTCAGAACACAGTGCATAATCGATTCCAAACACACAGTAAACATACAAAAGGACAGAAATACAGAAGTAAAAACCAGTTAGGTTCAGTTACAATAGGCCAGGAATACAGAAGTAAAAACAAGCTAGGTTCAGTTACGATTGCAGGATGTATGTTCGAAGTTGTTTTCTACTGTACCCAGAAGTATGTTGGTGTCTATTTAGTGTCAAGGGAACATTATGAGATAATGACTGAAACTTGTAATTTGTACGAAAATGTGGTATAGCCCATATATCGGTGCAGCGTGTTTTAACAGTCGATGAGTAATGTTGTAATGATGCAAGAGAGGACAGGTAATTAACGATTTGAGGTGAGGAGCAATTAAAGATTAACTGAACTAAACTGAAATTAACTGAACTAAAAAAAAAACCATCGATGGTCCCTTCGGAAAGCTCGAAACCGAGGCCGCTGTCTCTCCCAGCCTTCCGGCGCAATATCCGTATCTTTTCTCGAACAGGTCCGATCAGCTACTGCGCGAAAGGGGACTCATTTTCGGGGAAGGGATAGTGTTCGCGCTGACGCGCTCGAAGGCTCGCGCTCGAAGGATGGGGAGGAGGAGGAAATGCTTTCTTGGAGAATTCCGAACGGTCTGAACAAACTGTATCCCAATTAGCCGCTAAGACGACTCTAACATTACTCACAAGATAGAAGCCGAAATTAAACGGAATCTTCGTAAAGACAACCGCCATTCCGCAGCAGATTTCGAACTGTGTGGAACTGCGTCTACTTTTGTCAACAGCTAATAACGTTTGGAATGCGTTGTTAATTAGTGACAACACCAACCGAGCTGAAAAAGGGCAACCGAAAAAGTAACCGTAGTGTGGTTGCGCGAACAGAGGAAACAATAACACAAACACGGTTCAGTCGTGGAGCGCCGTTGTATACGCTGGCTACTGACCTGAATTGGCGCTGTAAATAACCTTCCCTTGTGTCAGCTTGATCGTGGCTCATATTGAGTGGGAAAACACTGGGGTTTGAGAATTTAAAAAGATGTTTAATTAACTAAAAAAACTGGGATTACATATATAGACGGAGGAGCACTCAAAGAAGACGTCTGACGCGCTGCTCGGGCGTGGGGCGACTCCCTTGGGCGAACAGCACACACTCGCACCACGCGAGAGTCCAAAGCTCGCAACATACACGCTCGGTGGTGTAAACATCCGGCCGCGGTCGCTGCGGCGGTGGTGGTTTCGAGTGCTTCGTGATCCGAGCCCGGTCCCCTCGGCAGGCCGCCGGTGTCTGCTTTCGTTTTCGCCTCTCGGCGCAAGCATTCTCGGCGCGATAATTATCCGATGCTTCGGAGACGGCTGACACTTGCTGAGAATGGGACTTCGCAACGATGTCTGTCCCGTCAATTTCTTTGACGGCGCACACGCGCGCGGGAACGTACAATCTCTAACTCGCGATGCCGACAGTAGTAGGTCAGCCTCGTAATTGTCCGGAAATCGCACAGAAGCACTTGAGACACGGGGAAACTATTTGCCAGAACAGTTTTCAAGGTCTAGACACCTTTCAAAAACAATTGCAGAATCTAAAAACAAACCGAGAGATGCCGAATATATGAACGCGCTGCCGCCGTCTGCCTCTCACCGACCCAAAGTTAGCTCAAGCTTCCGCGCGGCGGCGCTGGGTGTACTTTATTCGTCGCGCCCTCTGAGCAGTGACCGGTGCGCGACGTCGAAAACTTTGTGCGCACTTGTGATGTGTGCCAGAGAGTGGGCAAGCCGGGAGACAAAACCAAAGCGCCCATGAAACTTGTGCCGGTTATCACGGAGCCCTTCCGCCGTCTCGTGATCGACACGGTCCCAAGCAGCAGAAATTGCCAAGCCGAAGCATGGCAAATCATCAGTGGCCAATGTGTCCGAGCTTGGCAATACCCCGGCCGCCAATATTGGCTGGTGTTTGGGAAAGGTGACAAGCCAACAATTGGCCAAGCCCTGGAAGGCCAATATTGGACAACGCTTGGCAAAGTATCTTGCCATGATAATGCCAAATGGTGGACCCCACGCTATTTTCATGCACATTTTTGGCTTTGTGGCCAGTCCTTATGGCCAATGCTTATTTTATGAGTTGCCTCGCGGCCCGATTTCTGCTTTATACATGCCAGTATACAGGAAATTATTAAACGAGTGCGCATTATTTATTTAATGCGCACTCGTTAAATAATTTCCTGTACAATGGCATGTATAAAACAGAAATGGGACCGCGAGGCACAATAAGCAAACTGCATCAACTTTGAGAAAGAAATTATAGATAAGTGACTTGCCAAAAACAATTGAGCAACACAACACACCGGGTCTCTCTGTGTAGCTTTTTTATTATGCACATCAAATATACGAGAAACCTGGCTTGTCCGTTTTTTATTATGCACATCAAATATACGAGAAACCTGTTAAGAACTTCGTATTCTTAACAGTGGCAAGAATACGAACACACACATGAAAGCAAACACAAACACAACAGTCGAGAAAAAATTTCGTTTAACTGCTTGAGATGCCTACAAAACAGAAGCATTCAGGTAAATGAAAACAGGACCCTCATTCCCGGTAATTCGCCGACGTGCCAAGATCACAACGTGTTGTTGAACAGCACTATTGTAGAATAGCCCAGCTTGGAAAGCTTGTCACTGCTGCACCCGCCACTTGTCCACGGGAAACACCTGTGCGTCGTAGCGCCTGTAATAAGTAAAAAAAAATATATAGTTCACTATAATGCTAAATTCACGCTGCTTACTAAATACGGCACCTATACAAGCCTTACCACATGTCCGTGTGAAAATATTCAGCCTAAAGTTCTAGCTTGTTAACACTCGCTATGAAACATAAAACGTACTCCACTATTCATTTTTCAATACTGCGTTTTACGGTAGCAGTTACTTGGCTCGTTCTTGAGAAAACAGTCCGGAATTTCACCGAAAATGGGCTTCACTCGTATTGCAGTCGCGCAAGGTAATATAAAAAGTCCAATAGACAAAGCAACACGCCAGCGGTTCCGTGAAACTTCTGCCCCGTCAGACGCGCAAGACGCGAACGGAACCGACGGAGAAGCCCAGCGGTAGTGTAATTGCTTTGTCGCTCGACAATACCTTTACGTTGCTCAAGAAAATAATGAAACGAAAGCTTCATTAATAGCTAGAGTTTAATTAAGCCAGCTTAATACATCCGCAACTCTTATACTGCACACGAGTCTTGCTTCAACGCATGCTGAACGTCGTGAACCTGCAGTGGGAGCACGCCGGAAAAAGGATAGCTAGAACTGGCGTCACACAATTGGAAGCACATGTATGTGACCACTTTTTTCTTCGCAAGTGCTGTCGTTCGCGAGAGCCAGAACTCGCGAACGACAGCTGAAGTTTTGGCGGGAACGAGCGCGAGCACTCCCGCACCGCGAAAAAATGAAATGGTGACACGTTTTCAGCGGCGGCCGTAGCAGGCAAACGATGTTATTACACCAGTCAGGTATACGTCACACAGCCACCGACACCAAAACGCACCTCACAGACACGTACAGGAGTACTACCGCAGTTTCAATGCCACAAAAGAGACGGAGCCGTCGGTGCAACGCGTCCGTCCACGGGCCCCGCCGCGGATTCAAAGAACGCGCAAAGGCACAACGCTGAAGTAGTCCGACGTTCACCGTTGCGTTAGGACACACAAATGACCAATTCCTACTGAACGTTTAACACTCTCTCTCACGCTGTTTTGAATAAGCTGCACTTTAGTTTGAGTACGCTTTGTTTCGTGGCACGGTGCTGTGGCTCTTTAGGTAACTACTTTTTGCTGCGTTTTGGCCTGTTCACCGCGCTCTAACCGTCGTAATCCGTCATGTTGGGGAACGGGGAACCGCCGCGGGCGACGACCGCAGTGCTGCCCTCGAGTGGTGCTGCTTGCGCGCCGGGTGCGCATGTATACACGCAAAATAACGCACACGAGTGCTCTACAGTGAGACTTCATGCAGCGGTATGCAACAACAGGTAAGGCTGTGGGCATTTACACCTGCCAATACTTTTTATTTAAACGTGATACTTGACACGAGCTTGAAAATGATTTGGAACTACTTTTTGTTGTGCGCTGCGCGTGAAAACAAATTCAAAAATTGAACAATTTAAGCCAGAATATTGATTTTCCCGCTAAATCGTGTGTTTCGTCGCGTCTATGGCGACGTATCCATGGGAGGTGTTGAAGCGAACTTTACCGCGCGAACCGCGAAACGCCTTGTTTGCCGCCAGTCCCGCTAGATGGCGCCACCATACCGCTCAGGACCGCTGAGTGCCGTTGCTTTGTGCCTGATCGTATTTGCGCATGGCTTGTTTTATCAGCGGAGCTCTTGTAGTTGACCGTAATGTGTTAGCTAATGTGTAAGCTAACCGTAATACAAAAAAGACATCCCCCTCGCGAGGGGCACGATCAAATGCACAGCATTTCCGAGGGGGTGCGCCGGCAAGTCGTATCTCTTGATCGCGGGACCCGTGTCGCCATCTTTTGGAAGCGCGGGACAACTTGTGGCGCTTTCGAAACAAACGAGAAAGGAGTGAAGGATATAAGGCGCGTTCGGTGCATCGAAATCTGTGTCGGTTTCGTGGCTCGGTCGGTTGTGCGCCGGGCACCTTGCGTTCCGCCCGCGGCGTCATGGGTTCGAAACCGGGCGCCGGAAACTGTTATTTCTTCCTGGCTGCGGACTACGACAAGGCGCGCCTGCGGACTACGACAGGGCGCGCATGCGGACTACGACAAGACGCGCATGCGGACTACGACAGCGCACGCCAACGCCGCGTGACATTGTGAGTTACTAAAATGCTATGCATTTAAAACACGGCAACTTCAGTAATATTTTGAGTGAACTTGAGTGGTCATTCAACTAACAAGAACATGCCAAGACGTGTGTAAAGGCACTCATAAATATCTGCGTCGCATATAGGCTACTAGTCTTCATAAAATTTTATGATCAAAAATAACGTCTGAATGAGCGCGCTGTCCAGTGCGATTTTTCGCGCACCGGCCAATGCGTGTCCTCAAGGCCGGTCGTATAGGCACCGGACACTGCAGTTTGCGCGCGACTCCAGCGCCGCCTCTCGCCCCCGCATAGCAACTCCGGGTCGGTGGATGTCGCGACCGGCCGTTCAGCGCAAGTAAAAACACACGTGCTGCGTGCGGTTCGACGTTATGTATAATTGCAAGTTGCAGGGTCTGAAAGGATCAAAAGGCTACAGGAAAGAATTAGTGGTAGCACCGCTACTGCTGCGCGAAGGACAGCCACAATCGCGAAAGGCAGCCTGCCATCGTTTTGTACAGGTTTCGCGCTCGGGCAGCCGTGGGAGAATAAGCGTCGCAAGAAATGATTTTAGCAGTAAGAAAAGTCAAGGAAGTAAGAAAGTCATGACAGTTTTTGTCAGTGGAAGGAGTAAACTTATGAGTACGATTACCGTTTGTGCGCAGCGCAGACAGGAAGGGCCGTAAAACTAAAACGTTTGCTTTCAGTGTTCATACACATCACGCGCTGCGATGAATCGCATGCCGTCGTAGTAGTTGCATAACACAAGGTATTACCGCTTCCGCCACTATTGTTTTATCAGCAGTAACCTTTTTGTAGCAACATTCACGGCCCCGAATGGATACCAAAAGGCGACTCAAGAATATGCATTCACAGCACTTCGCGGGTGATGCCAAAAGCAATGTCAAGACGGTCAATACGCATCCCGCTTACTGCCCTACTTAGTTCCCCGAAGTGTACATAGTTCGGCCACGCATTCCAAGCGAGAGCGTGGAAAGCTATCAAAAGCAAGGTTGCATTCACTCGCACTGACTTCTTAATTACGTTTTGCGTACTCTGAAAGTTGAGGTTATTATTGTTTAAGCAGAGGATGGGGAGGAGAATTCTTTAATGCGATTTTCGTACTCTGAAAGTTGAGGTTATTATTGTTTAAGCAGAGGATGGGGAGGAGGAGGAAATGCTTTCCTGAACAAACTGTATCCCAATTAGCCGCTAAGACGACTCTAACATTACTCACAAGATAGAAGCCGAAATTAAACGGAATCTTCGTAAAGACAACCGCCACTCCGCAGCAGATTTCGAACTGTGTGGAACTGCGTTTACTTTTGTCAACAGCTAATAACGTTTGGAATGTGTCGTTAATTAGTGACAACACCAACCGAGCTGAAGAAGGGCAACCGAAAAAGTAACCGTAGTGTGGTTGCTCGAACAGAGGAAACAATAACACAAACACGGTTCTGTCGTGGAGCGCCGTTGTATACGCTGGCTACTGACCTGAATTGGCGCTGTAAATAACCTTCCCTTGTGTCAGCTTGATCGTGGCTCATATTGAGTGGGAAAACACTGGGGTTTGAGAATTTAAAAAGATGTTTAATTAACTGAAAAAACTGGGATTACATATATAGACGGAGGAGCACTCAAAGAAGACGTCTGACGCGCTGCTCGGGCGTGGGGCGACTCCCTTGGGCGAACAGCACACACACGCACCACGCGAGAGTCCAAAGCTCGCACCATACATGCTCGGTGGTGTGAACATCCGGCCGCGGTCGTTGCGGCGGTGGTGGTTTCGAGTGCTTCGTGATCCGAGCCCGGTCCCCTCGGCAGGCCGCCGGTGTCTGCTTTCGTTTTCGCCTCTCGGCGCAAGCATTCCCGGCGCGATAATTATTTGATGCTTCGGAGACGGCTTACACTTGCTGTGAATGGGACTTCGCAACGATGTCTGTCCCGTCAATTTCTTTGACGGCGCACACGCGCGCGGGAACGTACAATCTCTAACTTTTCGCGCACGCGAGGCCGACAGTAGCAGGTCAGCCCCGTAATTGTCCGGAAATCGCACAGAAGCACTTGAGACACGGGGAAACTATTTGCCAGAACAGTTTTCAAGGTCTAGACACCTTTCAAAAACAATTGCAGAATCGCAAAAACAAACCGAGAGGTGCCGAATATATGAACGCGCGGCCGCCGTCTGCCTCTCACCGACCCGAAGTTAGCTCAAGCTTCCGCGGGGCGGCGCTGGGGGTACTTTTTCGTCGCGCCCTCTGAGCAGTGACCGCGCGCGTTGTCCACGAATGGCTTTTGCGTACAGGCCGGCGTGTGGCCAAGCTATCGGAAGCCAAAGGGAAGCCAAGGGGCGTCCAATGATTGGCTATCGGCCAATGCTGCTTGGGGTTGGCCCACTGCCCGTGACGAACTCTGGCTACCGTCACATGTTGACATTGCTCTGTCCTGCAACTAAGTTCCCCGAGGCCGTACCCTTGAAGGAGTTGAGCTCAGTGGAAATTGTGAACGCCCTACTGTCAGTGTTCGCGAGGATTGGCTTCCCGGCGGAAATACAGTCAGACCAGGGTACAGTTTTTACGAGCGCACTAACGACGACGTTTCTCGAGAAGTGCGGAGTAAAACTCATTCATAGTTCCGTGTACCACCCTCAGTGGAACTCCGTCGAGAAGCTGCACTCAGTAATGAAGCGCGTTCTCAGAGCCATGTGCTTTGAGCGAAAGGCTGACTGGGAGCTGTGTTTGCCGGCCGCGATGTTTGCTTTGAGAACGGCTCTGCACGAGACAACCGGGTTCACGCCAGCGGAACTTGTTTACGGACGCTCGTTACGTTCCCCCCTCCGCATCCTCCGGGAATCGTGGGAAGGTAGGGGCGAAGACCCAATGGTTGTAGAATACGTACTCTCGCTGATAGACCGCTTGCACAGGGCACAGCAGCTAGCGGGCACCACAATGAGCACAGCCCAGAAAAAGTCAAAACCCTACTACGACAAAGGAGCTAGGGCACGTCCGTTTGAGGTGGGAGACCAGGTAATGATTTTGTGGCCGTCTCAACGCCACAAACTAGAAGTTCAGTGGGAAGGCCCGGCAAAAATCCTTCAAAAATTGTCTGAAACCAACCACGTTGTGAGCGTACCTGGAAAGCGCAAGCTCCAGCAAGTGTAAACCTACTAAAGCCCTACAGGCAGCGGGAAACGGTGGTGCAGATGCTAGTTAACATACCCGAGGAGATTCCCCCCGAGATTCCGGAATTGGGTCCGCTTACCCATGACGGCACGAGTAGACTCGTTAACGACCTAGTAACGAAGGCGGAGCTGGAGCCTGACCAAAAACGTGAGTTGCAGGCACTGTTAGAAGAGTTCTCGGACCGGTTTTCGGATAAGCCCGGCAGAACTTCCCTCTTAACGCATGACATCGAACTTACGTCTTCCCAGCCCGTGCGTTCAAAGGCGTATCGACACAGAACAGGGAGGATTTTAGAGAAGCAAAGGTCTAGCTTAGGGTGCCTGGATGTTCCTCCTCGCCGCGGGCGAGGAGGAACATCCAGGCACCCTAGTCTAGCTTTGCCTGTAGTGCCAGAAAAAGCGTAGTGGCGGCGTCGTGAACTACCGAGTACGCCCGCTTGATGGCGCTGTGCACACGGCTTTGTAAACATGGCGGATGCTTTTTGCACAGGCCGCTTGAGCTCCTTAAAGGGACACTGAAGTGAATTTGTCAAGCTCCCGTTTTTGCTTGCACTGCGTAAACTGGCTCAAATTAGCACACTTTTCATCGTTTATCCGGTTGACAAATCGGTAATTATTTTACAAAGCGCGAAAGAAGAAAAACTACCATGCGCGGTTTGCGGCGGCCGCACCAACTAAGGCTGTGACGTTAGGAGGAGGGGCGCCGTGATTGGACGATGCCCAAGGTTAGCAATCAAACAAGTTTCGGTTTCGGTTTCGGTTCTGTAAAACATAACCAATGGCGTTGTTGGATGGGCATTCTCAATATCTCAGTAATCATCGTACCACGCTTCTGCCATGTTGTCGGCTGTAAAATGCACAAGATAAGCCTCCCAGGACGGCTTGTAGTCGTAGCATTCACTAGCCGAGACCTACGCAGTGCATGAACGCCCTCCGCGTACCCGCAGACGCCCAAATGTCATGCGCTTTTCCCCCATATTTGGAGCTTTCCTCCCTCATGCCTGTATCGTAAAAAGCGTGTTCGCACCAGGCCAAGGGTCTGTTCATTCTGGCCTGTGTCCACTGCCTGCAAGCAGTCGGTGCTTATGGCCACAGCACGCCAACGAGAACTCGCTAGCGCGCCAGTGCCAGCCTGCGCGCGTTTTGTGAACTAGTTCGTGTAGCCATGAACGTTGCGGCCCAAAAAAAGGTGAACCCAATATAGAAAACATCGGCGGAAAACAAAAAAGTTAAATTACAAAAAAAAACCACGTACCCGCGGGGATTCGAACTTGTGACTTGCAAAACACTTCCGGTTACATACCCAGCACCCCCGACCACTGAGCCACGAAGCGGGACGCGGAGAAAGTGCTAATATAAGGTATATATGGTACAACCGGTTTACACTTTTATTTAGTTTTTTCATTTCAAGCAGCTTAGGTGACTATTTGTTGTACTGCGCTCGTGCAGTAAGCGTCGCCCGAGTTTCCACAGTAGCTCACGTCTAGCAATTGCATTTCGTAGACGGAAAAGCGTTCGCAGATGCGTAGTCGTGCTCCTGACCGCTGTGCTTGTTCGCCCAGCGCAAAAAAGTGCTTCCCGCGCCCTAGTTTTGCGCTGTACGGTAAAAATATCAGTTGATTTTATTTCCTTAGTACCTATATTGACTTCGCTGACTCTTCTCCCGCCTTCAAGATGCCTTATATTTTCCTACTGGCGTACCAGTCAGCGAAGCGTCGCATGTGCGCTTGTACAGCGCTTGTGTGAAGCGGCCTTTACCTGGAGCTAGATACAGTGTACAAACAAACCAAGTAAAGAAAGGCACATTCTTCCATTCACAAACGTGTCCTGGCTTCGTTTCAACTAAGCGAACGAATTGCGACCAAGAATTTTTTTTAACCTCCTTGATTGCGACGACCCGCCGGCGGCCGGCGGACGAAACGCTGGGCCGACTGACTCTGTCTGAAGGCCGGGGAGCCGTGCACTAGCGCAGCCAATTGCCAGCTCATCCCCTCCTGACGTCACACGAAAACGCCACAGAAAATGGGCGAGCGTAAAGAGAGGAGGACAGCATTTTCGAATTAGTTTTTCTACTAAATAAAATCGCGTAAACGCGCCTAGAGTGGTCGAAACATGGCCTGGGGACTCCGGACTACAATTTGCGCTAGTAATCCCGCAATGTTTACATATCACTTCAGTGTCCCTTTAATAGAGAGTTTTAGCAGTCCGTATGCTCCGGCCGTTCCGTTCGTTACGTTGCTAACGGGTTTACCGGGACCCGACTGCGCATGCGCGCGCACGTACCGGGCTCTTTCCGTGTAGTGAGACGGAAAACGTGTTTTAGCACTCCGTAGCGTCGTACCGTTCGTTCCGTGTGACGGCTGATTAGCCGAGTTGTTGCAAAAAATCCACACGCTAAAAATACGTAATGAAAGAACGCAGCTTCCCCTAAAGCATTGCAAATCTAAAATAATTCGCGCTCGGCCGGACGCATCGTGAGGCAGGGGCTGCGGCGGCGGCGACGGCACCAGAGCGAGCGCAGGTGACGACATGGTCGCGCGCCGTTCACGTGGAGGAATGGCCTTGGCCTTGCCCGATTGAAGCGCTAGACACATGTACGATTGGTACACGCGATTCGTATGCGACTGACCGTTGCGACTGTCACCACGACTAGTCGTACGCGTGAATTTGAGACACATGGCGCGATGCGGGTGTGCGATGCCTCGTCGGCGCCGCTCCGCCCACTGTTTTTGCTCCATGGTCAACTACGACGATCGCTGAGCTGAATTTGTAGATTCCGCGCGTTTGTACGCAAGAAATGGATAAAGCAGGCAATCGTGAAGCGTTTTCTGCATCGGAAACAGTCCGCGCACACGCCGGTCGCGCCTGCCAGCTCGGCAAACTCAGCGGCTCGAACCGGCGCAGACCACGGTAGCAACCGCTTGCCGCTGCTCTTCCGAATCAATCTGGTCACTAAAACGAAGTTCCACCTGCGAGAAAGTAGGTGTTAGTGTGGTGAAAAATTGTGCTAGGGATTGTTCTCAGGGCTTATTTTAAAAGCGGCGATCAGATATATCTGCCGCGATGCAAGCCTATGCTGACCGGCCGTGGATGCCGCGGCGCGCGGTGCGGCGAGCGGCCGAGAGATGGCGATACCTGCGCGGAAGCATCGAAACAGGCTACGCAGATGTCTCGGTCACCGATCGCTCACGGCAATTGTAGCTCAAATAAAGTTTCACATGCGAGAAAGGGGATGATAGTGTGGTGAAAAGTTGTGTTACGGAGTGTCATTCGCAGTTGCACAGATAGCGGCGATCAAATATTCGCCAGGACGCTAAGCCTAAAGTTCCCAACACCCGAGCCGACCAGAGCAACGCAAGCCGGTTGCGGGCTCCGGATACGGTAACACGGAAGCAGAGCGCCGGGAGAGACGCCGGCCGCGTACGGAACAAATGGCGCATGCGCAGTCGGGTCCCGGTAAACCCGGTAGCAACGTAACGAACGGAACGGCCGGAGCATACGTACTGCCAGAGTCCTTCAATGCTTTACTGGTCACGAAACTTCGGCGCTCATTTCATATAGGGAACCCGCCGCGGTGGCTCAGTCGCTAAGGCGTTGCGCTGCTGAGCACGAGGTCGCGGGTTCGATTCCCGGCCGCGGCGGCCGCTTTTCTGATGGAGGCGAAAAGCAAAAACGCCCGTGTGTACGAGATTTCGGCGCACGATAAAGATCCCCAGGTGGTCAAAATTAATCCGGAGCCCTCCACTACGGCGCGCCTCATCGCCTGCGTTGCGTCGGCATCAATCAATCAATCATATAGGGACCGCGCGCGCCACTACAGGCGCCACCGCCGCACGAAGGTCATCCAGCCGCCGCTTTCGCGGCGTATTGGCCTGCTCTTGGCGTGGAAACGCTCGCTGCTTTTGGCGTCTGCTTGCTGATTAAGTGTGTTTTTTTTCGTAGTAGTTGGCGATGAATAGTCCAGTCATCACCTGCCTTCAATGGGGTTTTATTTTTCGTAGTAAATTACCGTAGACTTCGGCCGCGAACGGCAACGGCTTCTGCGTGCTCTCGCACAAGCGCTGCACCGTCGTGTTTTCGGATTTTTAAATCTCTATTTCTTCGTTTCTTAAAGCAAAAGTTGTAAATACACATACGGTAGCTGCGTAGTCACGGACTGCTGCGGGCCTATCGATAATATGATAAAAAAAAACTGACAAAACCAAGTACGCGTCGTTCAGACTACGCTTAATGAATCCGTTGATTGCTCTGCAATGCACAGAACACTAAGAGAGATAGCCCAATAGTATTGTCGTTTCAATGAGTGGGTACATACTTGAGAATATCTAAAAACGCTGCAGAAACGCGAAGAATCAGAACACGAAGAGATATATGTTGCACCATGTGTCTTTCCGCTTCCACGCTTTGCAATCCTTGCAAAAATAGGAAGCGAAAAAAGAACAATAAAACTGATTTTATCACACGCGGCAAAAATTCACTGTTACGAAGGGAGACAAAAGAGCGTGGTCCAGCGTACAAAAATTTATTTTTTTTCGCGCTGCGGTGTGGAGCACACGGAGGAAACAGAATATTGCCACGCAGCCAAGAACGACGCAAAGCTTTTCTGAACGCAGCGAGCTAGCGAGCTCCTGTTCTACAGAATGAAACACAAACGTCGAAGAAGCAGTCCGCAGTGTGACGTGCACAGATGAACGTCAATAAAGTGAGTTGCGCGGCGTTTGCTATGCACGCATTACTCTCGGAACGTTATTAATTTCAGATCCATGGAAATGGGATCGAGAACATTGTCGAAGAAACAAAAAATCAAGTTGGCGACAAGGTGGTACCCTTCGCCCGACGGGACGTACGACAAAAAGAGCAAACGGGCGCTCCGGTTGAAACGCCAGGTAAGAAACCGGAATCGGCCACGCGCGGTTACGAAACAAACAATACGAACCCTAAGGGATAATTCGCGGAAATATGAAAAGTAAAAGCACAAGGACGTCCCGAAGCTTTTTTACACGCGAGCCAGAGCGCAAGGTAATACAAGTTTGCAAACAGGTAATGAAGCACCGCTACAACCTGACTGATATGACAAAAATCCGGCTTTAAGTTAGCCTTGTAAAATTCTAGGTCCACGATGCTCTCTCAAAAGGGTACATTGCTTTTTCCATTCTCACACACAGCTGCATTTCCACGCACTGTCACACACTTATAATCGAAGCTGAAATATCTCGTTTCTTGCCTTGGAATGGCGCGCCTCCGTTTCTCTCGCAGCTCCCCGTCGCTCGGGCAACAGAATAAGGAAACATTTTCTGCGGTATCGTTGTACAAGGAACGACATCCCGGGACGCAACACATGTTAGGCATCGTCGTTGCACTACTTAAGTTGCATCACAAGAGCGCGAGATGCACCTTACATTTTTTTTTTTTTTTCCCGCACAAAACAAACACAACGGACCTCTCCCTGTACGTAAACAACGTGACGTCACTAAGCGCACGTGCGCGACGGGTGGCGCCTGCTGGCGGCCGCGAAGTGAGGTGGCGGTTGGCAGAAAGCGCCTGCGCCGACGGCACGGCCTGGCCGCGCGGCGCCCGTAAGGAACGATGTGCCGTTGGTTCGGGCCGTCACTGGCTTCCCACATTGCAGGTGGGGGTCTAGCTATCCTAGCTGTGGCTGTCGCACCTCCATGTAGCTTTCCACATCTACAACCTCCGCAACACTTTCGTTTACCGTACGGTCAACTGAACGGCGACGCTTTCGGATAATCAGTGCGCGGCAGAACAGCCTAAACGAGTCATTCTGAAGGTTGGCGCTGTTGCGACGCATCCCAAAATGTTTTTTAAGATTCTTTGTGTTCGGACACATACCAAGGAAAGCTAATTTATTGTTGCTTTCGAGGTCCGCTTAAGCTAAGCGCAGTGCCTCAGGCAGCTAAACGCTCCCTGTTCTTGGTCTCTTTGCGTCGCCCGGAGACAGTGGCGTACACACGATTTCATGTCGAGGGGAAAAAGGAAAGGTAAAGCATGAAAGGATTAAATAGTAAAATAAGCAGCAACGAAACAAAAATATGAAGAGCAAAAGGCAAAAATTATTCCAATAAAAATATCGCGCTGATGTCGTTCTCTACGAGATTGACCGATTGTTTTCTTACCTTTACCCCAGTGAAATCTCGAAATGGTTCATCGTCATTGTGAGAGTAACATAGCAGCCACATATGGTTAGTGCGTATATCTTAACAGTGCACTGAAATATTTTCGGTAGTCATTATTTCATGATAGTTAAAGCTAGTGTCTATGTACGCCCGCTGCATACGCCAGCGTCGGGAGGCCGCAACAAATGAATACATTCACTGAGTCTGTTCGCTATAGGGCAAACACATTTTTTGAGTCGCGTGAGTGGCTCAGCTCGCGCCGAAGGCTCGATATGCTACATGTGAGCACGATAAGCATCTCAGTTTTCCGGCATCCTCAAGGCAGAATATAATTGATCAAGGTAAAAATTTATTGTACTTACAAGCAATGAATTTCGTTCGTCTAGAACAGATCCCCCCATAACAAAAGACCAAACTTGTCGTTGTCGATCAGGCGGCAGGCGGCTATCGCGGATCCCTCGTCGAAACATTTATTTCGCGTCGCCTATATATATAAGCAGGTTAGGCATTCATTGTGTTTTTAATACAGTGCTCTACCTCCTCAAAACATGACAATATTTCGCAGCAAGAAAATTTCCGTCTGCCCCCTCCTCCCCCTCCCCCCCCCCCTTCCCTATTTCGCTTGAGAAAATTTCTGCTGGTGCTGCATGATAGCAGATGGTTGATAAACAGTATCATTTCATTGCACGAATCAGCGCGGACTGCCAATGTAGACGGTATGACTGCGCTTTGGAGAACAGCTGAAGTTCGAGAATGCGAAATGTTGCTACGAGTAAGAGCAGACTATGTCGCTGCTTTGGCTGCCAGCCTCTTCGGCACATTGCGCGCATCCACAACACACGCCGACTTTACCTCTGTGGGGACTCCGAAAAGTCTGATGCCGCTGATTTTGCTCGCAAAATTTGTGTAGCCGAGAGCACAGCAGCCCACCGGCATCAGAAAAGCCAACACGTAAACAAAAATTCCACTTTTGCGCGCGTCTAATGCAGCCTCACTGCATACGCGCCGCGCGCCGGTCCGAATGTTTTGCCAACCACCCTCCCGGCCACACCCAGCACGTGCGATTTCCGTGACGTCACGGCCGCCGCGTGACGTGCCCCTGGAGAGGTCCACTCGCCGCGGCTCCGCCGTTCGAGCCAGCGCAACGCCGCCCGAGGAGTGACCTCAGTGAGAGGGTGGCGCCACCGCGCGGCGGCCAAACGCAGCATATGAAGCTCTCCCATTGAGTTACGGAGCAGTTTCGTGACCAGTAAAGCCGGTAAAGCATTGAAGGACTCTGGTACTGCTAAAACTCTCTAACATGGCTGCCCTCGCACGGCGGCCTCCGGCTCGCTGCTCCACGGCCGGACTCGACTCTCCTCCTCCCGCGCACGAAAGGAGCGTCGAGTCCGGCCTTGGCTGTTCCTGCTGGTTCCTGGCTGGCACGCTGGCCGCGTGTTTACTTGCTCCGCGCTAGTGAAGTGATGTTACGCCAGGTGACCAGATGGCCTCGACTGGCACAGACCACAGTGAGCAGCAAGTGAGAACAAATCGTTTATTGACATCCGCAAGTTTACAGAGGCCAGGACATCATTTCATTTCGATCGCTGCAATTGTACGTCGCTTTCGTGACATTTTTTTTTTTTTTTTTGCCATAAAAACTCGTTCGCTTGCGCTAAGATTTCGAACGAAGGGCACAAATGAGGTATTGACGGTGACAACGGTTTCGTTTTCACCGTCTTTCTAGCGGAGTGCATAACACTCACCTTCTGTTGGAAGAATCAAATATTCTGGCCTCGACAGCTGTCTTCCGATGCGGAATTTATCACATTTGTCACTCCACAAGCACTCAATTCCCGTGTTTTGCCAGTCCTCTCAACAACTGATGGACGCAAAAGCACATAACAGCAAAAACAGTCACGACACCAGTGCTCCGTGCACATAGAAACGGTGGGCCGTTGCAGCGGTTTCAATTTGAATTGGCGGCTTTGTGGTTGCGAATTCAGAAACGAGGTGGTGCACCAGTCGGCTGTTCGTAAAAAGTTGCGTACATTTTTGCTCAACGGATGTTTGATGCGAAACTTGTTAATAATATTTTTAAATAACAAATTATAAGCGAACTGTGTGGGCTCTTTGAGTCTCGGAATGAATGTTTTGTATTCTATACGAAAAGTAACATTTTGCTTGCGCCGTCTGGTGGACTTGATGGTCGAAAACAGCGCTGTAGGTTGGTCACGTGGGGCGTCGATTTTTACGCCGCCTATAGGGAAACCAGGGAACGTCCAAGCTTGAGAGGCCAGGGGCCCTATTCTCGACTGCACAAATTGCCGGCAACTCGCCCATGTTTTTTTGCGTAAGCACGACGTAAGCAATCAGTGACGTGCTGCACCTATAGCTATGACGACATGCAGTGTAATTTGACGAGTCACTCATAAAGATCGCTACCAAGGTATCAAATATTGTGCAAGAAAGATATAAAAACACGTGGCACGTACTATAAAAATTAAGACGGTAGCTGAGGCTGACAAGAAAAACACATTTCTGGAGGTTAAATTTGGCGTCAATACCCCAAGGCGATCGAGTAACGTTGATCCAAAAGCGAGCGAAAGGCGGATGTCAAGCTCAAGAACATCACACAATTTTTTTACCGTATCTATTTATTCCTTTCAATCGCTTTTAGTAACATAGCTGGGCTCTCTGCTTCAATGCAAGCTTTGTTGCGTTATCACCTTCCCTGCCGCCATCGCCGCCACGCCATGTCTGCTGCTATGTTACAAGTTTTATGGCGTTATCAAAGAACAAGACGGCCGATACCATCGCTTGTATGACACATAAGAGCAGCGAAGCGCTACGCCTGATAACCGCGGAGCCCACCGATGTCGCCGATTCACTCATTCGTCAAGCTCGACTTCAATCAGCGCTGTAATGAACCAAATAGTCACTTTTCTTTGTTATTTTTCTCTTGAGTTCGATCATGTGACCCAACAGCTTACTAGGACGACAATGGACAAATTCCATGCATTGGGTTCTCTTTGTCATGGTGAGGCTTGTACTGCCCTCTTATGTTGCGGTTACGCCAAACAAATAATTTTTATTTTATTGCTAAACATAAAAGTAAAATACTGCACGTTATTTGTATGCTCCATGATCGCTGACTTGGAAGCAGTTGAAACTATAATTTGTTTCGGTAAGAAACATGCTTTAAACAGTGCGCATGCTAAACTGCGCCTGCTGCAAATTTCCGCACATTTCGCGGCGCCGTAAGCCGGGGCAATTTTTTGCCCTATTTTGCTTGTATTTTGTGACAAAAACAGCCGCCATTTTCAAGCTGTTACGTAGCATTACGTCACTTTTACGCAGGCTGAAGTTGTCAATGGTTGACGTAATCGTTCCCGCCAACTGTTTAAATTACGTCATGCCTTCTCAGCCAATCACAGAGGGGGTGTGTATTACAAGCAGTATTGTTGTTGAATAGCAAAGACAGGCTTACGTTGTCATGTCCGCTGCATTTAGTCTGGTTTTTCATTGCCGGCCAAGAATTATGCACCTTTAGTAACAAGAAATAAGGCAAACTTCAGAACTGGTGTCCGTAAACGACATGAAACGTCAAAATGACGACAGCACACACAACCGCTTTGTCAACCAGAAGCACGTGACCAAAATTGAAAGCCAACCAGAAAAGACTTCCGGCAAATTGCCTGAATTGCTGGCAAAATGTGCAGTCGAGAATAGGGCCCCTGCTATCGAGTGTCGCCGCGACAGCGCGAAATTCTTGAAACTGAAATCCAGAAAATGTTGGCTCTGGATGTGATAGAGGCTTGCGAAAGCGACTATACTTCACCCCTGATACTGGTTGGAGTTCCTGGCAAGGATCCGCGACCATGTGTAGACTATAGGAAGTTAAACCTTATCACCAGAGGCCATAGGTTGGCGTACTCACTCGTGAGTACAGTCATTTGTACTCATTTGTACTCAAACTCACGAGTGAGTACGATGATGAGTGAGTACCCACCCAGAAAAAAAAATTGAGTACGATGACGAGTGAGTACAGGGGTAAGTCCACTACTCGTGAGTACAGTACTCATGAGTACACTACTCATGAGTATGAGTACTCATGAGTACAGCATTCATGAGTATGAGTACTCACGAGTTTGAGTACTAATGAGTATGAGTACTCATGAGTACACAGTACTTGTGAGTACACAGTACTCATGAGTACAATACTCATGAATACTGGTTTTGCGAGTGCTTGCACTCTTGAGTATGTGCAGTCGTGAGTACAGTAGTGCAAACAAGTTTTATCACGAGTTCGAGTCTGGACGCGCGTGTACGAGTCGCAAACATTTAGCGGTGCCGCTGTGCAGCTTAACTGTCAAGGATGGCAAAATTAGACAACGAAAACTGCTCCTCCCCCCTTTCCCGGTCCCTGTTTGCCTCTGTAAGCAAAGGGGTCACGGTGAAGAGCGAAAAACGAGGGGTTGAGGGCCCCGCAGGAAACGTGGCCGCAGTTGCTCTTCTCCTATGACACTTGTTGACTGCCGCAGTTATTTTTGTTGACGCGGCCTGTGAACGCGTGGCGGATTCATTGCGCTTGCTCCCTTCCAGTTGCTTTAGGGGAGAGGCGGTGGAGGCTGCTAACAATGCACGCACTAGGCGTACTGAAGTCCCTCTTTTTCGGTGTTCAGAAGTTTCCGTAGACGCATGTAACGCTGTGTAGTCGTTTCGTGAGCCGAACCGCTCATTTCAACAGTCGCAGTTAATTTACGTAACTCGCGTCAAACCGACTGCGTGGTTTGTAACGTTTGTCTCACCGAAATTGTCCGCACCATTCCGCTGTGCGTATTCAAGCGACAATTTGGCTGATGTACGTGCGCCCATATGGTTTTATTAGGTTCCCGTTTTGAAACATTTTGCTCAGGTTCACTAGTAATATGGTCTCGTGTAGTGCCATTTACAAGTGAGCGTATAGCCCCACCGTACAGGCGCGGCGGTGGAATTTGGCCCAGCAATGGAAATAAAATATCCGAGTACACCTAAGCACGTTTGTGAGTTGTGAATCGGACATCATAATATCCAGTTGAACGCGTGCGTCGCCTTGTTTAGCCTTGCATATTTTGTCGAAGAGCTCTGGCATCTTGCCGCTGGAGGAGCGTTTTGCTTTCGAATGGCTTTTCTTTTGAGTGGCAACCCCATTCGCCGCTTCTCGTTTATGCCACCGTGTAATGATGGCGCTGACGAAGACGTTGAATTTCGGTGGTTGTTATTCCCCTACCTTCACTAGTGTTTACAGGCGGGCGACCACCCCTCGCTAGCAGCTACTGCCGAGTTTAAGCTCGCACTGTCGGAGGCCTCGTGAAGGAATCGTTTTGAAATGATGAACGCCAACGCCAGACGCCGGTATTGTCGCTTAAGGTCGCGCCTTGGAACGTTTCGTAAAACATGCGGATTGCACATAACGACACCACCGCACTTTTTGATCGATCGCTGTAAGCTTCATCCGCACTGCTCGAGATAAGAGCTGCAGATTTCCACTGGGCAACCAACCCACCAACACGGCAATACAGTGACGTCAGTGCAAGCTATCACGCCTCCGAAAAACGCGTCTGCAAACTTTGTTCTCAAGTACAAGAAACACGGCAGCGCAGTTCGACAATCTTGTAACGGCTGCCAAGGGCAACTGGGTGCCCTGCGGCCCTCGACCAAGGTAAATATAACTGGTAGCGAAGCTTCCATAGAAGCCCATACGTTCAGAAAATGGCGGCTCTTAAGCTGCTCATGGGGCTTAGCGCCATCTGTGTGAGGAGGGAACACTTCCGGCGGAACAAAAAATAAACAGGATGTGACGCAAGATCCGGTCAGAAAGTGACGTCATTTTGGTGGCATTAGCGGGAACATTTGACTTCAAAATAGCCTTAGCAGGCCTCTGATCGCTGAGGGCTCAAGTCATTGCCATCTGACGCAAGTTGGCGAGCCCTTGGCGTGTGTGTTTCAAGTCAACGCCAGCTTATACTCGTGACTAGAGAAACGTACTTTAGCATACTGTCGTATGATTAGCCTCGGTGTTTATAAAAACATCTTGCATCTTCTCTGAACCTTAATTCTGTATTGATGCCTTCCACTGCTGTATAAAAGCAATCAGTTGTTTATTTTGATTGCAGTGGGTGGCAAACGTACCCCCCCCCCCCCCGACATTTTTTTTTCTGCCTTGGGATACAGAGCACAAAATGACACTTTACCACTCTCCCCGGCCCATCTTTCATATAAAAAACGTGCCCACTCCTCACCCCGATACCAGTTTCTACCAACGCCACTGCTGGGTTTAATTGCGTCGCACATACGCAGGTTGCGTGCGTGCGTTAAGTATAGATCAAGGTTATATAATGCTTGCTCAGTTTGTGGACTTCTGTTCTAAGAGAAGAAATAACGCATAGTCATGCTATAATCAAGACATTTGAATTTTATTACAGGATAAACATAAAACAAATTTACCACACTGCACAAAATCAGCACGTATACAATAAGTACAAAATGTTCGTGGGCACTACATGCATTATGACTTTCCTTACGCGCCCAAAAATTGACTTTACCCGTAACACATAGCATTATGAGCAATGAAAGCGTCAGCAGCAGAAATACTTCGAAACAAGAGAAAAGAACTAGGCACTGCATCTTGACGCAGAAAACCGGGCCTCAGGAATGCCGATTCACGAAAGTGCAGCGAGCACACCGCAGTTGTCCCGGCGTCTTATCAAGTAGACAAGTGTTTCTACAGACGTTCACTCAGCATTCACGCCTGCAATTTCCTGGTTGCATTATTAGGCAAGTGTCGCAACAGATAAGTAAAAAGAGGAAAAATGGATCAATGCAAACGAAAGCGATGGCAGTATGTAAAAGCACATCGCAGGAAAGATCTGGCAGCAGCGCAGCACGGAGCAGCACAACACAGTACTGCGATGGAAATAATGCTTGCGCATACAATTGCGGGAAGCAACGAGCACTACAAGCATTGTAATGCAATAGAGAAAACACTGAGATAGACAATTAAAGCGACTCGTTTAAATTCGATTCCTAGAGTAATTGACACCACTTGCTCCGAGCCAGCCTGAGGTGAAATCAAGAGATAACTGTTACATAACAAAGCTTTAGACCCTTTTTTTTCTTTTTGTAGCACCACCACTTACCCTTACACAACCCCCGTGCACGTATTAACAGTACTATAGTTTCGCGTTACCTGTGGAAATGAGAGGAAAATGGTGCAGTAAAACGCCAGGTGTACGGGAGTTGCTGTTGCAACCTTGTACGGCACATCGTTTCCGTAGGTACCGAGGAAAGCGCTCCGCTCCAACCGTTGGCAGCATCGTCCCGTAGTTTACCGTCCCCGCCGGGCACGGTACTAGACGTGTCCACCGACGATACAACGCACCTCGCAACTCCACGCACAGTAAAAATTAAGTGCACACCAAATTGACATGGAAAAACGAATGCAAATGCGCACCACCAAAACACGCGAGGGGCGTTTCCTAGCAGACGAACTTTAGGAGCGCCTTTCCAAACACTACAAGGACTGCATCACAGAGCAATGACATGTGCCATTCTTCAGAGGGCGCTACAAAAAAGGTTTTTGAGAATGAACAGCATTTTCATAAATTATTTACACATTGTGCCTAAATAAATGTGATTCAGAAATAAATATTGTTCGTAAAATATTAATGTTGTTTTATTGTTGAACAAAACTTGGTTTTTTGTTACTAGTGTTTGTTCCCTCCTCACCTAGTCGCGCTTCAATCGCCACTCCCATAAGCCCCCATGCTGATGTCGCTGGCAATAGGTTCTGAACCGCTTTTTGCCCGAGCCTTCGCTACCATTTATATTTACCTTGCCTCGACTGCGAGCAATACCCTCTCCCCGCACCCCCCCCCCCGAACACACACACACACACACACACTGTTGGGACTGGGCCGTTCCTGCTCAGTCACCACTGTTGCGACGTTGCCCTGCTCAGCCCGCCATCGACGCGTCGCAGAGCAGAGCGATGAAGTCGAGCCGACGGTGATTTTAAGCTGCATTTATATACAATATATACAAAGGTAGCAAGAGCGTTACATGGCTCGCACAAAGGCGATAGCACTTCTCAACTCAGTGCCTCCAATGAAATGCCGCCGCACATCCGCTGCTTCAGGGCTGGTTTTATACCCCAGGGGTTCCGCCGCAGCCGCATGCAGTTCGAATCTTTCCAATCAGGACTATCACTGGCCGCAGTTTGAAAGCGAAGTGATTGCGTCAGCCGAGCCACGACAACAAAGGGAAGGCGACTCAGTGGTGCCGTCTCCAGGGTCTACTCACTGCATGTCATTTTCTGGCCGGTCGTCCCAGGCATGATTTTGTGCGGCCGTCTCGATGGGAAAAGGAGCGTAAACTCGGCGGCGCTGTGTGACGCGGGCTGTTTGACCATAGAGAAATAAAAAATTAGAAGAGTGGACACACGGGCTTATCGCGGCCGAGTGGCCTGACTCGCGCACCTTCCGGCAGTCGGCGCAAGTGGTAAAAACTGTATATTTAAAATTAAGCTAACACACAATATTATACTTTTAAAATTTCGTTACACATTAGACTACACATTTTTTATTTGTGTAATAAGTTGAATGGCTGTGAATGTGAATTTTTGTGGCTTCTTTGCGCCAAGCCCGGCCAAGCCGCAAGCGCAAGCCGCCATTTGGCTCTTTCGGCAGCGTTTGCACGTGCGTTTCTGCAGCCTCGTGCTAACCTCTGTTGTTGAGAAGGAAACGCCTAGCGCTTTCTTCGCGACATCGGTTTTGCATCCTGAACGAAAGGTGAGGCTTTATTTTTTAAAGTGCTGGTGTGGCGTATCATATTTACGTTTCCTTGTACTGCAAACGCTGCGAGCACTGCGTAACCTCAGGGAATCAGGCATAGCAAGTGCTGCGTCTTTAGGATAAGCGCTTGGGGAACGCTCCGGAAAGGCGTAAGACACCATTTTTTAGCCGGACGCATTGGTATTTTAGGCTGGTTGTGCCGTTTTATCTAGCGCTGAGGGATGCCAGCGGTACGCGCCCGTCGTCGCACGTAGCGTTTACGTGCCGCAAACGCCGGCGGTGAGTTGCGGAAGTGGCCGGCCGGCCGGCGGTCCGTAGGCGAAGTAGGCGTTGTGCGCTGTCTGTCGCTGCACTGAATTACGTGAGCCGCAGGCTGCGTTGTATTATACTAGCTAGCCATTGCTAGCTTGGCCAACTGTTACTGCTATTATGTATTATGGCCGTGATGCGCTGCAAAGCCGTCCGGGCTAACGTACACAGGGCTAAGTAGCCGTATCTGCATTAATTTGGCTTATCTGGGCATAACCAGCAGCCGTACACTCATCGTAAGTTTTACACATGGGTGCATACCAAGCTGCCTGCGTACAAAGCGAACCCGCTCGCCGACGCCGATAACGCGCGCTCGTCGCTTCGCTTTGGCGCGTCAGGTACGGCAAAAACGCGTCTTTCGTCGGGAGATAACAGCTTTGCTCGAGGCGGGGTGAGTGCGCAGTGCATTGAAACCTTCAAATTTGGTCTTCGTTCTACATCGTATATCAATTCTGGTATCGCAGGCATTGCATACAACTGTTCCACACTTGCCGTTTTTTCAAGCGTTTGCTCTCGGACGAGTGGACAGTGAGCACGTTAAACCATCGTCAGCGTACCTGGTCATATTTTGGCTAGTTTCATTAAACACGTATTGCTCAGATTGCCCCTATTCAATCGGAACTGTGTGTTTTCTTGTCATATCTTTTTAAGGCATGGCCTTTGGTGATCAGTAGTACTAAGTACGACGCTCACTGCTGCTTGCCATGGTGCCCACACAGCGCCCAAATTTACTTTCGCCAGGTGCCCGTTCTCGGGATGCGTTTCTTTCGCGAGCCCGTGGGGCAACAGGTTTGTTTAACGTCCAGCTCGCTCTTGCTCTTCGTCCTGATTTTACAAAAAAAGACAAATGGATTCAGGCTATGTGAGCAGCGTTATCATTTTTGTTAACCCAAACAATAGCTGAATTGCATTAAGAATGTGCCTAACCAGTGTTGCGAAATTACAAAGACCCATATTTTTAGCGTTGCTAATAGCTTGACCGCATGATTGCTGAATAGGATAAAACAACTTGTGTTTTAAATAGGTGGCATGCACTGGAGGCAATACTTGAATACTAGTTGCAGTAAAATTTACAGACTATTCGCAGATCATCTGTCATTGCAAGCAGTTTGTGTACTATATCACCTATCACCTGTGCAGGTCTACAGGTGCCCTCAAGACAGAGCCAACCAGCCAGCTGCATTCGTCATACTAAACATGGTGTAAGCACTTCATGGATCCTGCCCCCACAGGACTCACAAAAGTGGCCGTGCCAACTGTTCTCCCAGAGTTATTCCGTTGTATTGATGACTGCCTGCAATGCTTCTTGCTGCCATATTGATGCTTCTGATGGATACCGCAACTGTATTCCATGTATTGAAACCTTGCTATTAGCACCTAAAATCTAACGCAAGTCTCGGCACTCAATAAGGCGTGACCACTGAAAAGACTATCGTTGACTCAAGGAACAAACTGTTTTTTATCACTGACATGCCTCATCTCATTAAAACCACTAACAACAGCGTATACAGTCTCTAAACTCCACTCGCAAATTATTGTTGCTGCTAGTTGTAATATTGTGAAAACAGTACATCCACAAAAACCCTTTAAAGGAGCCATGAAGAGAAAATGCAAGTTGGTTTTATTCGAAAGATTTCGTGTTTTATAGTGCCCCTAGCGCTTGTCCGGATACAAACGGTGCTCTATTCACTGAGAAATTAAACAATTTAGGTTAAAATTTTGATTTTCCCGCTCAATCGTGCGTTTTCGTGGTCCCAAGTGACATCACTGAAACCGACCGCTCTGCAGCCTAGAGTACCTTCATTCACGCATCCGCCGTACAAGGTAGAGACACGTATACGCTGGCGCCGCCATTTTCAGTTGCTCGCTCGCCGCCGAAGCAAGTCATTGTGTCAAAACCGCGCCAAAATTATCGCCGCAACGCGGTTTACTGAAGAAGTTTGAATCATATTGTCTGTTTCGCGTTGCTAGGTCTCGTGGGAAACGAAAAGAATAACG
Organism: Haemaphysalis longicornis; assembly: GCF_048455015.1. Classification (NCBI taxonomy): domain Eukaryota; kingdom Metazoa; phylum Arthropoda; class Arachnida; order Ixodida; family Ixodidae; genus Haemaphysalis; species Haemaphysalis longicornis. Next base: position 53,608 of record NW_027526291.1, on the reverse strand, counting down.
CGTTGCGCCCGTTGGCCCAATTGCGGCGGCACGGGACCGTTCAAAGGTTGTCTCCACTATGTACAGCGGTGTTGGTTTGTTCCCGCGTTTCTTTACGTTCCGTAGCCTAGATGGCGCCACCATACCGTGGCAAGTGTTTGGTTTGTTTTTGCCCGCATTTAAACCTGGCTTGTTTTTGTTCTGGGAGAAAATATTCGTTCCCTGAAACAGTGCTCGCTCGACAAATGGGGTCACGTAAGACACCGTTGCTTGCGTCAATCGGCCAGTGTCGTCTGAGACAACCCCAAGCCCCGTAGTGCTGTGCAGCGAAACCAAACATGCTGTGCGCAGTACGAACAGCAGAACGCATCAGTACTTCTATGTTTACATGTGCTTTCGTAACTTCCACTGTTTGTCCCATCATTCTTATTGCTTTGTAAAGAATGTGCCCTAAATTTAAGCGCAAATCGCTCGTTCGTCTAGTTTGTAAGTTCTACCTAATTTGCGTCTGCTTCTGCCAGCCTCCGCCAATCGCAGAGCTTAGCCCATGTGACGACATAGGTTCTGTTGCGGTAAATGAGCTGGTGGGTCGCATGACCATTCCCGTTTTTCCTAATTATGTAGCTTATTTGAGCGAAGTTTACGTTAAAAGTGGTGTCAGTATGATTCTAACGAGACAATCTTTTGAATTAACCAAACTTGTGTTTTCTCTTCATGGCTCCTTTAACATTATGAAGACTGCCAGGGTAAGATGTCATGCTAAATGTCGTTTGTCACCGTACGTGCTGCGTGTTGTCGGACTGGCATAGATGAAGAGAACCATGTTGGGACCTACGTTGTCGAATGCTTATGGGATTCTGTAACGTGCCACCATTGTCTCATACACGAGAAGCATATACTGCTTCTCTGTTTCTTATATTAGACTATTCGTATTGACAGCGGAAGGCATGAATTTGTGTGCCTTAATCGAGCCTGGAACCTGTCGGTTGACTACGTGCACGTACCAAAAATATCCCCGTCTGGCCCTTTGCCTTCGCTGGGAAGGCGACGCTTTCGGAAGGTAACCCGGCTTCTTGGGAAAATGCACCCTTGCAAGGAACCAATAGGAAGTTGATTTTTTTCCTCTTAACCTTTTGCGTGTGCATCTCCACACAAATGTGATTTCTGTTCAATTACTGCTACTGATTTGAAGTTGCCCCGAGGCAATAGATCTCATTAGAGTTAATCAAATAAGCGAGGCCATCAAAGCCTAAGTTTTTCCCTTCTTTCCTATCCTAACTGGAGAAATTGCCAGACTAAAAAAATTATCTGCGGGGAGAGTGGTTGTAAACAGTTGCAAGTATCCCAGTGTCTAGATTATGTTATGGTTGATATTTTTGTATGACTGCAACAGCGCACAGAGTCTGAGGGTGTCGTAGATACAAGTAAACCTGTGGATGGCTGAGTTTCGGGTTTTCTGCATTTTCAATTACCGTTGAGAAAAAATCCTTTGTGTGGTTGTGATACCTTACTTGTGCATTTTTTTTCATTCCTGGAAACGTATTTTCCTCTCACTACTGTGTATTGTCTCTGTTGTGTATTACTCACTGTTTATTATTATATGTGTGTTGCAAAGAATGATGACAATTTGAACTTGTTCCGTTTAGTGCCATGCAATAAATATTTCTTCATTTATGATGTGTCTCTTTTATGTGGCTCGGCAACATGTGATCACACGACAGAATTCTTAACCAAGTGTGAGTGGTACTGTAAATTGCAATTTCACATTTTCAGAAAACGTTTTTTTTTTTTTTTTTTTTTTTGTAAAAGCATGCGGGCACTAAGCCTGAGAATGATATATTCAAATAAACACTAATTATTGCATGAAAGCGTCCGAACACCGTAACGATGCCCGTCGCCGTGAGCAGCGCTTTCCAGTCCTTCAAACTACCCGCCAAAATCGGTGTCCGCGAAACCGAAACCGAAAGTGAACGAAAGTATGGTTAGAAGTTTGGCTACCCGGCCGCTCGGTGCGCTGCACTACAGTACAGTCTAGGGTGCCTCGATGCGCGCCCGCTCCGCTGAGGGTGGCGCCACTCTTTGAAGGGGTCGCCGCCGCCAAGACCGGTTCTCGGGAGGTGCCGCCGCCATTTTCTTGCATCCCGCCCCCGCCGACTCCCGTGCTAGGCGCGCGAAAAGCGGCGCTCTTCACAAAGTCTCTTTGCAGAACGCCTGGGTGCTGCGTTCCCCAGTGTTCTAACAGCTCTAAAAATTTCTCGAGGATGTTTTTGTTTCTTAGAGACCCAAAAAAGCGGCTTCTAAGTTCTGTGGACGGTGAAGATCAAGCGGGACAAGTGGCAGCCGACGAACCACTTCTGCATATGCAGTGTAAGTACAGTGGTGATCTCGCTTAGGATGAAGACGGGTGCGCATGGCCGCCGGTACTATCAGAGCAGCCTACCGTGGGATGCGTGAAGCCGCACGCATGCGCTGTGCGTGTAGAGCGAGGCTATACTTCTAGCGCGCGCATCGCGTCATATCGGAGCGTCTGAACGTCGTCTGCTAACTTCATCGTGCTTGAAGCGGTGGAGAAATCGGGCGCTGTAAAAATAAGTGGAAACTTGAAACCGAAAGAAAACTGTTTCTTAGTGAGCGGTTAACCGTTCATTAGCTTGAATGCAATGCAATTGGTTCGTCACATCGCAAGTTCGCAACTCGCCAGCATGCTTCAATGAGACTCCATAAAAAGATGTCGTTAATTGAAACAGCAGTTTATTTGTTTTAAGTAATTGCCGCTGGAACCAAAGGAACCCATGCACACAATGTTTGTCAGAAATAAATTGAGAGCTTAAAGCTAGGGCACTACAACCCCGATTCAATTTACGGTGGAAAAGATACTTTGTGGTTTTTATTAGGCATGTTCGTACAAGGTTTGATGATTCGGTGTTCAAAGCGAGGCACCATTAGCAGACGACGCACAGCATATCAGAAGATGATCAGACGCTGCGATGACGCAATCCGCGCGTTCAAAGCAAATTACGGCTCGGCACGCACAGTGCATGCGCGATGCTTCGCGCGGCCGACGGTAGGCTGCTCTGATGGCACCGGCGCGCACGCGCTCCCACGTTCATCCTAAGCGAGATCGCCACTGTACCCGGCTTATCAGCAGTGCCAAATCCATTTGGGGCTATTGTCAGCTTGTCTGTGTGGCTGTTTCTAGATACCAGACGTACGGTTTTATGCGTTTATGTTGGAGGTTTCATCATGCTTTTGCGGCCTTTTTATATTTGATTGATACAAACGGACGGGCCGATATGAAACGTGTGGCGCTTTGCATCTTCAGTTATTTCATTTTGTATCATGAAATAAGGCGCTCTTTGTAAGAAGCTGTGCGACCTTTCTCAGTCCCGAAGCGTCATCCCGGCGCATCACGCTTACTTCACCAAAAGTAAAGCTGTAGACTGGGCTAGTTGGTAATTCATAGGGATCAAATGTAGCGCAATAGACCCTTTGCAAAATGGCCAAATCGTTGGCGGAAAAGCAGCAAGCCACTCTGGCAACACTGTGCACCCGCTGCGCCGCCATTAGAAAGGAAGCGAAAAGGCTGTGAGCACAGAGTTTCTATGGAGTAGCTACCGTCCACCGTCCACGTAATTGCATACACGTCGTCGGGCAACAGACTCGTGAAGCCGTGGGCGAAAACGTGCAACCGCAACGGCGTTGCTACGACCTGCTTCCTTTGTAATGGCGTCGTCGCGTTCACCACCAGTGTTGCCACCGCTGAATTCTCAGTGTTGTCCGCCTTTTTGCAAAGGGTCTATAGAAACACACGGGATGCACCATACCTTCGCTAATCAACTCAAAATAGAGAACCCTTCACCAAAAAACCGTACTCTTCTGTTCATCTACCCTAGAAAAGGAATGAATATCAAAAGTAAAGCCAAATCAAGCCCACACTGTTAGCGAGACCAGCTCTATCAAGGCGCGTCACGCAGCAAACGCGCGCCCCGCGGCCAGCGGATGCAAGAAAATGGCGGTCGCGCTAGCAGACGACGCGGTTGTCCTCACCCTCAGCGGAGCGGGCGCGCATCGAGGCACTCTAGTACAGTCTAGGGTGCCTGGATGTTCCTCCTCGCCCGCCCCTCCGTGAAGGGTGGAGACATTCTTTGCAGGGTCCCTCGCCGCCTCGACCGGTTTTCGGAGCCGCCGACCGCCATGACGATCTCCCCGCCGAATTGTGCAGCGGCCGACGTGCTGTAACTGTCTGGCCGCGATTAGCGGCTCAAAATGCCTGGTTGCTGCGTGCCTCTGTGCACAAACCACTGCAGGAATGGTTGGCGAATGTTTCTGTGGTGGTATCTTGTGCAATATTTTTAATTGATCAAGTGAAGGTGCTGAACCAGACACGTACTTTTGGGATTTCATTGCATCATTTTGAGTATTATAACGAGATGTGGCTGTGTGTAGCAAACTGGGAGACTTTCTGTTGTAATCAGTTCCCCTTGAATTATATTTCATGACTTCTCGCTTTGTTTGGTTGTGTTTGTTTGTTTTAACTTTTTACCAAATGATCCCGAATCCTTTTACTTTTAATTGTGAATCGATTTTTTCTTTTTTCTGATAGTTTTCTTGCAAGTTCCCAGGTCCACTAGAGCTGTGCACGGGCCCGGGCCGGCCCGAAAGCCCGAGCTCGGCCCGACCCGCGGGCCGGGCTCGGGCCGGGTAGCATGCAATATTTCGGGCCCGGGCCGGACTCGGGCTTGAACCAAAAATTTTGTCGCTCCGGGCCGGTCCGATCCGGCCCGGGCAGTTCCTGAGGCACGGCTATCCTGTGCAGCAAATTCTAAATTGTTGGCAAGAGAAAGTTTTTTGATATTTCCGGTAAAGTGAAAACAAAAAAAAAGGAAGTGCTGATTCACTACCGCGCCGTTAAAAGATATGATAAAAAAAACGATTGCACTTAGAAAGCCTTCACATCAATAAAAGAAACGTCTGGGTCCCACCAGCTTAGTTCCTGCTGCTGAGCACGAGGTCGCGGGTTCCATTCCCGGCCGCGGCGGCCGCTTTTCTGATGGAAGCGAAAAGCAGAAACGCCCGTGTGTACGAGATTTCGGCGCGCGTTAGATCCCCAGGTGGTCAAAATTAATCCGGAGCCCTCCACTACGGCGCACCTCATCGCCTGCGTTGCGTCGGCGCGTTAAACCCTACAATCAATCAAACCATCAGATTAGTGGGAGAGAGCGGGCCAGGAAACGAGGACACTCCAGCCACCGACTACAACATGATTGTATTTGCTCTCCTTTTCAAACTAAAACAAACCCTTTCCAAACTAAAACAAACAGAACAAACGTGGCCTGGATTTTGCAGTGTGTGCAGAGTTTGAAGAACCAATTTTCTAAGCAGAGCCCATAATTATTTCGCGCAAGAATTTCTTTAGAGCCATGACTAAAGGCAAGAAAGAACTGAAGCGCAGATAAAATCATGCTGCCAACGTAACTAGAGGGAAAGACAAAAATTTCAGCAAGGAATGGAAGAACGCAAGGTGCAGAATTACAATAATAATAAAAAAATCACCTTACTCGGAACCATTTAAGGTATCCTCGGGTGTGCCTTGATTTCGAAGGCTGGCAAATGAAGTTAAGGCCCGTTCACACTGCGACGAAAGCGACGAGAATTCTGTCGCTTTGTCGCGCGACGACAAAAATTGGTCCCGACCATTCGCTAAAAATGGTCGTCGCGCGACAAAGCGACGGAATTTCCGTCGCTTTCGCTCGCTTTCGTCGCAAGTGTGAACGGGCCTCTACACGGCTACCGAAAAAAAAAAGCTTCTAAGTGAGGATAAGTTGTACAAAGTTCGGTCCAAGTTTAAAGGAAATTTAAATCTTAGACAGTCGTATTCGCTTTGTGCTTACGCTTTTTAGGTTAACAACAAACATCTTCAAGTTCATGTTAATATCCTGTCGGACTAGGGATGATATTTAACAACACTCTGGCGGGCTCGGGCCGGGCTCGCGCTCAGATTTTAAATATTCGTCGGGCTCAGGCCGGGCTCAATTTTTATGAATTTCTCGGGCCCGGGCGGGGCCCGGGCCGTGTCTCTATCGGGGCGCGTCGGGCCGGGCCTAGAAATTTCGGCCTGTTCACAGCTCTAAGGTCCACCGCCTCACCCAAAATTAACATCTGCATGCTGCGCCACTATTTCCTGTACCTATTAAATGGCTTCGCCGATTAGGCATTTTTCTTCAGTTACAAAGCGCTATACATTTGGGGCTTCTTGGCAGATATTTTCTTTATGTGTTAACTGCGGTGCTTTAGATAAGCCTCTGCTATTTCGTTCATTCACTTTTAGCTTTTGTTTTCCCCTTGGAGAAACAACTACATACACTACTACAACAACTGAGTGCCCTCGCTTCGCCATTTGCGCATTATCTTGTATATACAAGGTATGCTTTTTGCGGCTATGATTTTCGGCAAAGAAGGCTCATGATTAATATCAGTTAACTGCGAAATCAGACAGACTTAGTGGAAGAACAGGGCAATTCATGTAACATATACCTCTCCCGCGAAGTCTTTTCACAATACATTGCCGGTCGAACGCACTTATATAAGACGCAACTTTTTCGCAGATGAGATTTAACACCAAAACTAACGATCAAGAAGCGAGCCTCAGTGATGCATTATTATGCGTGTTACATTTAAAAGTGTAGAGACATTGCGCTGACTTAAGTTTACAAAACAAAAAAGTAGGAGACGCACGTATAGGCGGTAGGCGCGGATGCGCCTCTGTGTGCCGTGTTTCTCCCGCTATTTCATCTTGTCGACTTAGCTAGCGCAGTGTTTTCACTGTTAAGACGTACAAACAAGCCCACAAATAAGTTCTCCTTCCCTCTGGAAGCGGTATGTGGCCACGGAATGCGTGTGCATATAAGAATCCGATAGGACATCCCCGTACTTGCAGCGCGCTGCCGCAGCGGAGGGGATCAACATGGCGGCTTCCGTAGCAGACGACGCAGTTGTCTCCACCCGTCACGGAGGGGCGGCGAGGAGGAACATCCAGGCACCCTAGTACAGTCTAGAGTTCCTGTATATGCTCCCCGTAGGGAGCATATACAGGAACTCTAGTACAGTCATTCGGCCGCAGTTAAGGTGGCTAGCCCATTCTAGCCACCTTACCGCAGTGCTCTATGGGAGTGTCCACTCTTACCTGTATTTCTTTCTCTATGGTTTGACCGAGGCGCGAATCGGGTCCACCGTCGGCGCGTCACCAGGTGCAGCAAATTTGTGTCGGGCGCTCTGGTTAACCGCACGCACACGCACACAAAAATTAGTAATTAAGGTCGACCCGTGTGGGTTTTGACCGTGCTGTAACGGAAATAGACACAACGACGCGTAGCGCCCCTGTCCTGTCCCTTTCTCGCGGCGGGACTTCCCTCTTTGGCTTTTCGTGCGGTAGCCGGTTTTCGTCTTACTGTTTATCTGTTACTTTGCGGGCTGGCGGCGGTTGCGAGGGGTACGGTTGCGCAATGTTCGCATAATGCGGAACAGTGGCGGCAGTGTCTCTTTCCAGCGGGTTTTAAAGACGATAGCCCTTCTTTGGCCACTTGAGTGCGACAATGTTGGCCTGTCAGTCTGTCTGTCTGTGTCTGTCATAAAGATAATTTACTAGTGCAACTTAATATCCCGACCCGCTGTATACATGGAAGCTGCTGGGGTCACCGTTAAGTAGCTTTATGTACATAATGTGCCCTCTCTACAACTGGCCAACTGCCCCGCGATTCAGCCGCTCGGCCAAAAGTTAAAAGAATCCTTAATCGAGGGCTTCATATTGGCAAAATATTCCCTCGCTACTAAAGCTGGTACCATGTTTTCTATTTATGAGCTTTGTTCAACAAAAATAAAACATTAGGGATAATTGAACCCAGACATAAATACGAAAGTTATATGTAAGTGAAAGTCTCAGGCTACAACCCCGCGCGCTTCGAAGACACATGGAGTCTCGGGAGTTCTTAAGCTTGGCTAACAGCCGGGCGCTTTCTGACGCTACCGGCGTCGACAGTGCATTATTTATAAGTACAGTGGAGCACACAACGATTAAAACGTTGCCGCGCTATCGAGCTATTACGGCAAGTATACGTCCTGAAAGTAAGAAAAAAAAAAAAAAACACTAGAGCGCGGCGTCAGAAATGCATCAGAAGGGCGATTTTTTTCCCCTCTTCGCTGAGCCGCCTCGCTGGCGCGCCTGCACCGGGAGCGCGAGGGTGAAAGTAAAAAGAAAGGGCCGCAACCGGCGGCACAAGGCGGCGAAAACTCCGCTTTTTTGTTTGTTTGTTTTGCTGACGTCGGATTAACCCACGCCATCGACCAATGAGAGGCATCCCATTGCCTGTTGCCCTCAGCTCCTTTCCTGGCGCCATGATAGCATCCCTGGAAAGAAAGAAGCGGCGCGCCACCCTGACGCCTTGCCCTGCGTCCCGATACACACGACAGACCGAGTCCGCGGTCCAATCGGTCAACTAGCTCATTTACCGCAGCAGAACCTATGATGTCATATGCCGAGCTGTGCGATTGGCTGAGGCCATCAAACGCAAATTAGGCAGAATTCATAAGCATGCCCAAAGAGCTATTTTCATTTAAATTTAGGGCACATTCTTTTTATATCGGTAAGAACGGTGGGACAAACAGTGGAAGTTAGGAAAGCACACGTAAACATTGAAGTACCTCTGCGTACTGCTGTTGGTACTGCACGCACTATGCTTCATTTAGATGCATAGCACTGTGGGGCTTTGGAATTGTCTCGGACAACACTGGCCAACTGACGCAAGCGACGGTGTCTTACGTGACCATATTTGTCGAGCGAGCACCATGTTTCACAAAATGATTATTTTCTCCATGAATAAAAACAAGCCATGTTTAAATATGGTCACAAACAAACCAAAAACATAAGACTGCTTTCCTTGGTGTGGTGGCGCCATCTAGGTCAACTAACAGTAAACAAGTCTCCGCTCCACACCAACTTTAGCTGAAAGACCTGCTCTTATATCACTGCAAACGTCATTCAAACACGTTTTGACGTGAAAATCAAAATTTTAGCTTAAATTGATTAATTTCGCAGTGAACAAAGCATCATGTGCTTCTGGACAAGCACTGGGGGCACTATAGAACACGAAATCTTTCGAATAAAACAAACTTGTATTTTGTCTTCATGGCCCCTTTAAAGTCGTGTCAAAATGTTTCTATCGAGGCAATCTTTCTAATGAACCAATCTTGTGTTTTGTCTTCATGGCCCTTTTAATGGTTTTCAGTAGCTTTCTGTGCACTAATGTGCTTTTCCTGTGTCGTGAAACATGTTTCACCTTTTGGTATTTCATAAAGTACAGCACTTTCAGACCTTATTCTTTATGCCATAATTTGCTTACAAATTAGGCTCACTCTATTTTGTAAATGAATTATTCAGGTGCATGGCACATTTCTGATGTAAAAGAGAAGAGACGATTCTTATCTTTCTGTACATAACTCGTGCTACCTTTAGAAATTTTTCATGTGAAATTTCACTTCTGCTTCAGCTAGTCGAATTTACTGTCAGAAACAGAAGTAAAGTCATGCATCAAGTTATAAAGAACTTTCGTTTGTGGTATTAAAAGTGTATGGTGTACCTTTAAGACTTAAGTGCTGCTTGATTTTGCCACTGATCTCTGTTATGTACGAAATTCGTCCAATAAAATGGTTTTGCAGAGTTCTAATTGTGCACTTGAGTGGAGGAAAAGCTCCATTGCAATGGAATGTTGAGCTATAACCACAAGCATTAATCAAACGTCCTATTTCGGCGCACGATAAAGATCCCCAGGTGGTCGAAATTAATCCGGAGCCCTCCACTACGGCGCGCCTCATCGCCTGCGTTGCGTCGGCGCGTTAAACCCCCACAATCAATCAATAATCAAACGTCCTGAAAAGGACCTACGAGCACCTTTTTGGAACATCCCAAAAATTTCCTTTCTTTGTTCTACATGGGATGTCAGACCTCCCAGCAAAGTCCTAGTCTGGGACATCCCAGCGAGGTCTTTTTTTGTATCACTTGGGATGTTTTTGGAACTTAAGTGGGATGTCCCTGGGAGTTCCCGAACTCCCAGGTAGGACATCCCTGGCACTTACCTAGGATGTATGTGCGTTGTCTGGGAACCCTACCGGAACGTACGCTCTCCGACACCCGCTGCTCCAGCCCGAGTCCAGCGGACGAACGACATAACACTCGTGCAGGTAGGTCCGTCAACGAGCAACGACACGGTCAGCGCATGCGGCATGTCCGAGCCAGAACGAACTAGATCCCCGGCACCCGCGCTCCGACCGAGACTCACACGATAAACACCATTTCGTACGAGAGGACGCAACCGCGAGCAAGCGGACTCGGGACGAACGGAGCCTGCTTGTATGGGAGAGATAGCGATTATAGAATTCTCGAAACAACGGGCAAAACACGAGGGCTTGAGCGACGACACGGACACAGCAAGAACGGCAACGAACGAACCCGATCCAGATGAAGGCATCGAATGCCCTAACGATGAAGTCACGCTTGCGACGCCAAGGAATGTGGGACCGAATGGACGGCACGAACTACGCCCGCTTCCCCACCGCAACGGTTTCACTTCCGAAACAACCACGGCGACTACGAGCACGGAGCCGCAACGACTTTGACCGATCAGCCATGCCACCCTACGAAAACGCAACGCTACCGCACACTAATCGAAAAGCCAATCGGCTCCCGCACCATACGTAACGCACACGTCAATTCAAGCAACGTCCTCAACGCGCCGAACTATGCCATCCCTACACAGCGCAGCTCGCCACCGGGCAAACCGGACGTCTACGCCCCCACATGCATCAAACACACGACGAGCTAACCGAAGACAGTCGCCGACGGAAGCGGCGCGACTAACGCAACGCCGTAAACACTGTCAAGTTCAGGTCTGACGAAGTGAATCCCACGGTACACACACAATAAAATAAAGCAGATTTGAAATTCACCGAAGCTCAACGAGACGAACACCCTCTTAACGAAGTTTCTAGTATCTGGAACAACAAAAAACAAACGCCAGCATCGAGCATCTGTGAATAAGCGGAGAGTGATCTGGATACGAACGGACGTCAATCTACGGAAACGCTTCATTGTGTGCGGGGGCAGGCACAATTCGGATTTGGAACACAGTTAGGAGAGTATCAGCGCGTCCGGAGACGGAAACGGACGACAAAAGCTGCCACCCGAAGACACGCAGAAAACCGCAATTTACTGCCACTGCCGCACCGACAAGCCCCGAGCTCCCCTGAGCCCGACCAGGCCCAGACTTCATCTTTTATTCCTGAGAACAAGAGGAGACGCCAGACGAAACGCGAGTGCTTACGTTCCATTTCGCTCTCCCACGTGTACGTGCCTTCGCGCAGTAAGTCGCCCTACGACAGTGCACTGCGTCAGACGTTTTCTTCCTCTGTCCTGATCTATATGTAACCTGTGTTTTTCTAATCAATTAAACATTTTATTTTTTTCTATTTAGTCTTTCATTCGAGATACGACATAGCTAACAGTGCAGATAAGTCGATTATTCGTGAGTAATACAAATTGAGCACTAATGAGTACAGCTTGAGTACTCATGAGTGCAAAATGAGTACTACTCATGATTTCAGAATGAGTAGTACTCATGAGTACAGAAGATTGAGTACTCATGAGCACAGAGTGAGTACTCATGAGTACAGGGTGAGTACTCATGAGTACAGATTCAGTACTCATGAGTTCAGATTGAGTACGAATACTCGTGAGTGCAAATGAGTTTGAGTACAAGTGAGTATGACTACAAATGAGTATTTGATGAGTGAGTACGAGTGATTTTGTGAACAGACGACCTTTTTGAGTCTGAGTTTGATTGAGTACAGCGTGAATGAAAAAAAATTGTGATTGAGTTTGAATGAGTTCTTTCTGTTTTGCCTACCTATGCCAGAGGCCAAACCTGCCCGATACCGAACATAGAGGAACGTATAGGCCTCCTGCGCTGGAGTTTTAGCGACATGCAGCGCCCCTAGCGGCCGACGCCTCTAGGTAGTACAAAAGCAGACGACCGTCGCCGCCCTCCATGTGTTTTCAATTACAAGCCAGAGTGAAAGTGGTGAAAGTTGGTTGTGGCGCTTTGTGGCGTGTTTAAATGACTGCATACTGTATGAAATAGCCCTTAAAGTATCTGCAGAGGCTAAACAAAATAATATCCGGTAAAAGAAGCCGATTTGTCGGCTTTCTTCTGAGCGAGCTGTCGCGGTGATCGCGGCGTGGGACAGTATCGCCAGGTCGGGTGGTTTAACTGTTTGACGACAGTCACAGTTTTTTCTTCTTGCGTGCGGTCGACAAAGGAAAGTTCACGAGTAGCATAAACACAGAACGCTGCTCATCTTACATCCTGAGGTAACTGCAAAAGGTTGCTTCATCGGGAGCATGCAAGCGAACGCAAGAATTGCGCAGCCGACTCAGCTGACACTGCTGGCCTGGCACCGCCTTTGAAACGAGTGGAAATTTTGTTTCGTATTTTCGCAAACTAAATGATTCTTGCGTAACGTTTTACGCCGCACGATTTACGAACGGCAGGGTACATGTATACTAGCGAGTAGGTGGGGCAATAGCGCCAATTAAATAAACAAATTAAGCGCTATTAAAGGACGCCACACACGCACCAAATCACACGCCCTCTGCCTGCAAAGATGTGTACTTCAACATCACATAACACAGCATAACATAACACAGCCGCATACACGGCGCGGGGCCCCGAATATTTATATACGATCATCACTGACTGTGTTGGTTTCCTAGTGCAGGGGTCGTCGAATCTGAACGCCGACACGCCAGTTTTGACTTCAAATGGAGTTAGACAGCGATACAAGAACAGAGAATTGGCGTCCTCCAGTTTAATTGCCCCCCCCCCTCATCTTCACACTTCGCCAGATTATTGTCAAATATTATTAGAAATTCGGTGATTTTTTTCTCTGTGCATTCAAAGCTCCCCCCCCCCCCCCCCTTGGTTTGCCGTCCAGCCCTCCGCCGTGTCAGCTGCATGGAACTCGGCCGTTGCTGACCCTCATTCTAGAACTGGGAATGTATGCTGCAAGAGCGTAATTAAGTAAAGTGAGAGCAAACAAGGAAGGCGAGCGGCCTCTTAGTTCGCCCGACCACTTTGTTTTACGGCCACTAATTTCGGAATCGCAAAACAGATTTCACGCTTCTGACGGTCGCGGCATTTTGTCACTGAGACACGCAACAAAACTGCAAGCTAACGCTGCACCATGTGTTCGTAACGGTGACGCAAACGAGCACTGTTTAATGAATTCAAGTGCACGCATAGTGTACAGGTACGCAAAAGAGCGGCGCACCGCAGCAGGCGAGCCTGCGGTCCGCCGGACTCGCTGGCTTTTTAAAGCGCGATCATCGCCGATTGCGTCACTCTTCTTTTTTGATCGGCTGTTTTTGAGAAGTCTTTGTCACCTAGAGTATTAATTTAAAACTAGAAATTTTACTTAAAATTTCACTTCGTACGACCATCGATCGGTTAACCTGCGAGTAGCAGACGCCGTCACGGTCCCGGCACTTTCGTCGGCGCTGTAAACGTGTTTAGCGCTGCAAAGCTTATTCCCCTAATGCCAAGTTGATCGCCAGAAGATATCGGATTCGCCGGGGATGGGCTGGTGTCTATGTCGCAAAACAATCGGGAGCATCTAGCTCATTTTGCTTCTGTCAACACGGGATCCTATGGGACCCGTGCAGCTTTGTACTACCCGGAAGTACTGCCGGAAGCCGCTTGCGCAGCGCCCCCTGGGCAGCGCAGGAGGACTATTAGATTGGGCCGCAGATTCATTCCTGTGCACTTGTACCCATGCATCTTGAAGCCGGAATTGAGTAACCAGTTTGCAAAGCTTGACTAGGCCCTGGTAGGGTCTACCAGAGCAGATGCGGGTCCAACACGCATCCGACGTTTCCTACGAGCATCATAGGATATTGCTCCAGCACGTACGCGTCTACATCAGCTTTGTGATTGCGCAGCCCAATCGGAGACATTTGTGGACGGCTGACGTCTTCGCTGCTTCGGCCAGCTTGAGAACCTCCGTGGACTGGTAGCTTTCTGGGCCTTGGTCTATGCCGCCCTTTGCGGCCTCCGCGATCGTAGGAAGAGGCTTTCAACGTGGTCGCGGTTTGCGAGAAAATCGGCCGAGGCCGGAAATTTTTCGTCCCGAGGAGGTAGGGTTCTGTGCTTCCTTGAGAGGCTCGTGGCGTGACGTTTTAAGTGCGAATGCACTTCTTAAGCGAGCCTGAATCGTCCGCCGCCGTCCGCATAGCAACAGCTGCGGGTGCGCGCGCTCCTCGTCTTCCTTAGCAACGGGGGGAGATGGGCGCGCGCTGCCTGGCCGCTGACATGGCACATACCCACGTGGGGGATTGGACAGGAATCGGGCGTGAGAAGGGCTAATGCACGCGCTTAAAGGAGTACTAACACGAAATTTCGACATGGCACATACCCACGTGGGGGATTGGCCAGGAATCGGGCGTGAGAAGGGCTAATGCACCCGCTTAAAGGAGTACTAACACGAAATTTCGACATGGCACATACCCACGTGGGGGATTGGCCAGGAATCGGGCGTGAGAAGGGCTAATGCACCCGCTTAAAGGAGTACTGACACGAAATTTCAAAGCTGAGATCCGCTCTAGCAATCAAGTACAACGACAACACAAATAGGTGTCTGTGAATAAATGCATCTTTCTTTCTTTGTAGTTGTGTGTGTGTGTGTGATCTCTCTTTCGCGAACATTACCGAACCGCGCAAATTCAACTCGTGCATTCGCACTTTCACATTCTTCCCCTCGGGGAAATGCGGGGAATTTTTTTTACCCGTGTTTACCCGTCCACGGAAGGGCTTCCGGAGCCCCGCACGGGGCACCTTGAGCAATCTTGGTGACGGTACTGGCGATACCGCGGACCCCGAGCCCCCAAACATAAGCTGGATCCAACCGTGGCGATGTGTTTATAGGTGGAGGGTTAGAAACCACGAACGGTGGCCGTCGGAGCCCAGGTCAAGCTCCGGCGGATGGGCTCCCTGTCTGTTCACCAGGCAGGGAGCTCCGGGACCTCTTTGGCTACTAGGGTAAGGTCAAAGAAGAAAGTACCCCCGTCTCCCTGCTTTTATACTATGCTATATGGCATTTTCAACCCCCCCCCCCCCCCCAAACGTGATCGGTCCCTGAAAAGGGGCCGCACCGAAGTATCCTTTCCTTCTTTGCCTTCTATCTCGCTCCCAAAGCCAGATAACTACCCTCGTTTTTTGATAATTCAATCTGTAGACAAATGGAAGCCGGTTTCCTCTCAATCTGTATTTCTTGTTTCTAAATACCTTGAAGGTATCATCGGCAAAACATATGACGCCAAAAAGCTCAGAACTGGTGAAGTGCTAGTTGAAGTTAAAACTCAGCAGCAATCCACAATCCTCCTGAAACAAACCCGCATGGCAGATCTGGAGATCAGGGTCACACCCCACCGCAGCCTCAACAGTTGTCAAGGTGTGATCTCTGAGGCAGATCTCATGTCCGAGACCGAGGCCGACCTTTTGGAAGGCTTAAGGGATCAGGGCGTCACGGCTGTAAAGCGCATATCAAGACGCCGCGATGACAAACAGGTAGCAACAAGACACATTATCTTAACCTTCGATCGATCCACCCTTCCAGAATTCATAAATGCCGGTTACATACATTGTTCTGTCCGCCCATACATCCCGAACCCACGGCGCTGCTTCAAGTGCCAACGGTTCGGGCATGGCACAAACTCCTGCCGCGGCCGCCTTACCTGTGCAAAATGCGGCCAACATGACCACCTATCCGAAAACTGTAACACCCAGAGTTTTACCTGTGCCAACTGCCAGGGGCCCCACGCAGCGTGGTCCCGCACTTGCGAGAAATTCCAACAAGAAAAGAAAATAATCAATGTCAAAGTAACCGAGAACATCACCTTCCCAGAGGCGCGGAAGAGGTTCGCCTCTTTCCCCCTGGGGAGGTACGCCGACGCGGCTCGCCGGGGGGCGGAGCGGCGTCTGGTTTCGGCGGGGACCCAGTACTGCGAGTCGGACTTGGTCCCGCCCCCGCCCCCCCCTGGGTGGCCTCTTGCAGCCCAGCCCGCCTCCGCACCGCTCGCTGAGCCAGCAGCGGTTGTGGTCGCAACCTCTTCCGTCGGGACCGGTGCCGCTCCCGTCCCTGCCTCCCCATCGTCCAGTGCGTTGGAGGGTGCCATGGGCACCACGGGCTCCGGACCGGCTCCCACCGCCACCGCACCGCCCGTGCCACTTCTGGTGCCCCCGACACCAGCGGCGGTGGCGGCTCAAACGAAGGGCCCCCGAAGGGGGGCCAATTAAGTCCGGGGGGCCCGGTTCCACGGGCACACCCTGGACATCGGACGACGAGATGGACGTCGTGCCGTTCTTGCCTGCAACGCAGCGCAAGGAGCGGCCTCCGTCGTCCAAGCCTACAGATAGGCCGCCCAAAAAGCCCAATCCAAGAGTCACAGCCCCGAAAGACGACACATACACATACACACTCCAGTAGCTCTCACACTAAATAATGGGAAGAGAAAATATATTTCAATGGAACTGCAGAGGCCTTATGAATAATCTTGACGACGTTTATGAGATTCTGCATATCAATCAGCCAAGTGTAATGTGTGTTCAGGAAACACATTGAATTCTAAACACACAAATTTCTTGAATAGTTACCTTGTATACAGGAAAGACAGGGATGGCTGCGCACACTCTTCTGGCGGTGTGGCCATAATCGCCCGCAAATCCTTAGCATGCCACCCTGTCACCTTGAACACCGTCCTTGAGGCTGTAGCAATACGCTTAATAATATTTAATAGGTTGATAACGGTATGCTCCATATACATTCCTCCTGATGTTACACTTTTGAGCTCTGACTTCGAGGCGCTGGTTGACCAGCTGCCCGAACCGTACATTCTAACAGGCGACCTTAATGCTCACAATTCTCTTTGGGGCTCTTCTCGTACAGATGCCCGGGGTCGCCTGATAGAGAGGTTTCTTACATCATCTGGAGCATGCCTTTTCAACAACAAACAGCCTACATACCATAACATAGGTCACAACGCATACTCATGTCTTGACTTGACTATTGGCTCCGCAGTTCTCTTTCCTCTTCTCGAGTGGGGTGTGGGAACTGACCCATATGGCAGTGACCACTTCCCCACCTCACTTACATATATAGGTAAAGGCCCAAGCAGTTCATCTTCCCATAATAGGTTTAATGAAGCACGAGCTAACTGGAATACATTTACAGAGACATCCAAACTACACCACACATCCATAGGACACCTACACGTTGAAGAAGCTACCCAACTCCTCATGGCGCACATCCTCGACGCCGCCGAAAAGTCCATTCCCCACGCCTCTGGTGCCCCGCGCAACCAGCGGAGGCCGTGGTGGAATGAGGACTGTAGGCGGGCGCGAGAGGCCCAGAACAAGGCGTGGGGTATCCTTCGTCGGTACCCCACGTCGGGAAACCTCCTCTTGTTCAAACGGGCCAAGGCATTAGGAAAACGTGTGCGCCGTGAGGCAAAACGAGAGAGTTGGCGTACATTCATAACATCAATAAACTCCTACACAGACACACGGAAAGTATGGACACGTATACGCAAACTGAAAGGGCAACAGACACACAGCCTGCCCCTGGTCAGTACAACAGGGGACACTCTGGAAGACCAGGCTGACACACTCGCACAACACTTCCAACACGTGTCCAGTTCAGCACACTACACGAACACTTTCCTGAAACATAAAGCCTCTTGGGAAAAGAAGTCCCTACACGACAACAACAAATCACAGACTTCTTACAACTCCATGTTTTCACTACATGAGCTGAGGGCTTCTCTGAGCACGTGTAAACCCTCAGCTCCAGGCCCAGACAACATCACATACACAATGATACAACACCTGCACGCAGACACTCTTCTAACACTCTTACACCTATATAACAAGATTTGGCTTTCGGGGCACATTCCAAACTCTTGGAAGGAGGCTATAGTTGTAGCTTTCCTGAAGGAGGGAAAGGACCCGTCGTCCCCCTCAAGTTACCGTCCTATTGCCCTGACGAGCTGCCTGTGCAAGCTCTTCGAGAAGATGATAAATCGCAGGCTCGTGTACTTCCTTGAGTACAACGGTCTTCTCGAGAGCTGCCAGGCAGGCTTCAGGGCGGGGCGATCCACAAATGATCAACTCGTAGCTCTTGAATCGTATATTAAGGATGCCTTCGTGCATAAACAGTATACGTCGTAACTGTGTTTTTCGACCTCGAGAAGGCCTACGACACCGCTTGGCGCTACGGGATACTCAGTGACCTGAAGTCTTTCGGTGTTTCGGGCCATATGCTCAATACTCTGGCTAGTTATCTGTCCCACAGAACGTTTCGCGTGAGAGTTGGTAGCGCACTGTCAAGGATTCATGTGCAAGAAAACGGCGTGCCGCAAGGTGGAGTTCTAAGCTGTACTCTTTTCATAATTAAAATGAACTCTCTTGGGAAGGCATTGCCACCTACCATTTCTTACTCTATGTATGTAGACGACGTACAGATATCTTTTAAATCTTGTAATATGTCAATCTGTGAACGTCAGGTCCAGCTTGGTGTTAAAAAACTTGCCAGCTGGGCAGACAAGAATGGTTTTAAACTCAATCCAGGAAAAAGTTCTTGTGTTGTGTTCTCCAAAAAGCGCGGGATCCATCCGGACCCAGATATTACTCTGAATGGCGTTTCAATTCCTGTTAAAAAGGAGCACAAGTTTTTAGGCATAATATTCGATAACAAGCTAACATTTGTCCTACACTTGAAACATCTTAAGCAAAAATGCCTAAAAACTATGAATATTCTCAAAGTTCTCTCCCACCAGTCATATGGTGCAGACAGGCAACTCCTTCTACGGGTTTATAGCGCCCTAGTGGGATCCCGCTTGGACTACGGCAGTGTTGTTTATGGGTGCGCAACAAAAACGGCACTAAAAATGCTGGACCCGGTGCTGCATTTAGGGCTACGCCTCGCATGCGGTGCTTTCCGCACTAGCCCTGTCCAAAGTCTCTATGTAGAATGCAACAAATGGTCCCTAGATCACCAGAGGGTGTACATGGACGTTTTATATGCCTCAAAAATCATGTCTATGACAAATAATCCTTTTACTCCGACCATTAATGATGCATCCTCACAGCAACTCTTTTTAAATCGTCCATCAATCTCCATGCCGTTTCATCTAAGAGTGCGAGAAGAAGCCTCTGAGCTAGCAGTCTCGTTTTCAGGCATTCACAATACGCCCATCATTAATTCAATTCCACCATGGCGTCTCCGCCCTGTGTCATGTGACCTGTCTTTTATGCAGTTTAGCAAGAACAGGTCACCAAGGATTGCGATTCTGCAGCATTTCTTGTTTGTGCAGCATAAGTACCGCTGTGAAGAGTTTTACAGTGATGCGTCCAAGACTGCAACTGCTGTGGCTTGTGCTGCGCATGGGCCAAACTTTAACGTCAGTAAAACAATGAACCTTTGTAGCAGTATATTCACAGCGGAAGCATACGGTATTTTAATGGTAATAAATCACATAGTCCAACATCAAATCCTAAAATCCATCGTGTACACGGACTCTCTTAGCGTTGTACAAGCACTTGCATCAGGAAAGCACTCTAAAAACTTTGTCATTAATCATGTTTTTAAGGCTATCATGTCTGCATATGCATCAAACCTTCAAATAACTTTCTGTTGGGTTCCAGGGCACTCTGGAATTGCCGGGAACGAAACCGCAGATCAAATGGCCACTGCAGCTACACTCTTGAATACAATGGACATAGCAACAGTGTCATACACAGACATGAAGCCACACATCAGACACCAACTTCGCAAGAGATGGCAAGCACACTGGAGTGAACAAACAGATAACAAGTTACACGTTATAAAACCACGCTTGGGACCATACACCACTGACACCCGCAACAGATACACAGAAGTTGCCTTTGCTAGGCTACGGATAGGGCACACACGTCACACACTCGTATCTCCTCACGGGTTCTTCAAGACCCCAGTGTGGCAGGTGTGGAGAGGCCCTATCTGTAGTTCACATACTCATTCAATGCAACGCACTTCACACAACACGACGCAAACACTTCCCACAGCTATACAGACTACACGTCCCACTACACCCAGCGTTTTTCATCTCTGAAGATCCCATGTTTTCTATCAAGTGCGTTTTTAAATATTTAGAAGTTAAGTTTTTAGACCTCATTTCATACCACGCGTGATCACTCCCTGGCCCTATACACCAGCCATGCTCATTGTCGTTTTGTGATTTTACTTTTGTTTTTGCTGACTTTTCGTAGTGTTTAAGGTTTCACCCCTCATATATGACTATTGTCTTGGCGCTCTTTGCCCCAGTTGGCCTTGCGCCATAAACATCCAACCATCATCATCAAGGGCTTCCGGAGCAACATTTTCCCGGTGTCCTTCTCGTCTAAGCACGCGCACATACCCGGTTGCTGGTTGTACCTGCACGGAATAGGTGGGGGGGAGGAGGAGGAGGGGGGGTGTTGTGCCTGCACGCAAAGCCAGAAGTCAGGCGCTCAACGATTCCATGCCCGTTGTGCTGGTGAGAAATTTCAACGTGGACGCCTATGCGGCGGTAAGGGAACGGACAACGCCAAGTTTGTTCGCTAGAGTAACACTCAAGTCCTTAGAAGCTTCATTCCGCTAAGTAACTAGTAAGTATGCTAAATCACAAATTACAGAAAAACGCGTTTTTTTTTTTTCGTGCACTCCATGGACGGCTCCCTGCTTCCGTGGCCATCCTTCTTCTCAGTGTGAAAAGAAGGCACTGAATTTTTTTAAGACCAGCGTCGTTTAGTACTTCTGCAGCAGTTTGATTAAGCATTTCTGACCAAGGCATTGAAAATTTATAAATTTATTTTATGGTTATATCACACGTGTAGTACTCTGTCCTGTTCAAGCCGGAATCATTTTTTGCCTGCTGTGGAATATGAAAGGCAATAAAGACGGATAATCCTGGCTGATGAGGGTTGTAACTGCATGGCGCAAATGATGAGGGTTATAACTGCCATGTACACCTGTAAATGCTAACACCTAAATTTATTTTTCAGGCACTCAATGAATTTCGAAGAAGTTGGGTCTACGGCAAGAGTGGTACCGCTGATAAACTACTCGTTAGCGGTGAAAGTTGCGTTTTCCTCCAGGTTGATAACCGGACTGAGAAAAATGTCAATCTCACGGAAACGTACAACCTTAAAGGCGTAAGAGACATTACCTATAACTCTACTTCTAGTTACTCTGAACGTACTGTATTATAAATAGACGTATGCATTGTGCTTCTCAGTTTCAAAAATTTGATTTACTGAATACACGCGAGTTATTACAACTGATTTGATGAAGAAGCCATATCGAAGAAGCCCCTTCGACTGCCCGGACAGAGTGGAAGAATAGACCTAAGTGTGATGAATGCCGCTCGCCAGTCCTGCCGGTCGGCGGAACCTTGCATGTTTTGAGCCACAGTGCGGAGATCGTACCTACACTTTTAACGAGCCTTCCTATTTGTTTGTAGGGTTGGCATCACTGAAACATGTGTGCGGCTGCGACCGCTTCCTGTAAACTATTTCCGTAATATCAGTGACCATTGGAATGCTGTGCCCCCAGTGATTGTGTGAGATCCTTTCTGTTACTGCTTTGCGTTTTCCTTTCTTGAGCAGAGCGGGGCCCTTCTGAAGCGAACGGTCCCTGTCACTCTTTGTACAAGCTGACGAATGATAGAGGACAGCGTTTTGAAAGATTTGTGTACTCTTCTCTCCCCTATGCATGTTTAGGTTTGTTTTTGTTTTCTTTTTTTTTTTCCTCTCAATTTCTCTTTTTTGTTAACCTTTACCCCAACTCGCCGATAGGGTGTGTTTGTTGTTGCTTTTCTCCCTAAATCCCCCCTCCCTCCATCCCTTCCTTCGCCCCCCCACCTCTCTCTCTCTCTCTCTCTCTCTCTCTCTCTCTCTCTCTCTCTCTCTCTCTCTCTCTCTCTTTTTCGGCGTCGTTGGATGACGAGCTTATAAATACGTGCAGAGAAAAACGAAATGTTGTCTTGATAAAGGTCGGCATCCGACCGAAACGTCGACCAATAAACAGTTTTGTTAGAAGCTAGACCCATTTTTGACTATATATATATATATATATATATATATATATATATATATATAAAATGCCGACCCGCCGCGGTGGCTCAGTGGCTAAGGCGTTGCGCTGCTGAGCACGAGGTCGCGGGTTCGATTCCCGTCCGCGGCGGCCGCTTTTCTGATGGAGGCGAAAAGCAAAAACGCCCGAGTGTACGAGATTTCGGCGCACGATAAAGATTAATCCGGAGCCCTCCACTACGGCGCGCCTCATCGCCTGCGTTGCGTCGGCGCGTTAAACCCTACAATCAATCAACATATAATGCCGCGGACCATCCATTGGGTCTGTTTATTTATGGTTTGTTTTTACTACCCGGCTGCTCCCGGCTGTGTCATCTGTGTCCCAAGAGAAGCGCATGTTCCATTCTTTATTTTTATGCCGCACGGGTTATCTCATTCGGATAAGGAGAGCGTTTCGCCCTTACGTCCCTGGCCTGGAATAATCTTCTTTGATCTACAATGTTCTGGATGTAAATCGACGGTTCGAGAAACACTCGCGCCGAAAGATAAACGCCTGCAGATCAGACGCCAAGGTATTCGACTCGCCGACGCTTGCCTGTGCAAGTCACTTTGTTGACTGCTGCTTCACCGCTTGTGTTTTCTTTGAGTTGTTAGGGGAGCAGAAGTTCGCTCCAATAAACATGTTTTCCTTGAAGACAACTACGTCGTCCTTAGCTGCGTGACATCTGGTAGAGGTGCGGGGTATTACATGCATCTTAAACCCTGTGCAAGTCGCCAAGCAAGCCCTACTCGTACCAGCCGCCGACAGCGAGGCCTCCCACCCGAGCTCGGTCTACTACCGCACAAAGTGAAGAAGGAATACGTCGGGACCAGCACCATGGTCAACCAAGCCAATACTTCCGTCGTTCTACTGCAACCCCGGGAGCCCCCATCATTCCGAGGATTCACTCGTGAAGACCCGGAAGAGTGGCTAGAGAAGCTGGAATGCGTTCGAATTTTCAACCGGTGGGATGAAGAAGAAACCCTGAGGCAAGTGTTTTTCTACCTCGAAGACTACGGTAGAGTCTGGTTCGAAAATCACGCGACCTCGCTAACATCACAGAGCATGTTCAAAACGGAATTTCTGAAAACGTTCACAATTCGTGATGAACGCGCCGAGCTGTTGTTGCAAACGCGAACCCAACACCCCAACGAAGGTGGTGTAGTGTTCGCTGGAGAGATGAAGATGCTGTTGCGACAAGGTGACCCCGAAATGGCAAAAGAAAAGAAGCTGCGCTTTCTGATGCGGGGCGTTAAACAAGAGCTCTTCGCTGGACTGATTCGCAACCCCCCCAAAACCGTAGCTGAATTCGTGACCGAAGCTTCCATCATCGAGGGGACCCTCGACATGCACTCGAGGCAGTACGATTGACCACCGAACGCGTGTTTGGCGAACCCCGTCAACGCCCCTGGATTCTCGACGGAAGACTTGCGGGAAACAATCCGCGCAGTCTTTAGGGAGGAGCTTCGGAAAAAAACAACTCGAAGTGAAGGACAGGTTTTACGGGAAATCCTCAAGGTGGAGTAAGCTTCTGTGAAGGAAAGTTTGACATCCACCTCAGTGCAGCCATACTGCTACAAAGGAAAGCTGTACAGCTTTCTCGGAAACTTAGCAGTTGAATAAAAATTCGTCCTGGTCCAGGATTCAAACCCGGGACCAGGCCGAGTTACTATATATCTTTCCTTTGTAGCCGTATGGCTGCACTCAGGTGGATGCCAGACTTTCCTTCACGAAAGTGTTTTACGCCGGATCGAGTACACAAACCTCACCGACGTCATATGCGTCACGGAAATGACGTCACCAAAAATAATTATTATGATGATGGTGATGATTAGAGGCCCTCTCTTTGTATGGGGACGTCGGTTGTCACCAACCGACTTGCCTGTGTTATTGTACTTGTTCGCCCAACCCTTCCCTACCTAATGGGACTGGAATGGAATTATCTGCCTTCTGACGGTCATGCCGTGCACCACTCCTGCATCACTCATTTCAAAGAAGCTGTGGCGGCGCCCCAGCAGCTTGCGTCGTCTGCTGCCGCAAACGGGCACGCTCCAGGAACGATGACGCTGGGGCTGAGCCACGAGTGGCGAGTGCTGACCACGCGCTTGCGGTGCACGCTGGGCACGAGCGTGGAATAAAGCGGGGACCCCAGTTTGGGTCCACGGCGCTGTAGCGTGCAGACGTGTGTCTTCTCATCTCTCTGTCGCCGTCGCGACATTGGTGACCCGGACGTTGCAGCGGAGCCACGTACTCAGAATGGACCCTCCCCGCGACGCCAGCGGTCCTTCTGTGTCCTCCGCTGCCTCTTCACCTGGCATCTCCGCCGTCGCTTGCCGTTTGCCCCCCTTCAGCGCTAAGCGCCCCGACGTGTGGTTCCTTCAAGCCGAGGCAAGCTTCCGAGTGAGTCACATCACGTCGCAAGAGACCCGCTTCAACCATCTACAACAGTCACTGCCTATTGAGATCGCGGTTGAGGTTCGTGACATCCTTGCCAACCCGCCTACCACGAACCCTTATGACACGTTGAAGGCTGCCATCTTGAGCCGCACGAGCCCTTCGGAACGGCAGCGTTTCCAGGGGCTGCTTTCTGCAGAGGAGTTGGGTGACCGTCGACCTTCGCAGCTCCTTCACGAACTGCAAACCCTGCTCGGCGACGCACCTTCTGCTACGGGCTCCAGTTTGTTGAATGAACTTTTCCTGCGACGGCTCCCCTCTTCTGTGCAGATGATCCTCGCGACTGCTTCTGACCTTCCCTTACCCGCGTTGGCCGCGCATGCTGACAAGATAATGGAAGTCGCCACGTTGCATCCGCCTTTGTCCACGGTGGCATCCGCTCAATCTTCCGACCATACCACCGTGGCGGCGCCTGCTACTCCTTTGCCCTCACCGCTATCCGACGACCTCGCCGCTCTCCGAGAGCGCATGCAAAACTTGGAGGAGCTTGTCTTCTCGGCTGGTTACAGCTCGCCGCCGCCTCGCAACCCTCGAGTTCGCCGGTTTTGCCCTTCTCGCCGTACCCCGTCTCCGCAAGTATTTCGCCAGGAAGGCACAACGCGCCAGCCACCTCAACACCCTGATTCATTGTGCTGGTACCATCGCCGCTTCGGTGCAGCGGCGCAACGTTGCACCCGTCCTTGCGGCTGGCCGGGAAACGGGACGAGGGATGGTAAGCGGCGGCGACCGATTCCCAAGCCAGCGACAGTCGCCTCTTCTACATCACAGATGCAACCAGTGGTCAACGTTTCCTAGTTGACACTGGTGCTGAAGTGAGTGTGCTCCCCGCTAATTCCTGTGACCGCACTCAAGCACCACTGTGCCATCTCCAAGCTATTAACAAGTCCAGCATTCCCGTGTACCGAAAAAAATCCCTGACGGTAAACATCGGCCTACGCCGTGCGTTCCGCTGGATTTTCCTCGTGGCCAACGTGAGTCACACCATTCTAGGAACCGATTTCCTTTCGCACTTCGGCCTCCTGGTTGACATGGCCCGAAAAAGAATCCTGGACGCCACAACCGGCCTTTCTGTCATGGGAAAATCGTCTCCAGTCCATCCGTTCGCATTTACGCTTCTTTGCGACCTACCTTCTCCGTACCGGGAATTACTGAACGAGTTTCCTTCCCTGACTGCCCCTCCAGACTGGACAAAGCCAGTGAAGCATGACGTCGTTCATCAGATCATCACCACCGGTCCACCTACGCACGCCGTGGCGCGTCGACTGGCTCCAGAGAAACATAAAATCGCGGAACAGGAATTTCACCACATGGTTGAAATCGGCATTGCTCGCCCGTCATGGAGCAACTGGTCCTCGTCGTTACACATGGTCCCGAAGAAATCAGGAGACTGGCGACCCTGTGGTGATTACCGCTCCTTGAACGTGGACACTGTACCCGACAGGTACCCCCTACCTAATATACAGGACTTCACCAATAACCTCAGTGGATGTACCATCTTTTCAAAGCTTGACCTCCAAAAAGCCTACCACCAAATCCCCGTAGCCCCGGATGACGTCAAGAAAACTGCCATCATTACACCGTTTGGCCTCTTCGAATTCACTCGGATGTCTTTCGGGTTACGCAACGCAGCTCAGACTTTTCAGCGCTTCATAGACGTCGTCCTCCGTGGTCTACCTTTTGTTTTCGCCTACATAGATGACGTTCTTGTCGCCAGTTCATCGCTATCTGAGCACCTGCACCATCTGCGGATAGTTTTCGAACGCCTAGCAGAGCATGGCCTCATCCTTAATAGCGAAAAGTGTGCGTTCGGGTTGCCGTCGTTGGAGTTTCTCGGTCATTTCGTTGACTGCAATGGAATTCGCCCTCTGCCAGACAAAGTGAAGGCCATAATCGACTTTCCCCGACCTGAGTCCTTGCGCCAACTGCGCCGTTTCCTAGGGCTGGTGAATTATTACCGACGGTTCATCCCTGACTGTGCGGCCATTGTTCAACCTCTCGAAACTTTCCTTCAAACTTCCAAGTCTCCCGAGTGCAGTCTTGAATGGTCTGAAGCTGCTGATCGCGCATTCACTACCACCAAGGAGCGCCTGGCCTCTTCTACCCTCCTCGTGCACCCGCGCCACAACGCTCCCACAAGCCTGATGGTAGATGCTTCCCACTGTGCGATTGGAGGTGTACTTCAGCAGCACATCCTCGGCAGCTGGCACCCGCTCGGTTTCTTTTCGAAGAAGCTTTCTCCCACTGAGCAACGGTACAGCACTTTCGGACGGGAACTCCTGGCGGCATACCTCGCTGTGAAGCATTTCCGCTTTTTCCTCGAAGGCTGCAGCTTCGTGATCTTCACCGATCACAAGCCTCTTACGAACGCCTTCAAGTCATCGAAGACTACGTATTCTCCCCGAGAGACGCGACATTTGGCTTATCTTGCAGAGTTTACGACGGACATTCGGCATGTCAAGGGAGTTAACAACATTCCAGCCGACGCCTTTAGCCGTATTTCCGCCATACAGCGCTCCGGTTTCAGTTCTCAGGAGTTGGCCCAAGCCCAAAGCGATGACGAGGAGCTCCGAACTCTACGTTCTTCAAACAGCTCCTCTCTGCACCTCGAGGACATTCTATGCCCTGATTCGGGAATCAGCATCGTTTGCGACATTGACCCGGTCTCAGGCCGCAGACGGCCGTACCTTCCTGCGTCTCTCAGGCGCATTGCCTTCAACTCTATTCACCGTCTCTCTCATCCTGGAGTTCGTGCCTCACGGCGTTTGATTGCCGAGAGATACGTCTGGCCGGGCATGAATACTGACGTACGCGCCTGGGCCCATTCCTGCCTCGCCTGCCAACAATGCAAGGTCTCTCGGCATACCACATCGCCTCTGGCTACTTTCCCACTACCGGACTCAAGGTTCTCCACAATTCACGTGGACCTTGTTGGCCCACTACCACCATCTAAGGGCTGCCGCTACATCTTGACAGTGATCTACCGTTTTACCCGCTGGCCGGAAGCTTCTCCAATCGACGATATTACGGCTGAGACTGTTGCTTCCACGCTTATGTCGAGGTGGATCGCCCGTTTTGGCGTGCCGTCGGAGATTATCACAGACCGTGGCCGCCAATTTGAGTCCACACTCTTTCGCCGCTTGACATGCCTACTCGGTGTTACTCACCTAAAAACAACGGCCTATCATCCTCAAGCCAACGGCATGGTCGAGAGGTTTCATCGTCAGCTCAAGGCCTCGCTGATGGCTCATGAATCACCTGAGCAGTGGGCAGTTCACCTTCCTCTTGTGCTGCTAGGATTACGCACTGTCATCAAAGATGATCTTGGTTGTGCCGCATCCAAAATGGTCTACGGCACGTCTTTGCGATTACCGGCAGACTTCCTGGTCCCTCCACAGCCTCAAGATAACCCTTCCTCTTCTGGCCCATCCTACGTAAAGGATTTAACCCGGTTTTTCAACTATATCCGTCCCCAACCGCCACGGCCGTGTTCCACAAAACCCACTTTTATTCACCCAAGCCTTTCTGTCAGCCAATACGTTTTCATCCGTGTCGACAGTGCCCGCCGGCCACTTCAACCACCCTACACCGGCCCTCATCTCGTCATTTCACGCGGCGAAAAGACGTTTACAGTTCGCGTTAACGGCCGCGACACTGTCGTTTCCATCGATCGCCTCAAGCCCGCTTTCACCGAGGCCGAACCGCCTGCCTTCGACAACATTATCCACCACTCCACCCTGAACACCACCACTCTCCCCTTCGTTAGCAGCCCCACCCGTGAACACCCCAGCGCAAAGACTGTCCGTTTTGCCGACACTCCGTCTGAAGAGGGGGGGGCTATGTGGCGGCGCCCCAGCAGCTTGCGTCGTCTGCTGCCGCAAACGGGCACGCTCCAGGAACGATGACGCTGGGGCTGAGCCACGAGTGGCGAGTGCTGACCACGCGCTTGCGGTGCGCGCTGGGCACGAGCGTGGAATACAGCGGGGACCCCAGTTTGGGTCCACGGCGCTGTAGCGTGCAGACGTGTGTCTTCTCATCTCTCTGTCGCCGTCGCGACAAAGCCATCGCACGAATCGTTTTTCAATTACTTGTTTACCCCCTCATGTAACGCCCTTAACGGGGCCTTTGAGGTATAATAAGTAAAATAATAAAATGGTTTATCCCCCCCCCCCCCCGGTTTTAAACTCCCATCGCTCCCCTCCTTCCTGCCCTTGCACTCCTGTTTATCTCCCCCCTTCTGATTCTATTTCGGTATATTACTCATCCTACGTCCCACTCTCTTCCCTAGTTTTCTTCCACCATCACTACAGCCGCCTCTTCGTCACCTCTATGGCCCTGAAGTCGAGGCTCCCCCTCACACCAAATCCCAAAGCCTCCGTCAACGTCGCTTCCCCATCACCCCGTCGCGGTCGTATCTCTGTGCAGTCTAAGACAATATGCCCTACGGTTTCCCGATCCCTGCCGCAGCATACACAAGTCTCGTCCTGTTGCCTGACGTTAGCCGTGTATGCCCGTGTTCTCAGACATCCCGCCCGTGCTTCAAAAAGCAATGCACTGCCTCGCGCGTTGCCATAGAAACCTTCCTTCCTGATTTCTAGCTTCTCTGTACACCATTTTCCATAAGCAGCCGGGAAAGGAGGAAAATACTCTCAAACCAGTTCTCTCGGCGGCCGACCAGGGTTGCCTGAGCGCGCTGGGCTGCTAACATCGCTCGGCACGGTGTGCTCCGCTGCGTAGTTCAGGAGTATTTCGCACCGTGTGCTTAGTTTTTGCGGAACTTTCAACTGTTTTAGCCAATGCTGCGATGCCGTTCAAGGCGCAAACGTCGCTTGGTCAGCACTGTGCGGTGGTGGGTTATTGAACAACCAGAGAAAGCGAGAAACAGTCGCTGACAGCACGTATGTGCACGACACTGCCTGGAGAAAATGCAGTGCGGTTGCGGCGTGTTTTTGCGGCATCGCTTCCCAACGCACACCGAGTTGAGATATCGGTGGATTCCGTTGATAAATCGCAACGACTTTGTACCAACGACCAACTCCAGGGTCCAGGGTACTTGGACGGCAAGCAGGCGGAGCAAAATCCATTTATCACACGCAAAGCTGCGACAGGGAACGGTACCCCCTGAAATGTTAGAAGCAACTTTATCCTTTACAATACAGCATTGATTGGTTGGTTGATTGATTGATTCATTCATTCATTCATTATGGTGTTTAACGCCCCGACGCTTCATGGGTGATGAGGCGCGCCGTAGTGGAGGGCTGCGGGTTAATTTTGACCACTTGGGGATCTTTCACGAGCGTCGATACAATACAACACTACAATAACTTCTGGTTCCTTCTAGTCAATTTAAAATACCATATATCGTTTGGTCATTACAGCCGATTGGCATTAAACAATCCCCTTTTCATCTAATCTAACCTTTAAAATCGCGGCGTTTTGTTTACTTTTTTTTCAGGCCAATGCATTACACTGCCAAACGATATGAAAGGATAACTTCCATCGCACACTGCTGGTCGATAGCAGGATAAGCAGGCAGCCAAATGTGGAAACGCAGCTCGAGATACGCATGAACGCTGCATTTGGAAAATAGCTCAACCTGTTCACAACGCGGTCAAAGGAAAAGCTTCTAATCCTTTTGCGTTGCCACGGAATCTAAAGTATTACAATTACAAAACAGTTATCTGCTGGTCACGTAAAGCTTTTGTGGTGCAAGCAGCGGTTTCACGAAGGTGGGCTCCGAGCGACAGGCCACATGCGCTGCGCAGAGTTAGGTCAATCATGATCACGATCATGATCAACCAATATTAACTCGCCCGAACGTCAACCCTTTTGCTCAACCTTCGAATAGTAATTTGACTAGTTGTGCGGTCGTGTTATTTTTTCGCCCGGGTAATTTCGTTTCGTCAGTAACCGTCATAAGTCTAGTTAAGAAAGATTATATTGCATTGCAATGTCAACAGCGTAGCAATCGTCTCGTCGAAAGTCCATCGCGAGCACGGATCACCGTGACCCACATATATGCTGTGCGCGCTCCGCATTCGACGTCCGCGCTTCCGTAAACATGACTAATCGGTGAAAATAACAAGCACGGTGGCATTTAACACACGTATTTACTCCCCGATATCGATTTCTATGTCATTCGGTGCCATATATCGGTACGTTTGCTTCGCGGAACTGCGGAGCACCACCGGCACCACCACCACACTGCTACTGCTGCTCGCAACAGCCGGGGTCGGAATTTCCCGCTCTGGCAGCAAATTAGGACCTAAAATCCGTCCGCAGATGATGAAAACAAAACAGAACACACACACACAAGCACTGCAACCGCTAACTTAACACCAAACCACTACGGTTCACTCGGTAATGCACGGATACCGAGCAGACGCACGCAAAGAACGGCGCACTTAACAGCCCAGCGCGGACGTTTCGGCGGTCGCTTCATAGACGACGCTAGCGTCTGGTCAGAAAAAGCAAATGGCGGCGCCCACCTCTAGCAAGGAAAATGGTGTATAGGTCTCCAGGCCAGCCTACCTACCGCCCTCTGATTTACCTCCAGGCGTTCCAATGGCGCAGCGCCGCTAGGATTCGAGCCCAGGATAAGTTTGGCCGCAACGGGAGGTGTGAAACGTTCTGCCAACTGAGCCACGAAGTCATGCCCGGATAGCTGTACGAACGCACCTTATATTCTTCCCTCTAACTTGTCCATTCAGATCGTGCTGCCATCTAGGAGAGGTGAAGCGAAGTAGTTGCGCCATGACGCTAATGAGCGCCGATAGTTGGCGCCTCGCTGGGGCCTTGCATCATCATCATCATCATCATCATATAGCTTGAAAGCTGCTGTGTTCATTGGTCCGCCGCCTATTTGGAACGCCGCTCAGCTTGTGGAACGCCCCCGCCGCGTTCCACCAGCTGAGCTAGTCGCAACGCGCCGTATGGCGTGCACACCACGGAGCAGGAACGAAGCGACCCGCGACCCTTTGCCGAAGCGACCCGCCTGCAAGACGACGCTCGCCAGCAGGACCTCACTCTCCAAGCACACCCACAAGACTTCTGCCGACCCGAAAATCATGCTCCTTTTGCTGTAGCGCACTGTGACTTCACCAAACGATCCGCTGATAACCCGTTCGGTTTTGTTCGCACTGTTTTCGAGCGCCAGGGGTTTCAATCTTATTTACGCAATGCTCCGGCGCGTGTAATCCAGTGTCTAATTGATGCGTCTAACGGTGCCATACCGAAAAAAATATAAAGAGCGATTTCCAAGGTCATATCGATGCACAATAAACATTCAAAGGCTCCTGTGCAGGCACATTTTACTTTCGTGTTTTACCGATTCCTGTGAAAGAAGGATCAATCACATTTGTTTTCTTTTTGGGGTCATCTTTGTGCCAGAAAGACCCGCTTTTTTACTTGTTGAGTTAATTATTGCATTCGCAGTAATTAATTATGATGATAATACCACTTAGATCAAAAAGGCTCAACTCAGTCATTGTGATTTAAGGGATTGCTAATAGTGGTGAGAAGGGCAATGAGAAAGAGATTACAATATTTCAGTATGAGAATTGGCTCTAAATGTAACAGGGAAAATTAAATTTGGTCTGGGCAAGACGATGCGCCTCGTCCTGTGCAATGCGTGCTTTTTTGTCTATGTTACACTTATAGTAACTAATCAAGATTACATTGGCGTAAAAATGGTTTGGACTTAGGGCAGATTAAACTTACTAGTAGAAAGAGATTTTGCCAACTATGTTTCTTTATTTGTTTTTCAAACAGGAAAACACAAGGGTGGTACGGAACGTTTCATATTCTACCTGGATGGAGCAACCAAAAGCCTCTAAAGAATCTGGAAGAACCGAACCGAACAATGTAGAGCTTCGCCACTGGGGAGGTATAACGTTTTTACTTTTTGCAAGGCAGGCGTGCGTGCCGTGCGGTAGAATTTTGTGTGCCGGCTCGGGACGTAAAGGTTATCTGAAAGTTCCGAAATTCATCTCCTTTTCTCGAGAGTGCCGATAGATAACTCGCCATTGTGGCACCTTTAATACATAGGTAGTGATGATACTCGAACAGGTGTTAAAAATCTAAGCAGTGTTGCACCGCAGAGAACCATTAGCATTCCTCAAGTCTCACGCCCCCCTTCCTAATGTAGGGTGTCATTTATTGTTATTGGTTGCTATATGCCACAGATTAAGGTATTTGGCGGAAGAAGGAATCCTGCATTGGAGATGACGATTTTGTTTCCTTAATTAGGCTTACCACTGTAACACACTGCTACACAGCTTGGTTCAATAGAGCAATACGTGCTGGAGTATTATTTAAAAAACATCTTTGTAAGTTTAAAGGCACCTAGACAAAACGCGAACATAATGGGGTATACAACTGCCTTGTGTACGCCCTCAAAGGCACGCCTTCAAAAGATTTACAGATGATAACCGCAAAGTATCAGACTACTACGACAGTTTGGAGTTAATCCTGCTTCTACATTGATTGATTGATTGATTGATTGATTGATTGATTGATTGATTGATTGATTGATTGATTGATTGATTGATTGATTGATTGATTGATTGATTGATTGATTGATTGATTGATTGATTGATACTAGGGTTTGAAGCGCCGAAGCAACGCAGGCGGCGCTCCGGATTAATTTCAACCACCTGGGGATCGTTAACGTTCGCCTAAATCTCTAACACACGCGCGGTTTCGTTTTCGCCTCCATCAGAAAAGCGGCCGCCGCTGCGGGAATCGGACTAGCGTCCTTGGGCTAAGCAGCACTACTCCTTAGCCAGTGAGCCACCACGGCGGGTGCCACCCGGCATCCCCTAAGGTTTGAAGTACTGTGGGACCTCCTGCAATATGACCCCATTTTTCTTTTGGGAATTTTAGTGGGAAGTCGATAAATGCCTCGTTTAGCAAAAATCTCAAATCTCTCGCCGGCATGACTGTGCGGTGGCACTAAAATGACCAATGGTAAACTTTGGTCGGGGACTCGAACCCGCACCTTTCAAATGACATACTAACCAGACCTTCCCCTGCATCCCTCGATTCTTGGCTACCTTTCAAAAGGTTGACGTTGTATATTGCGCTGTCGCCGTTTACCTAAAGAATTGGCACCGTGACTTCTCACTACCCTGCAAATTTTATAGAAAGACAAGAGTTTCCTGCAGCCACTGCCACGGACATGCGTCTTGTCTTAATCCGGCCTACCTCTCACGGTGTTCCCTTCTGTTTCGGTCCTAGCATGATAGCGTCAAGGTGGCCGGATCTGCAATGAATCAAAAGTATGCATCCTGTATATCTGCACCGAAAAGGAAGCCTGAACTGAAGAAGGCGAGAGAGAATCCTTGGCAATGCGAATGAAAAAATAACAAAAATGACATAAGCTCGCAATGCCTTCATATCCACAAAATCGCATAGTTGACGGAAGTAACACATGAAGTAGTTTTAATGGCGTAAATGAAGATGATCAAACGGAATTTTGAAAAACAAAGAGGTGCAAAATTGTAACAAAATACAAAAATAAAAGAACAATCTAACGAAAATGCATCTTAAACAGCTCCTTTCAACACACGTAGAACAAAACAAAAACCCCGAAAAATAACGACGAAAACACGGATAAAATAATGTGGAGAAATTCAGAGAATTGCCAATTAATGCGTAGCATTTACAGCGTTATACGGCTACGAGTAGCCAAATACGTTCGGTTGTTTTATGTTTTCCGGGTTTTTGTTACCTTTCTTTCCTCCCTTGATGTAAATTTATACTACTATAGCGATGTATCATCTTTACTTCGCTAATGATGTATTTTCCAACACATTCGAGGCACAGTGCGTGGTCGGTCCGTTTTCGCTAGTTTTAAAGACGATAGTCTTTCTTGGGCTACTTAAACCCATAAATTTCGGTCGGTCTGTATGTCTGTCTGTCTGTCTGTCTGTCTGTGACTCGATTCAGCCACCCGGCTAAAGTAAAATGCATTCTGCGCAATAGTCTTATATACTCACAGCCAAATGTGAGCGTCTAAACCCGGTTTATATGTTCATACTTGTCAACTTTGTTGAACAAGAACAAGAGATTACGCAAATATAAGACAGCAAATTAGTACACACGGGATATTTACAGTGTTCCTTTATTAAAAAAATCGTGGATGCTTGGTTTTTCGATACCAAATGATATTCTACATCTACTGCGGAAAACCGCCGCCTCCTGGCGGCATATGAAAAATCACGCGGAAACAGCCACGAAAGGTTCCACTAGCTAGGATCCACGTTCCGCTTGGAACGCACGTGGAGTACGGCCACGCGGTTCTATAAACCTTGTAGTCAGCCGCCTCCATTCACGCGCATCTCCGCCGTACTGCACAGCTGGCATCAAGGAACCCGGCCTGCAGCAGTGGAACGCGGTGAATTCAAATCTCCTTGGGCAAACCTTTAGCGTGTTTACCTTAGTATGAGCGCGACGGTACAGGAACAGCATGAGAGGTGAGCGGGAAAGCAAAGGGGGGCATTTCCTTGGCAAATGTCTACAAAGACTATCGTCTTTTGACGACATTTGCAACGAAAGGAGCAGATACGCTGCCAATTTTTTTATTCCCATTTGCAACCTTCTTTTCCGCGTTTTTTACTTTGTCTTTCTCTTTGAAAGGAAAGGCACAAGATGCATATTCTTTATTTTGTCAGTTCATTTTTGAGAAGTTTGCATTGATTTTTGGGGTTTCTTTTCAATTCTTGTCGGCCAATTACGTCCATTTGCTATAACGATTAAATGTGCAACTTCGGCTAGTTACGCTTTTTTGTGGAAATGCAGGGCGTTACACGGTCTGCCCATTTTCGATATATTTTATTCGCATTTCCAACGTCTTCCGTGCTTTTGTAGCTTAGCCATCGTTTTTTGGAGGTGTATCACATGCATATTTGTGATTTCGTCGGTTGAGTTTGTTTCAGTTTGTGTTTTTTTTTTTATTTTTGTAATTATTGATGTTTCGAAATTCCGTTCGCCCAATTATATCCATTTACGCCATTATAACTAAAAGATATGTTACTTCAGCTAATTCTGCATTGTTGCGTAAATGCAGGGCGTTACACCGTTTGCCAATTTTCGCAATTTATTCGTATTTCCAACGTATTTTCCGGGCCTTTTTATGTAATCTTTGTTTTTTGCAGATGCATGACAGGTGTATTGCGATTTCACCAGTTCGTTATTGTAAAATGTTTGCTCGGAATTTTCCACTATTTTTTCATTATCTCAATATTGGATATTGTAAATATTTAATGTGTTGCTTCCACCAATTCTGCGTGTTTGTGCAAATGCAGATCGTTACATGGTTTTCTCATTTTTTCTATATTTTTATTTGTATTTCTAACGTGCTCTTCGGCGCCATTTTCGTTTAGTCTTCATTTTTTTGAGGCGCGGTATAAGACGCACAGTTTTTTTCCTCAGACCATTTCTTTAAAATTTTATTCTTTCTCTTTTCTTTTTTTGTTTTTTTTACAGTTCTGTTCTAATAATTATCTCCATTTACGTTATTATAACGATTAAATGAGTTACTTCTGGCAATTCTGCATTATCGTGTATATGCAGCGCGTTACACGATTTGCCACTTATCGCTATTTTTTATTAGTATTTGAAACATTTTTTCAGGGATTCCCTAGTTTAGTCTTCGTTTTAGGAGATGTACAAAGTGCTTATTTTAGATATCCTCGGTTGATTTCTGTAAAATTTCTATTTGCTTCAATTTAAAGCAAAGCTTTACCAACATTGTCGAGTGGTTTCGCCAACACGGTAAATTTGACCCTCATTTGACCGCAGCTGCTCCGTACCATCGGCAACGCATCACGTGACTCTCCGGGACAAGCTCCGCCTGCGGCCGCGTTCGCCGCTGCCATCGCCGCTGCTGGCTTCGCGTATGCGCTCTCTGCAGCTGGTTTGCGCCTGACCACGTGCTCGACGCGTATATGCGAGCGTGGCCATAAACGAGAGCAAGACCGAGCCGTCTTCTCTGAGCGCTGCGCGGGAGCTGAAGGCTTTGAGCCATCGTCGGCAAGCGGCGTCTGACCACCCCGCGGATATCGCCAGGCATGCCGTCCCGCTCGTAAAACGCCGTAAGCGTGAGCACAACCGTGGAAAAAGGCAGGCTTTGGACGAACAGTACATTTGTAGCTAAATCAAGGGTTAACTAAGGGAAACCAAGGCTTAACCACTCTAAGCCAAGCTTTTGTTTTGCATATCTAAGGTTATCTGAGCTAAACTGCAGCCATGTGTTCGTATTTTAACAGTGGAGCTGTTAAAGCCGAGCGTTATTCGTCCGCCACACCACAAAAACCTGTAAGTGTGAGAGAATATGGCG
Organism: Haemaphysalis longicornis; assembly: GCF_048455015.1. NCBI lineage: Eukaryota > Metazoa > Arthropoda > Arachnida > Ixodida > Ixodidae > Haemaphysalis > Haemaphysalis longicornis. The sequence continues at coordinate 16,590 of NW_027526291.1, read as the reverse complement.
AGGAGGCTAGCAGCCCACTAGCAGCTGTTGGGAGTGCGCGCCTCAAGAAAAAAATGTGGTAAGGGAGGTCCCAAGAATCAAATAAGGGACCTTTGTGCCGTAAAACTGGAAATATAACCACTGCGCCTTCCCAAAAGCCAGAGGGGTACGGTGTTAGCAGCGGCGGGGAACAATAAAACGTGCAGCTAATTGCAAAGAAAAAAGTTCTGTTTGCACGCAGAGCGCAAGACCTACAAGAAAAAAAAAAGGCAGATAAGAATTTCCACAAGTACTATAGCTAAATGGGTTAATGTTGAAGCGGAAAAAATATTTACCTAACAACGAATTTAGGCGCCCATAGCATGCAATAACCATTCCATCTTGCTAGAGGAATGAAAAGCTGCGGGCAAAACGATCCGGGCCTGCCACTCATCAAGAACTTTGAGTGGCAAGTTTGACAATAAATATTAGGTGCAATAAGCCGGTCACTCAAGAAGGGGTAGGGGCCGCCAGATCTGCCATTTCGCCAGCCTTGCACAATTTCTGCAAGCTGCGCCACTTTTTGGCTTTTGCCAATTTTGTTCACCAAATTCTATCCAGTATGTGGCCATAGTAGCAATTAAATGCGTTACTTCTGCCACTTCGGCGTTTTTGTGCAAACGCACATTGTTACACGGCTTCCCGATTTTCGCTACCTTTTTCATATTGCCAACGTTCTAGTTTTTGCTCTGTTTTCCGGAAAAATATCAGATCCACATTTTGAACTTGGCAGTTCATTTTTGTAAGACTTTTTTCATTTTTTATTTTTAAATTTTTCAAAATTTTGTTGCACCAATGAGTACATTTACGCAACTATAACGATTAAATGTGTTACTTCCTCAAATTATGCATTTTTTGGAAATGTAGGGCGTTACACGGTATTGGCGGTGTGGGTGCTCAGCAAAGAATGCTATCCATTAACAGTAGTCCAAACAAACTAACCCTACACTGCGTCTTGCATCTACGGAAAAATATACGTGATTGGCAATGTAAAGGCACTTAAGTCGAGGGTTTGACTGTAGCCCGTCTGGTCGGGAGACATGTTGTAGTAAAACCGGAGGCACCGACCAAAAGAAACTGTTAAAAACTTTAAAAACAACAAACAAGGCGTTTCGTCTTCGCTACGGAGGCCTTGTTCACGAGGCTGTTCAGCAAATGGTTAGTGTATGATGTCCGAAGTTACAAATACCAAGAAAATGCCGAGCGCACGTGAGCGCGTTCCTTGCGGCGACCGCCCGGCAGTTAAAAAAACAAAAAATGCAGAGCGCTCGTGTGTTCGTGGCACGCGGCGACCGCCCATCGTTCATGGCGCACGTTTGTCAATCCAAGCATACCCACCTTGGGAGATTGGCCAAGATTTAGGTGACCGCCCGGCAGTTAAAAAACCAAAAAAATGCCGAGCGCTTCTGTGTGCGCGGCTCGCGGCGACCTCCCATCATCCCCGGCGCACGTTTGTCAAACCAAGCATACCCACTTAGGGAGATTGGCCAACACTGCGGCGACCGCCCGGCGGTTAAAAAAACCAAGAAAATGCCGAGTGCTCGTGTGTGCGTGGCACTCGGCGCACGGCGCATGTTTGTCAAACCAAGCATAGCCACCCAGAGGGATTGGCCAAGATTGGCCAAAAAGTTTCCAGCGTTCATCGGAATCCTGGCAGCACTTACTCGGGACAAGAAAGACTCCAGCTTTCACCGTAATCGTGGCCACACTTGCTCGGAACGAGAAAGACACGTCATAGCGCACTCCCCTCCATGGTGATGTCCAATAATTATCACTTTCAAAAAATGAAGGAAGCTCACACTTATAGCAACAATGTTGGAGTATAGGTCGTTGCGGCAGCGAAGAAGAAGCACATCGGGCGCAATCGTGGATTTAAACCGTCGTGATGCTCTTGAAGGCTGCGTACAGCTTCACCACCTTCAAGTCTTGCGCGTTAATGTGAGCTTCCATCATTTTCAAATTTCAGCAAAGCCTTTGACCGAGTGCCTCATCAGAGGTTTCTTGCCGAATTAACAGAACTTATTATCTACCCACTTGTACTAGCATGAATTAATTCCTTTCAAGAAGAGTTTGGTTAACATCAGTCAATAGTTTTTCTTCATTTGGTGAAGTATAATCAGGTGTACCCTAGGGAAGATTAGTGGGCAGTTTGTTTTTGTCAACTTTGCCTAACTGTTTTATATCAAAATCAGGGTCTTCGCTGAGGATTCCGTTATCTATAGCAAAATTTTGTGCAAAGATAACGAACAGTTGCTCCAAGCTGACCTGAACTGTAAACCCCTTGGTTCTGTTCTGGGTAATATTCCTTAGTAATTCTAAAAGAAAGCTAATACCCTTCACTAATCGTGCATCTAACATTTCGGCGTCGTAGTCTTTAAACAGCACTACAGTTGAATTTACTACTACATTTAAGTACCTTGCAGTTTACCTTAGTTCAAACTTATCATATAATCATCCCATTAGGATCGTGTTTCCATCGGCTAACCATTCACTAGATCTTTCAAAACACAGCTTGAATCATGCACCGTTGCGCCTACGTTAACTCGGTACATCACACTGATAAGTCCAAAAATCAAATATGCATCAGTCATTTAGAACCCTTATCAAACTTGCTTAATTAACAATATCGAATCGCGTCAAAACCGAGCAGTTTGTTTCATCGTTTCAGGCTACCCTCGCCATTCCAGTGTCACAGCCTTAAAAATGCGGGCAGGACTGCTCGACGTCTCTAAACGACGCAAAGCTTCACGGTTGTCTGTTTTTCCAAACTTTATCATCACCCATCGCTTCAAGACGACTCCTTTCGTTCATAAGCTGCCATACTTCGAGGACGAGATCATCCTTTTAAGGTGAAGCGATTAACAGGTCGTACTTCGAATTATTCACGGTGGTTCATTCCCTGCACAGTCGTCGACTGGAAGGAATTGCCATGACACAATCGGTGCTGTCAAATTTTCTGAACGAATACTCCCAAATGTTTCGAATTGAAACCGAAACTATCATTTTTTATTCCATAATTCCTGTTTGACGCACTGTTCTTTTTGTCCTTGCATCGTAATTTGTTGGTTGTTGTTTCTTAAATGTTTATTTTTACGTGTTTTTTGGAGCTTATACTACCTTTTCATATTTGTATCCTCGCATGCACTGTTATTTCCAAGTTTTCTGTTTTCACAGTGAATACCATTTTTTTCTGCTGTGTTGACCGTGCACCTCTTATGTAATACCTCTCTGCGGAACGGCCTTTAGTGGTATTAGGATAAGTAAGTATTCATATGGACCACAGGGCGAGGTACAGAAGTGGACAGGTTGCCCACGACAGTCTCCCCGTAAGAGTTGACCGCCTAGAGATTGAATGATGTCGGAGATGCCCGAAAGTGTGCCAGCTCCGAGTCTTCGGCCTGAAGTCTGGCGGCGTCAAAAGGCAAAGTGGTTGATTGGATCGCGGTGACAGGACTGTGATGATGCGACTAAGGCTTTCCGCGGGGATGTTAGCTGCGCCGCTGATGTGTTAAATGTCCGTAGTGAACTCGCACACAAACGCAAGTTGTACTTCGCGAGGCGTATAAAAAGAGTGACTACGCTCCAAGGCGCATGTTAAGGACTTGTGATCAGCGAAGATTTCAAATCCCGTGCCTTCGACAAGATGGTGAAAGTGGGGCTCAGGGAGGCACATGCCGACCAGCTGTCGACCTAACGCACTGCAGCGTGTTTCTGTAGCAGTAAGACGCTTCGTGAAAAAGTCCAGGGGCTGCCATCTGTTGTTACATTGCTGGAGTACGGCCCCAACCGTGGTACCAGATGCTTGGGTCATCAGCGCCATTGGGACATCCACATTTGGATGGACCAGTTAGGTAGCTCATGGTGGCATACAATGCCCCTTCAGCAGCTGGGTCCAAAGGTAGCGCAGAGTGGCAGGTTTGGTAGCAAGGAAGCGTTGTAAAGGTACGAGCAAGCCGCCGCATTTCCGAATAAATAGCAGCGGTAAAAATTTACCAAGCTGAGGAACTCGCCAAGCTTCGTCACTAAAGGGGGCTTCAGAAAATCTCTTATGGCCTCACCCTCTGTAGAGAGAAGTCCGATACCAGTCAATTCGAGATAGAGTGCAAAAAATTTGAGCGACGCTACTGCGAACAAGCTTTTGCCAACGTTGATGACTATGCCGTTCAAGGAGGAGGCGAAGATGCTGGAGGTGGTCCTTTGGGGTTGAACTGACCACGAGGATATCATCGTCGTAAGCAAAGATGAAGGGTAGCCCGTGCTTGACGCTGTCGATGAATCTCCGCAACAATTGCGCTGCATTGCTTAGTCCAAACGGTATGCGGACGAATTCAATAAGTACAAAGGGAGTAGGGACATCTCTTTTTGGAATGTCTTCTTCGGTGACGAGAATTTCATATATGCCCTAACGATGTCTATTGTTGAGAAAATACTGCTACCGTGCAGGAAACCCATAAAATGCTGAATTTTGGGGATCAGTTATCGCTTGGGCAGTGTCTTGGCGTTAAGATAGCCTCCACAGGGCCGCCAGTCACCTGACGTCCTAGGGAGCGTGTGTAGTAGTGAAGCCCCGCTGCTTAAATAGTGTCTCATGATACCAAGTTAAACATGTGATTAAATTCTGCACGTGTGACCCTCTCTGTGTCTGGGGCCAGTCGTCGGGGACGAAAAAAGACGGCGGCTTCGTTTGTGGAGATGTTATGGAAAACGCCACGCTTCACAGGCTTACTCCAGTGCGGCGGCGAGGTCAAATCCGGAAACTCGCGTAATGATGCCGCGGATGGGACTTCGCCGACCATGCAAATCGAACGTACCGCAGCTGCAGACGCCGGTGCAGCAATGCCTCGGACGGAAAGGAATGTGGTGACATTGAGGAGATGTTGCCGATTGACGTCGACCACGAGGTTATGGCGTGCGAGAAGATCTGCTCTGGTGGTCACGCAGGTAACGCTAGCCACCATGAAAATCCATCGAGACACTCTGCTCAGGTTCACCGTGATCGAATGATGCTGGTACACGAGTATACTGATACCGTTAACGGCGTGGAGGCATATTGTCGGGGTGGAAGAGCGCTCCAACAGCGTAGCGGGCAGGATGCTGACCTGGGCTCCCGTATCGACCAGGAGCTTTTGTCCCGTTGTATGGTCTACGACATTAAAAAATCAGGGAAGTTTGCACTCACGCGCAAGAATTCAATGGCAAAGCTGTTGCAGGAGAGCATTGCTGGACACATACTTCAGTCGCAGTATCATTGTTTATTTGCATAGTTGCGGTGTTTGTAATCGCCTTAATATGCATCGAAGAGGTCGTCGTCTTCTCTGCAGCCAGTCGTGGATGAAAGTCATCCTCAGCACTGTAGACTTCCACCAGCTCTTCGTCATAGACTCGAGGCAGCGGTGGCGGGAACTGCAAGTCGTCTCGAGTAGTATTGGAACACTCATAGCCATGTCTCCAATCATCCCTAATGTCTTCCGGAGAAGGCGGCGGCCGCAGTGGCCCCTCCCAGGCAGGGTGTCTTTTCATCTTTCGCATTAGCGCTGGAGCATTTTTTTTTTTTGTCGAAAGCCACTGCGCGAGCCGGGGACTCGGCGGTCGCCGCGAGGCACGTGCTCCCGAGCGCCCGCCATTTTCTCGCTCCTCGGGGTTTTTGCCTGTTTCTTTGCTAAAGCCACTACGCATGCCAGGGTCGCTCGGCGCTGCCGCGAGGCACACGCTCACAAGCGGTCGGCATTTTCTTTGTACTTCTTCCTGCAACGGCTAACTTACGGCCAGTAACAACAGCTGCGCTGTTAAAAGGCGACCTTCACTAACGACGTCCGGGAGTCCCGAGTTCTAGAGTGCATGCCAGTCAAGAGACAGACAGCACCAGCCGTCGTGCCGCAACGGGTGCCTGATTTATTCTGGGCGCTTGGCTCGGCCTTTGCCAGGACCAGCGCGTTAGATAGCCATGATAGTGAAGCGCAGGTGATGATGCTGATGGGCGTTGCACTGGTGATGATAATGGTGTCGCTACATCTTATATAAGTGTTTAGCTTGGTTAACTAACCTGGCTAATTTAAGTACAAGATTAATCCATATGTCATTTGTATCATCAGGGCGCTGGGGTACAGAGTCTACTACGCTGTAACGATGGTCAGCGCAGCAAGGTCTACTATACATGCAGCGGTCGACCACGTCGCTGGACGGCACCGTTAACAACAGCACCATTAAAAGAATGTGGATAAAGAAGCGAATTTGCAGGGAAGCCCGTGAAAATTTGCCGGTAAAAAAGTCACACCTGAAAGAGAAAAGTTATGGCGACGATGGACGTGAAAATAGCAACGCGGGGATCGCAAGTGCGCCAAAGGGTCCCGACAACGTGCCCAAATAGGGGCGTGCGCTGTAGAGAGTCGTTTCAGGACGGGAAACAAAGACCGAGAAGCAAATTACACCATGTCAACGCCTTTATGCATCACCACTAAGGCTGTTGCCTTCAACTCATCTTAGTAGTGTCGTTCTTAGTAGTAGTGTCATAGTAGTGTTGTTCTTTACGTCCTCCGCCGTGGTGGATGAGTGGCTAAGGCGTTGTGCTGCCGAGCCCAAGGTCGCAGATTCAATTCCGGCTGCGGGGGCTGCTTTTCAGATGGAAGAAAAAAATTCCCCGCATTTCCCCGAGGGGAAGAATGTGAAAGTGCGAATGCACGAGTTGAATTTGCGCGGTTCGGTAATGTTCGCGAAAGAGAGATCACACACACACACACAACTACAAAGAAAGAAAGATGCATTTATTCACAGACACCTATTTGTGTTGTCGTTGTACTTGATTGCTAAAGCGGATCTCAGCTTTGAAATTAAGCGGGTGCATTACCCCTTCTCACGCCCGATTCCTGGCCAATCCCCCACGTGGGTATGTGCCATGTCAGCGGCCAGGCAGCGCGCGCCCATCTCCCCCCGTTGCTAGGGAAGACGAGGAGCGCGCGCACCCGCAGCTGTTGCTATGCGAACTACGGCGGCGGACGATTCAGGCTCGCTTAAGAAGTGCATTCGCACTTAAAAGCGAAAACACCAGTGTGCAGAGATTTTGTCGCATATATTAATTATCTCCAGATGGACAAAGTTAATCCCGAGCCCTCCCCTACGGCTCGCGTCATTGGCCAGGGGTAGCTTCAGAGTAAAAAAAATTTTGTCATTTGTGTAGAAGTGCCGACTCGCAAATGTTGCGTGTAATAATGTTTGCCTTCTTTTCAGTTTCATGGTTGCTAAATCTAACCCTCATTTACTCCGAATATGGACGATGGTCTCTTCTTTGTTTAGAAAGTAAGGAGACGGATCCTACTCACAACACAGGTATGAGAAACCTGCAGCACAGCGCACTTGATAAAACTAGGCTGCACCGAATGCAAACCGAGTCCTTCTCATGGTGTTCATCTAACGGAGTTTACGAAGATTCCAGGTAATGTACATTGCTTGTTTTCAGCCCAGTGTGTCGCAACACGAGATCGCGACTGTGTCTATAAAAAAGCCCTCAATGTCATATTGAATCTTATCCTCCCTTGTGCTGCATGCCATACACTAAGTTGGTCTATATTGATAGAGGGGAGTGTTACACAAAAATACAGTTGTCAATCAATTTGTTTCGGAACTTCAAGCGTCCTAAATAACGTCAGGAGAATGTAACAGCCCGAGAAAACGATTTTTTTTTCGAGTTCCCGGTGCGTCTCCGCCTACTTTTCCTTCAAACCGAACAATGAGGCCCCTTCTTCCTCCTAGCGAACGACACGCGTCGCCTATCTGCTCACTTCGCTGCAAATGTAGTCGAAAGACGAAAGTCTTTTGCCGCCCTTGCCGCGTAAATGCCTTTATTCTCTCTCCCGTCCACATTTCATGCTCTTCCCCTCCCGCCTTGCTCCTCGCAGGACAAGCACGGTACTCACGGTGCTCAAGTCAAGTCAATTTTCTCGAGTTTCACTGCTTGGGTGCCCTCTATTGAAACCTTTCAGTGCTGCTGAGCTTAGAATTCTGCTGTTGAAATATTGTTTTCAACGCGCAATTTTTTTAACACGAAAGTGTTTTATGCCCGGGTACACCAAGATCTGACCGACGTCATATCCGTCACGGAAATGATGTCGCCAGAAAAAGTTCCATTGACGCGGCTGCGCCCGGATTCGAGCCACGAACTCTTTCGCTGCAAGGGGAGGTACACAGCGCTCTGCCCACTGCACTACGAAATCAAGCGCAAGTAGATCTACGAACGCGCCTTATATCTTTTCCACTATTTCTTCATTCAGATGCCGTCTAGGAGATGCTGACGTCTAGGAGAAGTGAAGCGAAGTAGTTCATCATGACACTAATGAGCGCCGACAGCTGGTGCCTCGATGCCAGCGTCTTCGTGTACGCGGGACGCGGGTAAATTGAGGCACCCTCCGCCACGTACTGCTTTCGGCTTCTGTATCGGTTCCGTTTCGTTCGCACGGTTTTCAAGGGGCTGTGGTTTCAGTCAGATTTACGCAATGTTCCGGGGCGTGCAATCCAGTGTCTAACGTTGATGCGTCTAACGGTGCCGTACCTACGTAATAGAAATAGCTATGTGCAAGTTCTTATGGATGCACAATAAATGCTCCTGTGAAGGCACATTTCACTTTCGTGTTTTACCGATTCCTATGAAAGATGCATCAACCAAATTTTTGTTACCACAAAAGGAAAGAACACATCTATTTTCAATTAAAAGAACACTGCTAGCACCAGCTGCAGTATTGATGTTTGCCTCAAATGTCGCTAATGTTTTCTTTCTGCTGAAGAATGTTTACAAGTATGGAGCATGGTACCAGATTGGGTGGTTTGGAGAAGTTTTGCCTATATATAAACTTCTCGTTTAAGTATTTTTATACCCTCTGTCTGAAGGTACATCGGACGTACTCCACTCCCGCAAGCTAAGGGTACGGCGGACCTACCCGGACTCTCTAGATACTGCTGTTCAAACTCCCCGTACCATCACAGTTTTTGGCGTAGTGTTTAAAGGGGCCCTGAAAGGCATTTTGAGCACACTAAATGAACTAGCGCAATCGCTAGATTGGGTCGCCAACGTCACCTGTGCCAAGTATTACTCTTTTACGCGCAGCGGAAAGCTCACACTTTTGTTGCAAAGTTTGTCGCTTTTTTCTCACCCTTTCCTTCGTGTTTTTGGACGCCGCCATCTTCACATGTCTACATCATCGATTCCCAGATGTTCGTCATGAGCTAGACATCCTGCTATTGGGCGGCTTTTTCACGCACTTCCGGCAAAGAGATGAGTCGTCTGCTCAGCGTCGGCTCGCCGGCTGATCTGCCAGCGGAGTGCCGGAGTGCTTTGACATTTTACGACAAACGAAACAAGTGTAAACAAACGCTTAAGCGCTTGTATTGAATGCAACACGGCCATAACACGACGTGGATTTTATCTTACGTGAGTACGTACCATAAAGAAAGTCCCGTGGCACTTCTTTGGTGCAATCGCAGAGAACGCCCTGAGCCGAATGCCCGGGTTTGACGCGTACATTTTATTCAACTTCAAAACAATCCAGAGATGCGTTTCGAACGAACGCAACGTCACAACATGCGTTGCAAGTCTGAACCACGATTGACAGACGATGAGTTGCCTCCTCCTGCCCGTCGTAAATACGGCACTCACCTCACACCCGGTTTGCGGGGACGAGCAGCAAGTCACAACTCTGGCGCGCAAGCGAGAAGGCTTTTAGCCAGGCACACTGCACATACCCCATGCGAGGTTGAGTGGTACGTCGTTCGAGAAAGATAATCCAGACCATGGGAAGCACTATCCACCCGCAGAAGTACAATGTCGCATTTCATCGCGAAACGAACGCGTCCACAACACACAGGAGGCGATGCACACACACACACACACACAGCTTCGGTCGCTGCATTGGCTTAGCTGCAAGCTTCGTTCGGACAATCAGCGATGCTACGACGATACAGAGCTGCGTGAGGACGACGTGCTAACCACTTCACGTATTTAAAAACACAGGGGCAGAGAACTAGGTTCATCGGAAGCAAAAAATCTTTCCTCCATTATAGTGCCTGAAATATACTGGCTAGTGTGCCGAGGGCGGGCTCCAGGCGGGCGCCGGGAGCGATGTACGCGGCCGTCTGCCGCTTGGGGCGCTGCCGTGCGGGAGTGTGCGCGTTCATCCGGCCCGAGCAGATCGCGCGGTTACCTCCGAGCTGCGTAGCAGACGGCAGCGGCAGAACTTTCCATTCCCGCTTGCGACGAAAGCGAGCGAAAGCGACGGGAATTCTGTCGCGCAACCAAAATTTGTCCCGACCATTCGACAAAAACGATCGTCGCGCGACAAAGCGACGGAATTCCTGCCGCTCTCACTCGCTTTCGTCGCAAGTGCGAACGGGCCTTTATGCGCAATCTCCGCCCCACATAAAACAAGCTCTTGCTTGTCGCCTGAGCATACGGTTGATATCTGACTACGTTACACTGTGCTTGCCAGTGTATTTAAACGATGTCACTAGGTTTGAAACGTACGCGCTCGGCGTGCAGCTTTGTAAACGCAAGCGGTTTCACATACGCACGCTATTTTGCTGCTAATAGAGTTTTAGTACAGCGTTTGTGGCCTTTGCATACGCTAAACGCTAAATTTTTGCGTCCCGCTACGTGACACCGCGATGGGAGTTTTAGTAGAGCGTCTCATCAGTTTTGCGTAGCGACACACTAATGCATACGGCGCCATCTGTCAAATGTTTTCCGAAATGTCTCGCCGGCTGATCTGCTAGCGGAGTGCCTGAGTGTTTGGACATTTTACGACTATCCAAACAAGTGCAAACAAACGCTTTCCCGTCAGTGTTGAATGCAACACATGGGTGCAGCTTGTCAGAACACGGGTTCTCGCTGATCGAGTGCAGCGTTGGTTTGCTCTTCGCCTTCACGTTCATCGCCGCTGATAAAGCGATCCGATCCGGCGCGTTTTGTGCACGGGTTCTGTGTCGGTTGAAAATGTCTTTTTTCACATGCCGCCGGTAGTAGGAATTACAACCACCGCAAAATAACACCCGGCACCAGCGGGGCCACATCTGAGACCGCGCTTTTTGGATAAACAGTGCGCGGTGCACCAAAGGGAACGAGCGCACGATTCTCCCCACGCGGCTGCGAGTTCGCCGCCGATACCAACTGCAGCCCTGCAGCTACGTACACCGCGAAAGGGCAAGGCCAGGCCGCACACATGCGGCCAGGTCATTCGTTCGCTTTTCCAGCCTGTGTCCATGGTGTCTACAGAGATGAAAAAGCCGAAAGAGCTGGCCCGTAGCAGACGGCAGTCTGTGGGAGCGCAATAGCGGAAGTACGTCACCGCTGAGGAGCGGAGCATCATGGGAGGGGAGGCCAACAGCGAAGAAACAGTTGAAAGGAGGAGGAAATACGGCGCGACGATAATTCGCGGTTTTTTATTTACGATTTCTCAGCTAATACTCATCGCTTTAACAAAATTCTTGCAGGAGGAGATTGCTAATACATTGCTTTATTTGGTTACATGTACATCCATGCATCGGCGGAAGGCATTTCAGGACCCCTTTAAGCATCCACTTGTTGTCGTAACGGTCCCGGGTTCAATTATCGGAACTGTAGCTGTTTTTTATGTGGCCGTATTCAGCTCTCATCGATAGCTATACCTCACAATCGCTTCACAACTCATGGTGAAAGCAGTATGTTTTGATTTCCACCCACCCAGTGAACCGCTACCGCTCACAGAAGCGACGGCTGACGTAGTCATCGCTAGGTATGTCCGGTAATCTGCGATTAGTAATAGTGGTTAATCATTAGCAGTGAATCTGGATAGTCAGTGGGCGAGGTAGCGTCTGCACCTCTCTGCCACGTATGGTGACTCGGTGGGCGGCGGATACAACATACTTGGGGTACGTTCGTTTAGTATAGCGCCGAAGCAAGCAAACGTGCGTCTTAGCCCTCAACCCTTTGCTGGACAGCGAGACACACACGTCCCCCTATCTATTTCACGTTCTCGGCACTGTTGCTCCCCGACAAATCTGGCGGCATTGCATACGGGTCAATAAATTCACCTGGCGAATATAGGAAAACATTCCAGATGCACTTTCGTAACGTTGCCGCTGAAGGGAATTACGCCGCAATACAAACAGAATCCTTTGGTTTTTCACGTTCATGTCTCAATTTTTGTCTTTTTAACACGATAGTGTTTTATTCCGGGATACACAAACATTTGAGTGATGTCATATGCGTCACAGAAGTGACGCCAGTACAACGAAGAAGGCGGCCTGTAAAGGGTGCACCCCTGCACACGGAGTCTTCTTGCGGGGAAGCAACCTTTTAGTACCTTAGGGTTGATCGTTTTCGGGTTTTATACTTTAGCGCGAAAGTGTTTTATGCCCGATATCCGTCACGAAAATGACGCCAGTGCACCTTTGCCGAAGCGACCCGCCAGCAGGACGTCGCTCGCCAAGGACGCCCACAAGACAATCGCCGACCCGCAAATCATGCTCAGCTGCAGATTTCGCTGCACATATCACTTTCGTGTTTTAACGATTCCTATGACAGAGGAATCAACCACAATTTTGTCAGTTACTTTCAGGCAGACAAAAAACTTCTGGTGAGCTAAAATTGTTTTTCTTGCACTAGAGGAACTACTTACAGGCAATCAATATCTGTCTGTTGTGATTCGCGAGCGTTTATAGATAAGCGAAACTATTTTTACGAAAAATGGTGTGATTCGCTTCGCGACAGAGCGGGGGCTGTTCATACCGCGTCGATGTTATTTTCGTATGAAGGTAAGAAGAAATATCTTTCCGCTGAAGAAGCACCTTCACTGAAAGAACTTCACTGGGACACGTTGACAGTTATCACGGCTGCGCCCATGAATAAGAGCCGCCCATGAATCAGAGTCGGGGTGGTGCCGCTAGTGCTCAACCAGCAAAAAAGAAGTCCATGCTAACTACGCACTGAATGTATAATAATCCTCTGTGTGAGAGTTTATTCGCACCAGTTCACCAGAAGAAGTATCTGCGCCAAGTAGGCAGTGGGACAAATGGGTCCCACTTGAGCAAAGTGACCCAACTGGACAGAGGTACATACGGGTTCCACTTTTTCCTCAGTAACGAAACACTTATTAGCTTTTGTATATGTTTTTTTATATAATCAAGAAGTGATAAACCGCTAACCTAGAATGTTTTCAGCACGGTAACAGTTGCTCCCTTGTTTCGTCCACCAAATGGTTAAGTAATCGCTTTTTTGTTTTGTGCGTGCGTGTGCGTGTGTGTGTGTGTGTGTGTGTGTGTGTGTGTGTGCGTGCGTGCGTGCGTGCGTGCGTGCGTGTGTGTGCGTGCGTGCGTGCGTGCGTGTGTGTGGGGGGGGGAAGGTGGGTGCGTGGGTGGGTGGGTGGGTGTGGGTGTGGGTGTGGTCGCAACGTCACTAGTAAACCTACACTCAGCGGAACACCTTGGTACACTACAGTTGAGTCTTGAGCTCGTTGCACGTTTCTCAAGTTCCTTATATTAAGTGCGAATGCACTTCTTAAGCGACCCTGAATCACTCGTCCACCGTCCGTCCACCGCAGCTCAGCAACAGGTGTTATCGCGTCCTCCTCGCCCCTAGCAACGGCGCGGAGGAGGAGAGAGAGCGTGCGTAGCAACGGTCTCGGCGTAGCAACGGTCTCCTGCTCGGCGTAGCTGAGGGCGGCGCACCGCTGCGCCGGTTCGCTTCGCGTTCCGTCCGCGTGAGGGCGCTCGCTCGTCGGCTCCGCATTCCGACGCTCGAGGGCGCTCGCGCGACGGCGCGCCGCGCCACGTCGCCACGTGACGATGCCTAAGGCGCGCCTCACTCTCGACCGTTCGCTGGCTGGGCGCCTCTCAAGGCGATGGCAGAATTACTACGCCGTGTACTCTCGGCGCAAGAAATGCATTCGCACTTCCTCACGATTCCCTTCGGGGAGTTGGGGGCAATTTTTTATAGCTGTTAAATCCAACAGGCATAATTTCAATCAAATTGCGGATAAGCAAGCAGAAAATACTGATTCTAACCAAGAGGGAGGCGAAGGAAGCAATAGAATAGAGCCAGAAAGACAGAGCTCCACAATAAAGGGAATTATTGTAACGTTTTGTTGATGTGCAGGAAATACAAAATGGGGAGCGCAATGCTTTTCATACATCAGAAATTATTGAACTGCAGTATTCAATGAAAGGCGCTCTCGGTAGGAAAATAACATATCAAGGAGTGATAGTTGACTGAACAAAATACAGTGGCATGCTTGTCATGTTATTACACTTTGTAGCATAGTAAAGACAAAGAATGACACGCTAAAGTACAGACCACATGCATGCGAGGCTTTTCCTGCTGTTCCGCAATTTCCCGGCTGTGCGGTTCCGCCAGCAAAATAGCCGGACTGCCTCGATCGGCCCGCGCCGGGTTCGTTCTCTCCGCAGCTCGGCGTATTCAGCGCGAAATGCAGCAGGAACTATTCGGAGTCGGGCACGACCCCCGGCTGTATATGTTGTCTTCTACACCATCTGGAGTGGCCACAGGGATCAGATGTTGGCTTAGTTCTTGTTTTAAAGCAAAGCTTTCTAGCTCTACCAGCCAACGGTTCTTTCGTGGCGTGCGGGACAACTAACTTCCAACGCGGCGGAGGCGGCGACGGGGGGTAGGGGGGAGGGCGAAGGGTTTCACTCACGAAACACACTAGAGATGGCACGGCGAATTTACCCAGCATTCCCCACGCGGAAGTGCCTGCTCGACGGCTGCGGCGTCGGCGGTACGGCTTTGTCGTCTGCTCTAGCCACGGTTGTTTTTGGCCTGTTCAGGCGTGCTTCGCATCCATTGGCGCTTCCTCCGCGCAGCTTGATTAACTTGTTCAACAGGACCTCGTAGGTAACCCGGACCCGACGGAATTAAATTGTCGTACGGCAAAGATACGTTAAGGATTGGTTTGCAGGGCGGGAAAACAAAATGTACAGACCACATACAGACATCTGGCCTGTAGAGAAACGCTACCTTTTGCGCACTGCTTGCCACGAATGGGACTCCGTTTTCTAAATTGGTAAGTACCAATTCGGTTGCGTTTAAGAGGTATTACAAAAGGCGGAAGTAGCAACTGGTTCTGATAAATAGCGATTATAAAAGTTCCCTCAGCTTTCTCGCAATTCTCATACTTACTAAACTAACTAGTTTAAATCGTTATAAATGGGAATCACTAAGCTCACATGCTGAATTGTTTCGGTGTCTGCGCATATGTCGCGCGGTGGTGTAGCCCTAAGCTAGCACATCAGGGCGGCTAGGTTCCGCTGTCTCACCCTTCGAAAGACGCTCCTCTCCTTTTTTTTCTCCTGACTCACAGCCGTTCTACAGCGGCGGTGTCCGCCGCTCTAGCCCGGCCGTGGCCGACGCTGCTGGTGCGTTCGGAACGCCGCCCCTGCGAATTCCAGGTAACGGCTGGCAGAATCTCTGGTTTCACTCTTTGTAGAGCCACGTGTGTGGATTCAAAGTCGCATAGGCAATTGTTGTGTCGTTTTAAGCTTTACTTTCCAACCACCTTCACAGCGTGTATTGGAACCAATTTTTTTAGCTTTGCATGAACAAGAACGTCCTTAAAGCTTCAGGTTCCGCGCTTGTAGGCGACTTCAGGCGGTTCTTCAAGCGACTTCAACTGCCCGCCAGCCAGGCATGAAAAATTTCGAGCAGAGGAGGAGGAAGCACGCAAGCCTGGTGTGCCCCCCCCCCCCCCCCCCAGCTACGCCCCCGGTGGTGAGGAGGAGAGTACGAAGTGGCTCTAAAGCGACGCCGCGACGCACAAAAAACGCGAGAGCACAAGAGGTGAACAGGTGGCCGAGGGAAGAGAGTGTGCCGAAGTGAGGAGTAGGGCAGGGAGCGGCTTTGCTCAAGAAACAGAGGAGTTCGCCTGTAGCAGCCTCGCTGTAAAAATTATTTGGTTCCAAACAGCGCAAGTGACTCTGGGCGTATAAACGTTGTGGCACATGTTTCTTTTCCCTGGTTTAGCGTTGTCCTCTTACCTGCCGCGGTGGCTCAGTGGCTAAGGCGTTGTGCTGCTGAGCCCAAAGACGCGGGTTCGATTCCCGGCCATGGTAGCCGCTTCTTTAGTGGAGGCGGAAAGCGAAAACGTCTGTGTGTTTGAGATTTAGGCGCACGATAAAGATCCCCAGGTGGTCGAAAGTAATCCGGAGCCTTCCACTACGGCGCGCCTCATCGCCTGTGTAGCGTCGGCGCGTTAAACCTCGTAACCAATCGAAATCGAAGCATTATCCTCTTTCTGCGCACCATATCTTTAAAATTTTAGTTAGCGTTTCCCTTCAGAGCTTTCGCTTCGAATTTCGTTTGTAGCACGTCATTGCATCACATTTTTATTTTTGTGTTTCTTTCGAGCTGATATCCCCGCGATCTCACACCACCCCTCGCTGTTGTGCCTTTCATCTAGCGCAGCATGTCGTGCCGTTAGCGGGAAACGCGGATTCAGCTCTTTCAACAACTCTTGCTTGCTGAATAAAGCTCAGACGATGTCCTGTTGGAAGCCACATTGCATGCGCAACATTAGCAGCAGAAATGTTACTGCTACTGTC
>NW_027526290.1:335000-439669 GCF_048455015.1 Haemaphysalis longicornis | reverse complement strand
GCCGAGAAGCCGCTCGACATTTCGATCCGCAGTCAGCGTATAGAACAATTTTGCCGCAACACCCAAGGGGAAATAGTGCGCTGGCGCACCATCTCAGCTTGGATGTTGTGCACATGAATTCCTGCTAAATTATAATTCCCCAAAAGGAATGTTTTCATCTGGTTGCATGTGCACGTTCATAAATGCTTCCAAGTTTACAAGCACTCCAACAGGAGAATAGGGGGGGGGGGGTGGAGAATCCTGTATAAACCACCGATTAACACATTACGGTCATTTTAATCCAAAGTAGTAGTCTAAAGTAGTAGTAATCCGAAGTATTTCTAATCCAAAGTGTTTTGAGATCACTTGTATCATCAAGTACCCTTATGGAAATGTCTTTTTTAACTATGTAGCTACCCTCCCCTTCTGGTGCACCGATCCTTTCTCATTATCGAACATCCAAAGGGCGTGCTTCAAATCGGACGCATCAGGATGCAACCATGGTTCTGCTATTGCCAATGCGTCTGATCGTACTTGATTATACTGCTTTCTAGACCATCATGTTTATTCAGCACGCTCCATGCATTCATGTTCATTATTTTAAAACTTCCAGATTTATTTTCATCGAGTTAGTCATTTTCCGAAGCCGAACGAAGCGTGGCCGCAAAGGCGGAAACGCGTAGCGTGACTGCTTACTCCATCCCAGGCGTAGAGCACATTTTAACCTCTTGTCAAAAGACCATGTCACCTTTGCTCCGGTTTTCCTTTAATCTGCTGTAGAGTTTCATAAGGTTTTTCCGTGCGGTCACTACTATTTTGCAAAAATCTGCTTGCACGCTGAACGGGGTTAAATTTCATTGTGAACTGCTGTTAAATATTTGTTTTTCTACCACCTCGACCGGCAAGGACCAAATCCTAGCTAGTCTTTTCAGACAATAAATGTTTATTTCTCTCTCTCTCTCTCTCTCTCTCTCTCTCTCTCTCTCTCTCTCTCTCTCTCTCTCTCTCTCTCTCTCTCTCTCTCTCTCTCTCTCTCTCTCTCTCTCTCTCTCTCTCCTCTCTCTCTCTCTCTCTCCCTCAAGTCTCCTACTAAAAGTATCGCTGACCGATTTGTTCCCGGGATCTTCTTACCTAACCGATCATTCTTTCCATAGGGTTCAGTTTTTGTTTTAGAATGTAAATGGAATGATCGCGCAGAATCATCTGTGGCTAGGTCAGGCTATGTTATGCCTGTAGTAACGATCAACCGAGACAATTGAAGGCGTGAAGACGCTTCGTCCTGTAAGCCCACTGTTGTTGCAGAATCACGGTTTTGCTCTTGTCGCATGGGAAGCTCTTGCATAGAACTGGAGGCAGGGCAGGCAAGCCGCTATCGACAGCACAGCCGCATTTCTCAATGAGTACGCTCAGCCTAGTCAGCTATTGTAAAGACTTGAAGGTTGGGCTAGTTGGATACTGTTCAGCACAAAAACAGCGTGCAAACTAGACATGACGAGGCCACAAGAAGACACAAGCGCTGTGTGTCACGACAACCCTTGTGGTGTCCTGTGTTCTCGTCCTGTCTGGTTTGTGCGCTGTTGCTGTTATGATGACTAGTCAGCTAACACGGTGTGCCGCTCACAGAACTTGACTAGTGACATCGGACAAGCTTTTGCTGGCGAGCAACGCGAACGGTGTACTCTAAAGGGCGCGGACATGCCACTGCATCCCCCAATATCACCGAAGTAACATTGGCCAGTCTTTTCAGCACGGGACGCCGGATCGCTCCGTGCTCCAGGCAAAGAATATCCAGTCCAGGAGAGTGGCCTCTTTATTTACCAGTGCGGGGGCGGACGAGAGAGCTGAAGATGCGCTCACCGGACGTAGTCGTGGCGGCAGTAGACGTTCCCGTGGCGCACGAAGCACGACGGCTGCCGGTCCAGAGGCGCGCCGCACACGCAGCAGCGTAGGCAACGAGCGTGCCACGAGCTGTCGCTGACACGCAGAAGGAAGCGATCGTTGATCAGCTCACCGCAAGCACTGCACAGCTCCGCTTCACTCTGCAGCAATCCAATCATTGCGTCTTTTTATTCGTTTATTTGAAAGAAATGCCCATGGCGACCACTAAAAGAGCGAAATACGAACACATGTTTAAGAATAGAGTGAACTCCCGTTCAGACAAACTCGAAGGGGACAGGATAATTTGTTCGTCTTATCAGAAGCACCCCCCCCCCCACACACACACACACAAATCGTGAACACGCCCAGATGCATGCAAATATCTTGCTTCAAGACGGAAGTAGACTTACAATAGAGGAAAAACACAAAAAATCATTTCATTGCGCAACTTGATAGAAGACGGTCTTCTGTGCTCTTGCCTGGTTTTATCCAATACAAGCGACGACGGATAGCGTACACCCGCTACCTCAAGCGACAACGCAACACAGACAGAGATGGAACTCCTGGCTTTTTTCGGCGGTGACGCGGTAGGACTGGCAACGCGAACCGCCGCGAACTAACATGATCCCCCTGAGAAACGGCATTGGTCAGGAGACCTGCTGTGTTCCGCGAACAGGAAGTCTCTGTCGTCACTTTTGTTTTTAATTTTTATCGTCCTAGTTTTGCTTCTCTCTCCTCATGAGCAGAGCGGCCGCAAAACTCACCCTCGCTCTTTTTTTTCTTTACTTTGCGCTGGCTCCGCGGGTTGAAGGGTGGTTTTCTTTTGCGGTTCTTTCCCTCTGGTCGCGTGAATGCCGCGCCGCACCCCGCCAAGGCTATCATGTTCGCTGCCCAGAATCTCCAGCAGTGGTGGTCCCCTAGAAAGCTGTTCGTCTTAACCGAAACGCACGTGCAAGGCGTTTTGTGCGGACTTTTTTGCGTTGGGTCTATAGAAAACAAAACAAACGTTCCTACGTTGTTCCGCATAAACGAGAATTCGTCTTAATGGGATATTTCAAAAAAACTTCCTTAAGCATACACGTTCCTAGAGGGAAATGAGGCGGCTCACGCCGCTGCCCGCGCCCTTCCACACCGGGCATTCCCTCAGGAACAGAACCCACGGTCCAGCCTCCTTCACCTGCGCTGTTCCATCACGCTACCACGACATCCTGCACCATTATCGCAACCTTCGTCTCACTTTGCCTTAACCTCACCCTCAACTAACCAAGGAGTCATCTGGCGTCGATTACAAACAAACGCCCATTACAACGCACCCATCCTCCACGCTATCTCCCGTACCCAATACACCCTCACCTGTCAATTCTGCCCCTCTCAGAGGGTCAGAATTGACAGCTAGCATTAAGGGCCTTAATGCTACCTACCACATGGTGTGGGCCTGTCAAAACATCCCATCGCTTACCCCGAAACCAAGACCTTCCCCAGAGCAGTGGGAGGGCCTGCTGACCAGCTCCCGTCACGCTGACCAGATCTTTCTGGTCACCCGTGCCAGGGCTGCAGCCAAGACCCCAGGGTACCTGGACTGAGGCGAAGCCACCCCACCGAGTGACGGCTCAACCACCACCGTTTGCTCTATTAAATGTTTGTTCTCTCTCTTAGCATTATTGCTTCTGATAATGTGTCCTTTTGCCCCCTCAGGTAACATCCCGCCAGGTGCCCTTAAAAGAAAATAAAGTGCCAGAATGGAGATCCGATTGGCACGGGAATGCCAAGTGGTACAGGCAGCAATATCACCTCGGACCTATTTCATGCGTTTCAATTGAAACGCGTTCATTGCTTCCTTCCTTTCTGCCAGGCAACGAATTAGCTCGTTAAGCTTCGCATAGCGGGTAAGTGAGCCTGGCAAGTATTCGTCGGACACGAGTATGACGGCCAACTTAAAAAATCCCATTTACATGCGAATTAACACCAAAGAACCGTTCCTCGCGTTGTCCTCGCAAGTAGTTGAAAGCATAAGAAAATATTAAAGAACTTGAAAGTGGCCGGAAGTGCATAGCAGTGATTCGTCAGAGGGGCTGAGGTGGCCCTCTCTGCTCTTTACTGTCAACCCTCACGCCCTGCCTCTCTCTGGCTCACTCTTCTCTTGATGAATTGGGCAGTGGTTTAATCAATACAATTTAATTTCCCGCCTTTCCAGGGGACAGGTCACATCCTTTTCTTATCCTTTGTTACTTGTTCTGCCTGGAACAGCAGGAGTGGAAGTTCTGTGCTTTTTGTACTTGTTTTCATCATGGACGTACTGGAGACTTCCGGGCCGTTTTGAATGCGTCGTTTTTTATTCAAAGCTTTCTACCTCTACCACCCAACGGTTCTCCCGCGGTGTGCGGGACAATAAACTCCAACGCGGTGGAGGCGGCGGCGGGCGGAGGGGAGGTGACGGAGGGTTTCACTTACGGAGCAGAATGTAGATGGCGCAGAAAATTTACCCGGCCTTCCCCGCGCGGAGGTGCCTGCTCGCCGCCGAGCGCCGTCGGTGATACGGCTTTGTCGTCTGCGCTAGCGGTTGTTGTTTTGGGCCTGTTTTGGCATAGCTTCACGTTCATTGCGTGCTTCCTTCGCACGCTTGATTAACTTGTTCGACAGCACCTCCTGGGTAACCCGGACCCGACGGAATTCAGTGGTCGTACGGCAAAGATACGTTAAGTATTGGTTTGCAGGGCGGGAAAACAAAATGTAGAGATCACATACAGACATCTGGCCGGTAGAGAAACGCTACCTTTTGCGCACTGCTTGCCCTGAATGGGACTCCGTTTTCTAAATTGGTGAAGACCGATTCGGTTGTGTTTTAAGAGGTATTACAAAAAAGCGAAAGGAGCACTGGTTCTGAAAAGTTCCTCAGCTTTCTCGCAATTCTAAAACTTGCTCAACTAACTAGTTTTAATCCGCATAAATGGGTATCCCTAAGCTCACATGCCGAATTGTTTCGGTGTCCCCGTTTGTGTCGCGCGGTGGTGTAGCCCCGAGTTATAGCACGTCAGGGTGGCTAGGTTCCGCTGTCTCACCCTTCGGCAGACGCTCCTCTCCGTTTTCTTTCTTTCGACTCACGGCCAGGTTACAGCGGCGGCGTCCGCCGCTCTAACCGGGCCGTGGCCGACGCTGCTGTGCTCAAGATACCGCCCCTGCGAATTCCAGGTGTCGGCTGGCAGAATCTCTGGTTTCACTCTTTGTAGAGCCACGTGTGTGAATTCAAGTGACGTCGCAGGGGCAATTGTTGTGGATGTCGTTTAAAGCTATGCTTTTCAATCGCCTTCACAGCATGGATTAGAATCATTTTTTTCTTCGTCGGCCACTTTTTTTCCATTAACCTCTTCTACCCTGAACTTACCGTAAGGCAGGAAAAAAATATTTTTGCTACCGCCTCTGCTAGTCTGCTTATGAGGAAGCCGCGGAAGAACTTTTACACATGCCAGGGTTTTCGGAACAATGTTACGGCTATGGCACAAAAACAAAACGATAGGTCATAAAATACCAGCACTTGGTATATTTGTTCGGAAACTAATCATTTTCGTGCAACTACGTGTGTTTTTCAACAAAGTACCTAATGTTATGACATTTTTATTGCAATCAAAATACTCACATTCCTTTGGTAAATAAGGCTATAAATGAATGGCCAGAGAGGAACGGGGATCATTGGCATAAACCGGAGGAATAGGAACAGTCAGCACTTTCCTGAAAGTGAGATATATAATGTCACTTCTTCCATATGCTGCCATCAATGTGTAGATTCTGCCTGAGCGTGGGCGTTGCAGCGACAGATTCTTTATTCTCGTTGCGCGGATTACACTTGGTGGGATGCAAAATGACGACAACCGGTCATAAGAAGTTAATGTCGCAAAATCCAACCCAGTGAGCATTCCGCACTAAATGAACGCGGCTACTGCCGGCTTATTCACATATATTTTGCCTCAAATGCATCTGCAGTTTTCTTTGCGCTAAATAGTGGCGACATGTAGGACAACTGCCATGTTCCATGCGTATCGTACGGTTCTGCCTACAAAAACCACTTGTTCAAGTATCCCCTTCACTTTTGGCCGGGAGGCTGAATCGAGGGAAAAACAGCACATACTTTCTCAAGCTGCACTGTAGCGGGTTGTTGCTTTTTGCGCATCATACACCGTGCTCCAAGTTTGGGGCTTGCACGGCATCAACTGAGAGAAGAGTGCCCTGGCTATCAGGCTATCACCTAGGCAAGCTATTCAAAGTAATTGACGATTATGTACTGTGGCGTAATCGCTGTATAGGGCTGTTGCACAGAATCCCAGGCTACGTATGCAGTGACCCTTGCTTTCGTTTTTAAGGCAACATGTCGTCACCTTTCTCGGAGGCGAGTAGGCCCTGTTGGAAGAGGAAGGGTTTCTGCGACACTAACCGTCCCGGTTTATATACCTGTCGAACAAAAGGGTTATTATTCGTGCCGGTTTTCCAGACCTGTGTCCTTAGGGATTTTCGTTGTTACAATTGATTATTTTCTTGTTAGAATTGCTTGTTATTGTGCCACAGTACTCGTTGTGACATTAACACCACCATTGTAACGTAAATTGCTGCATTCTTGATGCGAATGCTGTACCCTTGTTTCCCTCGCATGTCAATTATTTGATAGTAAGCAACTCTGAATTGTTTGTATGTTAATATTTTGTCTGCAATCAACTTGAAACTGTTGGTGTGTTTCTGTGCCTGTAACTGCCGGCCTTAGGGCTACGTTAGTTTTGTAGCAGCAGGTGATGTACTTGTTTAATGGTTTCTGGTTGTTACTTTGTATCGTTGATACCAGGATTGTTTCATAATAAATTTATTCTTTCAAGCGGGTATCTTTTCAAAATCTCCGTTTGCGCGCGTGACACCGTGTGACTGCGGCGGCTGGATAGCGCGACCGCGGACGAGCTACGACGATAAGCAAGGCCCCTAAAGTGCTCTACAATTGAAAAAATAAGTGCCGTTCCACTGTGTGTAAACGAATGACCGGCGAGGCTGCACGCCCTCCAAGGAGTTCCCGATACAAAAGACGTTTGTTGGTAATTTACGACTAAGCATACTTCCTATCCAATTACCTGAATGAAATAGGGAAATACCGGAGTCTTATCCCAGCGGACAAACGTACAACTGTCTGTCTCGCGTCGTAGGCATCTCCCTGTTTGTGTAACACGCCAACCCGATCCACTCTACCACTCAGGACACCGGACCGGTTGCATTGGGCGGTTTGATGGCCACGTTTAAATCTCACGCCAACTGAATGGACATTTCATCAGTAAGGGCATGAAACCCTTAGCTGCGCGTGCCCCCCTCCCTCCACTGCAAACACGCGTTCACGCATAAACTGCCAACCGGTCATGAGCGGGTGCTTAAAAGTGAAAGGCATTGTCAAACATGTCGCTATGAAAGCCCTTTAAGCTGGACAAGTGGTATTGGCCGACGTCGGCGTTTCGAACGGGCAAGGTACTGTTCGTCCGGGAGGGATGCGCAGCTACTATAGTTCATTCCACAAGCTAGGTGCAGCACTGTGGAGGCTACATTGTTGTCAACAGCCCGCCCCCTCAGGGCGCCTAACTCACCGCGGAAGAAGCGACAAATGGTGCCGGGGCCTTGCGGTTCCACTTGCCGAGAGGGGAGAAGGGAATGTCCTTTCAGGACCCCCTTCACGGCGAGTTAGGCGCCCTCAGTGGGTGCACTGTTAACAACAATGTAGCCTCCACAGTGCTGCACCTAGCTTGTGGTATGAACTATAGACCATCGCGAACTTGAGGAGGCAACGGCAGCGGCTTTCCGTTGTTTTCGAGCCCATTCACGCTTCTGTTCGGGCTGGCGCTTCTTCACTTTCCGCTCTTTTTCGTCCAAGCGAACGACGTGCGTCTGTCCCATAGCGAGTTAACACCTCGAAGGCCTGGACCTTTATTCTAGTGGACACACACGTGGTTGTCCCTTTCGCTGCCCATTTGTAGGCATGTTATTGTCTGTGCAACACACCAACCCAGACCCAAACCGCTTGCTTGTGGAGGACATCTGACAGGGTGCATTGAGCCATGAGACTCCCACGTTTAAATCTACCACCGCAACGGGTATGTTATCGGTAGCGGCATTAAGCCCTGCTGTGCGTGTATGCCCCCTCCCTCCACCCCCAACCCGTGCACGCCTAAGCCGGAGAACGGGGATGGGCGCATAATTAGGCGTGAATTACACCGACGAAGGGAGAGAGAGAAATACTTTATGTGCGGTCAGATTACAACATTTATTATTATTCTTCGACCAAAAGAACTATGACCAGCTGGTCAACGAGGGCCGCCGACGCGAAAATGTCGTTTGTAATGGCTTTCAAGCTAAATAATAACGATTTGCTCACGACGGCGTTCCAACAAGGGAAGTTCCGACGGGGCAAGAAAAAAAGCTTTCAACCGGCACGGACTCCTCCGTGGAGCGCGCAGTTGTGGTCACCATGCTCTGGAACCACCAGCTGTATTACACCTTCCGGTCGTCCTCTAATCTTGAAAATACTCGTGAAGGCGTGGTGCCAAAGGGCAGTAAAGGACCGTCACCCACTGTCAGTGCGCGTGGCCGACCGGAAGAATGCTCCTCTTCATGCGCGGGCAAAAAAAAAAAAAAAAAAAAAAAACGATATGTTGGCTGCTCCATCAGCGTGTGACGAGAGAATGGGCATGAGCCATCCCTACTGGCATCTCTGGTGGCCAATAACAGCCACTCTATTGATCGCCCAAACAAACCTCCAGAGCGGCACGACCACCGGGCAGCAACTAACAGAACGAAAGCACGCCCGCAGACAATCATCCCGAAAACATGAATGTGCACTGCACTCCTTGTAAATCTGGGAACAGAATTATGCCCGAGGTTGCCTGCATGAAAGTTTTGTCTCGCCCTCCACAGCTCGCAAATACGACAAAAGCAGCGGATAAAGTACAGCATTACACACACTTACTGACATATTGACTCGACATTTGGCTCTCCTGTTCTACTTCTGCCTGTTAAGGGCTCGGCGATCCCTACCCCCACGGAAGCGATCACTACCCAGCCGCCTTCAAATGCGTAGGCACTGTCCCTACCAGTTCTATTTTATACGGAAGTGTAATGCAGCTGGTAGAAACTGGCTGAAATAGGAACAAAAATGCATGTTTTATAAGGATCTGTAAATTG
This sequence comes from Haemaphysalis longicornis, assembly GCF_048455015.1. Classification (NCBI taxonomy): domain Eukaryota; kingdom Metazoa; phylum Arthropoda; class Arachnida; order Ixodida; family Ixodidae; genus Haemaphysalis; species Haemaphysalis longicornis. The sequence continues at coordinate 430,615 of NW_027526290.1, read as the reverse complement.
ATTAGGCATTTACGAAGCTTGTAATCTGGTTACGCCGATATCCTGAGGGCTAACGAAAAATCTCTTGTTCATTCTTCCACCACCATACGTAACGCAAGCAGGACTTGGTTGTATGAAGTGTGTTGACGTAGACGAGAGACTCAGAAAGAAGGTGTTCTTTCCCGACCGCCAAATGCGCAAAATCTAATTCATTTCAAGCGCGCAAACCTATTGGAACCGCCCATTTCCGGGCAGAGAGAGTAAACTGGCGTTTGGTTCTAGCATCAGTGAACTTCTCCCAGGTGTACCACACAGGTGTACCAGATGTGAAATATATAATTCGAAACCGTATTAGACAAAAACGTTACTTACCGCCGGCGACATTATTGAGTATCAAATAAACGCACTAGTCCAACTAAACGAACACCTACCCAAGTTCAATAAAAAAATAGAAGGAATAAACCCACGAGAGGTAATTACATTCCGGCGCATCTTACAACTCTCGATTTTAGGGGTAACCGGTTTCGTAAGGAACAATACTTTGTAAAAGCGCGTATGATCTCATTGGTGTAAATTGAAGCGAGAACCCTGAGAGTGAGAGAGAGAGAGGGAGAGAGACAGTAGGCAGAGATAGAATTAACTTTATTTAAGCCCAAACTGGTAAGGGAGAGAGAGAAGTCACCTGGCCTTTCCCGTTAGATGGCGGCCATGAGACCGTGGGCCCTAGCGGCAACTTCTGCCAGTTCGACGATTTGTTGCTGTGAGCAGTGATGTTCCGTACTGGGGAGAAAAATTCCCATTTCTCGGTTCAGAAATTTCCTATTTTTAGCATATTTTCCCTGCAGGTGTCTTAAGAATTCCTTGCAAAATTCCCTGCCTTCTGTCTCTGCAGCTGATGGTTTCCTGTTAGGTTGCCTGTTAGGTTTTCGTCCTTAGCCAGCGCCGCCTATGTCTACTTTACGTAGCCTTCCGGAAGCAGACGCCGTTCAGAGAATCAGTTTCGGCGTGAACGAAATTCCACTACATATGCCGCTCAGCAGCGTTTGGCTATGCATTTCATGTTTTATACCAAACAGCTCGCTTACTTCGCATGCTAAAGATCGAAGTTGAAACACCCAGTATGAAAAAGCACAACACACATTTGGGAAATCGAGGTAATTTTTGCTCAGCACCGCGACTGCTGGCACCATCGCTTGTTGACTGCTAGCACGCGGACTAAGTCCCACCCGAAATACTTTTGTGTATACAGTCAAACGCGTTTATAGCGAATTGCAATATGCACCGGGATTAGTTCGATATATCCAATAGTTCGATATCGCCGAACCCGCCTATAACGAAATTATTGTTACAAGTTCGCAATCCGCGGGAGCCCCCCCCCCCCCCTTCTCGCCCTCCCCAACTCCACCACCCCCGCATGCAGCAACAAACACATTAAAGTAGCCAGTACCATACCCAAAATATTACATTTATTGCAAGTAATAAAGCTACTTTCCGCCCGAACTGCCTACTTTGCAAAGAAAAAAGCGGTTATTTTTGTTTTCACTTTCGTTTTGGTGGCTTCAACTATCATAGCATTCTCTACACGAAACATTGTTACACCAGTTCGAGTCCGCGTCCTCCAAAATCTAAGACGCATTGGCCAAGCACATCGACTCCCGAAAGCGCTTCATTATAAGCGTCGGACGGCGTTCACTCGAGACATCATCGGGAACATGGGGGAGCTCTTCCCGCAGTTCACTGATGCTGCTGTCTTGGTCCGGACTCGCTGACTTCGCGGGTTCCGTCGTGAGTCCCGCGCGTCGGAAACAGTTACGGAAAGTGTGTGGCGTCACGTCGTCCGTGCGAGGCGCAATGTCTCAGTCGCAACTATTGCTTTGCGGTCGCGGCCAATCCGCATCCCAATCGTTGCTCCGAGACAGTGCATTTCGGCGGCCATTTTCGGCGCGCAGAGTTCGATATATCGGATGTGAACTTCGTTATAAGGAATATGCTTCCCATGTATTTCCGTAACTGAAATAGTTTTGTTCGATATATAGCATAATTCGCTCTATCCGGGTTCGTTATAGCCGGGTTTGACTGTAGACCGTGCCATTGGGAAAGGGGGAAACGTACTCTCGCACTCAGCGGTCGTGGCACGCGGGCCACCTTTCCCCCTCTCTGGAGTGCGCGCCGATCACGGCAGCGCCGGCGCGGCTGCTCCTTTACATTGAATACGCTTTGTAGGCATCGCGCGTGCTGGTTTATCACTAATTTACGCAGTATTTTAATTAAATGGGGGTAAGAAATGAGCCAGACTAGCAGCTTGTGAGTTGAGCACTTCAAAGCACACAAGATTTTCGGCAATTTTGTTCTGCTTAACTCTTTCGGTACACCTACTTTGAAGTAGTGGCAGGAAGTTCTACCTTCTTTCTAAGCTGAAATGGGTCAATGAAACTTGCATGTGCCGCAGATGGAGTAAACTCCGTCTGCACCATTGCTGCGGTCACATTGCGGCATACCCAGCTCCAAGTATTACGTGGGCTGTGCTGAAGATTTTCACTGTGACTACTGCTTCCCTAGGTTGTACCTTTCCTCTGCCCATCTGGGGGGAAGGAAAGAGGGATACTGAAGGGGATTCCGCCTTCCTTCTTCCCCTATCCCCGACTCAGGCAAAATAAAGTTGTTCACTCACTCACTCCACCCAACTGTGATGTCTGTTTGCCGGCAATATGGAACTAAGCAACGCAAAAGCGAACTCTTGTCTGGTTCCCGAACGGCGGACGCTTAATAAGTCCGTATATGACACTCTCCAGTAGCCGTGTTGTTTATTTTATTTATGTTGTACATTAGTTACACGGCTGTATTGTGCTGCAGAGCAGCTTGGAATTATAGAGAGAAGTTTCGTTTATAGTTGTTGGCAGTGCTGTCTGATGGTGAGGGGTTGATATATCGATAACATTTAATACAAACTATGTAATATGCCACATACTTACTAAGTTCACCCAGAACTACGTGTATTACACCCTGCAGGGATATGACGTCAGACGTCTGTGACACTGACACGCGCTTCTGCTTGTTGCCCATGGGCGCCGAGCGTATCACGGTTTGATCGCTTTAACAAACATCATGTTTTTGCAGTAAAGCGATCAAAATACCCCTTATATACCTGGAAACAAGCAAAATACGTGGCACACACACGCAAAGGAAGAAAGGTGTGATGAAGTGTTGCTACCACGCTACCTCGAGGCGAATTTCAGCTCACGAAACTTGCGCTAAATAGTCATAAACAGACGAAGGAAGACGGACGATGCGTCTGTTTATGTCTATTTAGCGCAAGTTTCGTGATACATAATGCACCAACTAGCCCAACAGCACATTATACGGAATTTCAGCTCCACCGCGGCCCCGAAAGCCGCCATTTTATGCCAGATCGCTTAAACTGGTCCTATGCAACACTTTTCCCTTTTAAAGTATATTACGGAAAAGAACATACAACGCGCTACAACAAAAAATTCCCCGAGACGTTCCAAGATGACGGCGCCCTCGTAGGAACGGTCGATACTGCGCGGGAATACATGCGAACAGGCGGCTTCACACCTTCGGCCGTGGCCGCTTCATGCTGTACTAGCTAATTCTCACAGAGTATTCTTTCTTCTATGCTCCCTCGTGTTTTGTGAACTGGGTTGGAAGCGGGCTTGGCTGCTTGTGGCCTTTGTTAACACGACTGCGGGAATCAGAACAAAAATCCGAGGATCTGTTAAGGGAAATAAAAAAAAAGTAATAAATGACGTGAGGTCCAGTTTACTGACATTATTTTTCTTTTCTACTCCATGACTCCTAAAATTCCCTGAATCTGTTAGAGATTCCCTTTTTCCCTTTTGACCTTAATTAAAACCGACACGGATGCCGCGAAGAGTGTTTATTTCACGCTGGATTGGCGCCTCGCGAGAGAAGATAATATAAGGGTCTGTGATCGCCACAGGACGGGTGAAACGAAGGCGCGCTCCTGAACAGCGCCAGCCGGGAGCCCGGAACGCCGCGGTTGATATTCGAAACGGCGCTTGTCGCTTCAAAAGAGGCTTCGCTGGCAGCCTGCTGGATGGGTTCTGGGGATCCGTAGTAGACGGGTACACCGGCAGCTCGAGAATTTAAAAGCGCTTCTCGTTCCGTCGGTGAAAAATCCAAAACGACCAAGGCAGTCTCATCGGCCAGAGAACCGTATCGGAGTCCGCCATGGCTCGGAGATGTAAAAGCTACCGCTGCCAGCGTTTGCGCTCTAGAACACACCGGTGCTGCCGGTGCATCGCACCTAGTTTGTGACGCAATAACCAGATCACGAAAAAATTCAATTGAAGCGGGTGAGAGAAATTCCAGCTTTGTTTGCTCATTTCTCAGCAAATAACGCATCGTTCCTCGTCGAGCAAAAGCCGAGAGAGCTAAGAAACGTATGATCATTAGGTTAAAACCAAATTTCATTCAGCCTTTAGTGTCCCTTTAGGAATGGCTTAGTCTGTCGTAGTGGGTTATCTCCCTACAGGTGGCCAGCCTGTCTGTGCTCCCCGTGAACAATGGCCCGATGCCTTTACCGAGGTTAGCCTGGTTTTGAAAATCTCGGCCTGCCTCGTGAGCCAGTTCACTCCCCGGCAGATACGAATGTGCTGGTGTCCATACAAGGCTAACATGCCTGCATTTGTCGGCGATAAACCTGAAAATAATTTAAGCCTCTGGCCAGGATATTCGCCGTCGAGCCAGATACAAGAATTCTGGCTTCTGTGTAAGCTATTGAGAGCGCAACAGCCGCTTCATCCGCCACCTCGTGGTCCGTCGTAGGATTATGCCCGAGATCACCGCGTTTCCTTGCTATTCCATCATGGCTACGGCTGCAGCCGTGGGTGGCAGTAACCCTCAGAATTCACATATAGGACATGTGAGTTCCACCCAACTGCCGGAGAGGGACAGAAGCTGTCCCGGTTGTGTCTTGATGATGCCCCGGGTGCATATTTTGCGGTATGGAAGAACCATGATTGTATAAACGAGTGCTGTGGTCCAGGGAGCATTTGTGTTGATAAATGGAGGACATACGCAGGGACCTTACAAGTGCGCGGCCAGTCTCCCTGCGCGTGCGCCTGGGCAGCTGCGTCGTCATTCGAGCTGCTACAAGCTCTTCCAGGGTATTATGTACCCCATTGCATGGAAGCACTCCGTGAATGCCATGACGGGTATTCCTTGCTTGTAGACTTCCCCGACGGGGCTCTGAATTTTTGCAATTCCTGTCCTTGTGAAGCTCAGTAAAGGAGCCACGTATACGATGCGGCTTACAATAAAAGCATGAACCAGGCGCTGTCAATTGCCTCTTTGCGGCCGAAGTGTTTGTTTACCATGAGGGCAAGAAGGCAGCTGATTTGCTCCGCACTGGATCTCAATGCCGATATAGTAGCTGAGTTGGCTCCACTTGCCTGAACACGAAGGCAAAGGACACGATTGCACTCCACGCATCGTATTAGGCTGCCTTGTATATAGACTTCAATGTTCGGGACATCTTTCTTTCTTTCTTCCCTGTTTAGGGGCTGGTAGAAAAGTATCTCAGATTTTTGCGCGAAGCAGGCAAGGCATTTCGGGGTGATGTAGTTATGGAGAGCTCGCTGCAGCCTGTCTTTCAGGTCCCCGTCACGGCATCTAGTCGCCCACATTGTAATACCGCAATGTGTGAGCTCCGATTCCGATCCCCGTGGGTTTGACTTGCCGTGCAATGAGTTAGAAATTCAAGACCACATTTTAGGCAATTATTTCGTGCCTGACGTCAAACGCCCTGGTGAGGTCCATGGTGAACTCTCGTGTCGAGTTCTGGACCTTGCATGTTGTGCAAATTCTGGTGTTTAAATTGCAGCATAACGTATTGCTGGAAAGCTTAGGCCAGAAATGTAGCACCTTGTGGCGATATAGTTGTTTGCCTCCATGGGCCTGTATAACCTATTCAATCAATCAACCAGTTTATTTCCCGGAAATACATCTGGATGGGTCCATGGGCTAAAAGCAGACTTAACAGCTTGCCTGGGCCTATGAACCCTTACATGGCAGTAGCAGTATGACACACGAAAACTTCAAATAAACTCTAGCATTTTAAATAAAACATAAGGATAGCAAACTGCCTGTTACATAATTTAATACAACGGAGGTAACAGTGTGAGTACATCATTTCGCAAATATACAATTTTGTAACTACAAACAATTTGCAAATGTCCAACTTCATAATGGCTTGAAGTATAAAAACAATAGAATGGAACGCATTAAAATATACAACAATGCATAAGGAGAATCTATAACTTGAATGGGAAGGGAATGTATAAAAGAAGGTGCAAACACTAAAGAAATACGGTAACAGAAAAACCATTTGCGCTGAGAGGGGTAATATTAATTTACGTTCGTCAATCAACAAATACTTGTTTCCAGTTTACTCTCTACTGGCAAAAAGCACTTTCAGCTGTCCTCAAGGAAACTTTGCTACAAAATTGTATCTATTTAGTATTAATGGCAAGTTGTGCTCGGGTGATTGCAACTCGTAGTTACTGCAGAAAATTCGCTGGTACCAGTTGTCTGTGTTACGGGTATTCATAGGGTGCGTTCTGGCCTGGAGTGATGCCGAATGTATGAGAAACTTTTTTATTGGTAACGAAGAAAAGTAGAAGGAGCGGAAAATTCGGAAGTCGTGCATGTAATTTCTCTTCATTATGTTGTAAGTGTGAAGAAAGTCCGAGTGGAAGAACAATAATCGACGTTTGCGATATGGCAAGCGGCTTTCTTTTGCAAGATGAGTATTTTATTGGTGTTTTTTTAGTGGTATTCATCCATACTGAGCTGCTGTAATTTATATAGGAGGCAAATAAGGCATTGTAAATGTTCAGTAACTTTTTCTCGGAAGAGCCATCGTGTGCGCGCTATCGTGCCAGCTGCAGAAGAGAGTTTCTTACAGGTGTTATCAACTTGTTTATTCCAACGAAGTTGGGATAAGAACGTAACACCGAGGATCTTGTGATCATTTAGTAATTTTTCTTCATGATTCGCATATTTTAGCGTATATTTCAGTTCAATTCTTCTATTTTTAGCTCGGAATAGGATTGCATTTATTTTTGTCGGATTAACCTAAATTCGGTTTGAACTTAACCAATGAATACCTTTTCCGAAACCGCGTTACATTTCAGCGTTAGACTATTTACGACAGGACCAGAAAGAAGTATAGTACTGTCATCGGCATATATTACAAATGTTGCATTTGGGCCAATGTGTGTAATGTCATTTACACATAAATTAAAACGGAGGGGACCTAGCACGCTGTCTTGAGGAACACCATTTAAAATCGCTAGAAAGGTAGACTCTTCACCAGAAATATGCAAATGTTTTCCTGATACTAGACTGCACTTTGTTTTCTAGATGCGATTTTATTAGTGTTTGGGCTTCCCACGAATTCCCGATGCGATACTTTTCCAGCGAAAATATTATGATTTAGATAGCCGAAACCTTTACTAAAATCTATAAAAAGTGCTGAAGTAAAGTTATTGTTTTCTATATGTGACAAAATGTGCTCTTTAATAGTTACCAAGGCCGTTTCAGTTGACCTTCCTTAAGGAAAACCGAATTGTGCATCCGTAATGTAATTTTTTACTTCAAGATAACTAGACACACGCTAAAAGATTCATTCGTCTAAACATTTGGAGAAGACTGGCATGACAGATGCAAGCCTGTAATATTTACGATCATTTTGATCTCCGTGCTTAAATATTACCGTTACTCTTGGTCGCTTCATTTTATCCGGAAACGCCGCAGTCTGAAGAATTAAATTGTAATTGTGAGTAAGTATTTCGGTAATAAATTCTAAGACATACTTAACAGGTCTTACTTTAATGTTGTTTTTATCTAATGCTTTAGTATTTTTTATGCTCATAAAAGTTGGGTATACTTCGAAATAATCAGTACGCTCCAAAAAACGCTTGCAGTAGAACCACTAATACGTATTTGGAGTGCACCCGTTTCCCCGGCTGGTACATCAATGTTGGTAAAGGAGGAGGAGAAAAGCGAAAGGAAAGGCCGAGAGGTTATCCAGGCTTAGAGCCCGGATTGCTACTCGGCACTGGTGTTCAGGGGATAAAAGAGATGGCAGGCGAAAAGGGGGGAATAGGAGCGGGGTCGCGCACACACTTTAGTCCCTTCGTGGGCACTAGAGTCTCTCGGCTAAATCTGTGTCCTTCATAAAACGCAGAAGGGCTTTTGTTGCCTTCTGCGAAGTCGATTGTAGTAAAGCACCTATTACAGCAATCCACAAGAATTTTTCCAGATAGTTTATGGTCATCCTGGACTATGTTTTCGATATGTGTTGCTATTTTACCGGGGCACAGGGAGTCATTTGTTAATTTCCAGACAACAATTGGTTGTTTTGAACAAATTTCTTCAAACAACTGCTGATGATATGTTGCCTTAGCTTGTCTTAGCTAATCATTTAGTTTGTTTCGAGCTTTTTAAAAGGTTCCAGTGTATCTAACGATCGGTGTTTTAAGGAATATGATATAGCTTAGTTTTTTTTATTATTTTCTGATATGTTCGGGACCACGTATTCCAAACCCTTGCACAGGCACGACGTATGGGAAATCGGACCAAAGTTTTCCAACATAAGTTCATTCCTCGGTTTCGGTATGGAAATCTTTGCTGTTTTCTTGGCTGACGGAATTCACCCTCGCTCCCAGCACTGGTTCATGTACCATGTGTGGGCGGCTATGGAACAATCGTCGAGGTTACTCAGCAGCCTGTTCGTTACTCTATCCGAGCCAGAGGCCGATTTCGTCCGGAGGTTTCTTAGTGCAGATCGGATTTCAGCGTCCGTTAGGGGTGTTCCGCCTCAGTACAATCATGTAACGGTTCTGGCTCTCCCTCTTAATTGCAGACGTCCTCGTTCGTTTGAAAACGTTATGCTCATCACCGCCATATGTACGTAGGAGAGCGAGCAGGTTATTTCGTTCTACCCTTTTATCCCCGTGAAGGTCTAGGAGGCTTCTTAGCACATTCCACGTGCTGACTTTCCTCATTTGGCAGTCCATGCGGTCCCATAAAGGTTGCCATTGCTGATTCGTGCGATAGCGTGGGCTTCGATTTCCCGGCGCAACCTTCCTAATCTCCTGCGAAAGGGGCGATTTAGTGTCACCTTGTGGAGTCGCGATCGGATGCTGGCTTTAGTCAACCTGCCGTGAGAATCCAAGCCATTAGTATAATAGCCACACACATTATCAGTATATGTGTGTGGCCAGGCCAACGTTGCTTTCTACCTCCGAAATCCATGCATTCAAGAGTTCCATCTGTGCCCCACCGGGTTCGACATTTGCCTCCAGTAATTTGCAGAATGTGTCCCACTTGGTGATTATATCCCGCTTGACCATTGATTTATCTCCTCCGGTCTGGATCATTGTTTCGGTGATGCAATTATCACTTCCGAGGTATCTACGCGTGTTCCTCCAAATGGCCTCCTTGATGTTTTTTCGTGAAAGTGAGGTCCGGGATGGTGTCCCCAGATGCTATTACCCACCACTGTGGGGTATTAGGGAATCGCATCTTCGCCGGTTAATATTCTTCCGTGCTTGAGCTTTCGGGAGTATCCTGATGCCGGGTGTGGGGAATTAAAGTCAAACAGTTTAAATACAGCGAGTTTTTGAATAACGCGATTTCGTTATAACCAGGATTTACCCCGTGTGTGCGTGCGTTCGTGCAAGCGTCTCTCTCTCTCTCTCTCTCTCTCTCTCTCTCTCTCTCTCTCTCTCTCTCTCTCTCTCTCTCTCTCTCTCTCTGTGCGTGTGCGTGTGTGTGTGTGTGTGTTGTGTGTGTGTGTTTGTGTGTGTGTGTTTGTGCGTGTGCGCGTGTGAGTGTGTGTGTGTGCGTGTGTGCGTGTGTGCGTGCGCTCAAGGAGAAATACTCTCCTAAGGCACGGACAGAAATTCTATGTAAAATATGCTCTTAGTCTAGATTACCACGGTCTATACAAATTTGTTTTAGTTATAAAAGGCACACGACACCAGTGGGTGGTATGGGTGGTATAAAATCATTCTCGATATCATACATTTCGGTGCATAAATAAACATATCTGCCACCTGTTTTAAGGCCCCGAATGCGGATGAAGAATTGAACATCGCTTGCAGATTTCGCCGGTACGAAACTGCAGACCACTACACCGTTACCATTGTTATATGTGCGCTGCCAACGCGCATTGGTCACATGACACATATCCGCACATAGCATTGACCAAAAATAAAACGCCAATGCCTCTCTAGAAGAGCTGGGGGTTATTTGCCCTGCTCAAATTTCCGAATATGACGGAAGGCACATGCCGACAATGCGTGTATTTTCTTCCCGTTCAAACGAGGCCACTGTACCGCACGAAATATGCTCCTCGAATTATGGCTATTAAACCGAATATCCGTGGGTCGAAGCTGTCGGTCAAGGTTGGAAAAGTGTTACTCGAAAACGAAGAGAAAGCAGGGACACAGTACCTGGTCTTCTTGCTAGGCCTTCGTTGCCAATAACCCTTTTCTATCATAACATGACCCAATCGCCCTTCTTTGGGTCGTTCCGTCATGGTGATTTTTCGCGAACTTTCTGTAATGTGCCAGCGTCGCCCTTGCATTGTTTGCTCTCCGTCAAGACCGAAAATTTGCGTTCATCGGCTTTGCTTCTGACCCACCAACGCATCAGTTGGCTATTGTTCGTCCTTTTCCTCAGAAATCAAGAGAAAACAATATTCACTGAAAATAGCCTCTAATGTTTTTTTTTATTATATAGCTACCCCAAACATAACGTATTGCAGATTGCCACGTCAAATATCGCGTTTTAATTCAACATTTTATCAGGTTGTTAAATACAGTTGAACACGCATATATCGAACACGGATATATCGAATTATTGTCTATATCGAACAGTGCAAACATCCCCTTGAAAATCCCATGCAAAAGTATAGGACTGTTGTACGCGTATATCGAACTCCTGATCATGGGCAAATTCGATATATCGAATTCCGCGCCGAAGGTGCCCCTGAAAGTTTGCTTCCTCTGATGGGGTGGAGTTGATGATAATGTTGACTCATCGCAGGAGCTGCCTGGCTTGGTGAGACAGAGGCGGCGTCCGCGGCATTATGTCGCTTCGATGGCCTTCAACAGCTGTATTCACGCTAGCACGAGGGGCAGCTCCATGATAGCTAGAACGGCGATAGTGGTTGGGGCGAAAGGACATAAAGGAGCAAAAGAAATTGACCGGAGGCACTCTTTTTCTGTGTTTGAGCTGTTTGGTGGCTCGTGTAGGGGGACCGATGCGGCTTTGTATGTTTGCTTTGTCAAGGCATCCATTTCGGAGCAACGAAGGCGGGAATTCGTCGGGTGCAGGCTGCTGAAAAGATGTTGGTTGATAAGGCGTTCGGAATTCCTCGCAGTAGTTTTGATGGCGATGCACGCATCAACATTGACGTAAGGGCGAATGCAGCACAACCCGCCCCGGCTATTCCGGAGCGTGTCGGGTGCAAAGCGACTTCGTTGCACGCCTCCAGATGGGGGAGGTGTTCGGTTCGGATACTGAAGATAACGGCACTCAGTGCCTGACAACGTCCCCAACCGCCTACTGCAGCCGAGGTTACGTCAGCGTTATTCGCCTCTGTTATGGCATAGTACACAGCATTGATTTTCGCATTTGTGCGTGTTTGTAATCTTGAAGACAATTTGGCGAACTTTGCGACGCAGAAAAAAAACAAAACAAGCGAAGCTCAAAGACATTTCAATGATAAATAAAGTGCGGTGGTCATCATGCTGCGGTTCGGATTTTCCGTGCTTTGAGGGTCAAAACGGTAAACTACCGTTTTCCCCGACTTCAGAAAACTCTCAGTGATGTGCGGAGTTGTCAGATAATCTTCAGATAGGCGTATTTTATATATCGAATTATCGATATATCGAATTCTTTCGCGATCCCCTTGGAGTTCGATATATCCGTGTTCGACTGTATCCTGTTATAAATAGTGCGCGTTTTTTGGGTGCGCTCTTGCTAGAAAACGACGCTCATGGAACCGACCTGCTGCTACGCAAGCTGGTGTTATCCTAAATCTATCCACTCCGGCGACTAGTTCGCCCAGCGGGCCGTGGCGTATCGAAGGAGTGCCACTTCAAGCGCGCTCGAAGGTGGCCCTACCAAGAAAGCTTACCCCCCACTCTGGCTCCACTTCTGCTTCGACGCCCTTTTTTTGTAATTGCTTTGCATTATCACAGCCCCAAATCCATATTTTGCCGCCTCTGCAACGAACGCAAACAATGCGCGAAATCGCAGCATGCACTCGCAACACATGGCAAAATGCATATTTTACCGTCCTAGGCATCAGGGGGGGATTTTGGGCTGCTCCTCATTGGGCTTACAGGTAAGTGACCAAAGGCACATTGTCCTACAGTCGATAGAAAAGTGGCGGCGACGGCCACATGGCGTCACGAACAGGTGCCGCCTGGCACCTCGACCGAACTACAGACATGCGTCGGCGTTCGCCCACAGCGCCTGTCGTGACCACACGCACGCATGCCCCGGGGCTCTCCGCCAGGCCTGCGAGAGCGCCGCTGTCTCTGCACTCGCCCCGGCCGCGGGAGACGCAGTTGGGTGCAACCGGCGCGAGTGTTGCGCCTTTTTCTTGGCTGTGCTGGCCGCCAAAGGATGCCGCCTTCGAAGCTGTTTCGCTCGTCCACGGCTGCAGCTGAAGGCTGGTACGGATGAGACTTTTCTTGTCAAGAGATCGGGCGATCCTGACGCTCCGCGTGTCGCTTCGGTTCATGAGCTTCACAGCGCGAAAACAGACCAGGGACAAGAAGAAGGACTACAAACAAGCGCATACGCGTGCTCTTGTTTGTGGTTTCTCATGCCACATCTGTGGCATCCTAATGCGCATGCCACAGTTCCGAAAAAAAAAACGTGGCATGCGCATGCTCATTATCATTCTAAGTACAGAAAAATGCAGCCCTTCAAGTGCCGTGAAGATGGAAGCAAAGGTGTTCCCCAGGTTGTCAAAATCATTCCGGAGCCCTCCACTACGGCGCGCCCGATAGCCCAGGTGTAGCTTCGGCGTGTGAAACCACCTATATTTCAAAGAGCAGCAAAGTTGTGTTGGCGCAGACGACCGTGGACTACGTAATTAAAAAGGTACATGAAACTCGGCGCATTGATAGGTTCGTCTTGGCGGCTAATTGTCATATAATTTGTTCCTGGATAGTTCTCATAAAACAAGGGGAACAGCCGTTTTTTGTAACCCCACTCCCTCCATAGGCGGCCATGTATTGGCAGTAGACAAAATTCTTTAACGTTCACTACGTTACTGTAATCATGAAAAGTAGACGAAACGCGGCTAACTTCAGTACGATTTTTTTCAAGGTACCTACATTATATTGAGGGCCACCGAGCATTTCACAATAGCTGTTGCACCGACAACTCTTGTTCTACGCACCTCCTTGGACGAACGCAGGTTTGGGCTGAACCTAGCCGCATACCGCTTCGCTGTAAAATGTCAGAAAGGAACAGTGGATGAACGCATGCAACGCAGCGAGTACGCTGGGCGTTCTCTCGCTCCTCGGCCAAATGGAGGCGCGCTGGGAAGCGCTGCACCCAACACGCCGCTTCCGAGCGCTGAGCCTCGCATGCGCGGTCAAGGAGCGGCGCGGCCTCCTGGCAGCCGTCGTGGACGGGGTGTCGGAGCGACGTCTGCGAAGAAGCAGCCGGCGCTGAAGCGCGGCGGGGGTTGCGCCACCGCGGCCGAAACGTCGCGCGCGTGTCAAGCGTGTCAGTCCGGGCGCGCCTTTTGACTGCCCTGGGTGGCCCGGCCCTCGACATCCCGAAAACGCTGCCCGCCTGGGCCGCGCCGGTGTGGCCCGTGTATGCACACCGCGTCACATAACGCCGACGAGCGCGAGGCGGAGACGAAAGGTGAAGGGAAGGGGGGAGGGGTCATTCCTTTGCTGCGTCTAACGGCGTTTGCACAACCTGGGACAGAAATACAATCAAGAAGTCCAGGCCCGAGCGGCGTCGCCCATACACCTCGTTCTCGCAGGGCACCACAGGGGATCTCAGCGGAGCATGTCGCAGGAGCCGACGAAGAGACAAAATCCGCCCCAGCGCGTCAACCATCCCAGCAGTGCCGCCTGTTCGCCTCTGGACAGGACCGCACGTATGTCTCTCACAAGTGCCGCCGTTTGAGAAACCTGCAGCCTGTTTCTGTTTTCGCACGCGGCTTCCTAAGCAGGAAACAAAAAAGGACCTTCAATACTGGGCCATACAACATGTTTCGCAGCATGCAATTCTCTCAACCTTATACTATAATCACATAAATCTTATATATATATATATATATATATATATATATATATATATATATATATATATATATATATATATATATATATATATATATATATATATATATATATATATATATATATATATATATATATATATATATATATATATATATATATATATATATATATATATATATAGAAGCGTCCATATATAGAGAGAAACACCTTTACAAAGTTATTTTCGTCAGTGCACAAGGCGGTGGGGTGTACAGATTTGTTCCCAACCACAGCAACCCGGCGTAACGGGGGTCTCGTCCGTACGGTACACAGCTACCAGCCACGACGATTCCACCCTTGCTGCTCCCTCGTTGAGATCCCACCCTGTCCCATCCTCCGTATTGTCGACCGAAAATAACCTGTTCGGTGCCATTCAACTGCCGGTGCGATTACACCAGTCAGCGATTTGGTAAGGCGAGGTATGGCGAAAGGGTTGTGTAGCTGACCTCGTAAGTGACGTCCGAGTGGTAGATCAGGGGGTCTGAACGGGGACTGAACGGAACCAAAAACCAGAGCCGAATCGGTATTTTTGCCGGAACTGCGCCAGAACCGTTCCTTTGGCACGGTGAACCCGAACCGGGACCGAACCAAACACGGATATAATCGTTACCTGTTCACGACAAAACCGTTCGACCATCCATTTTTTATAATGCGCGTGCCACTCGGGGATTGTCTCTTTTAACGCACCATCAACAACGTAACCGCTCAAGCACTTCATCTTTCCCCTTCAGATCAATCACACCAGTACCAACGCTCTTTTCGTGGTTGCAATATGGGAAAAAGGATGCGCACCGATGTTACCATGGCATGTTGCGGTCGGTGCACAAGTGAAACACAAGAATTGTCACATTCTCGGCCGCCAAGCAGCGATATGAAACATCGGCTGCGCGCTTCCCTCGCTGCGGCTGTATTGGGGCAACCAAGCCGCATGTTTGCTGCGTTGCGCAATGGCGAAGGCTCGCACACAAAATGTGCGTACTTGTTGCATTTCATTAAACGCATTAAAAAGGGGCACACCCGGAAAGAGTAAAGTAGCTGAACGTTGGCTGGTGACTGCAAGAATGCGGCTACAATCGCCACCACCGGCGGCCGTTTTTCTGGTGTAGGGGATAATTAAAACGCCAAGGTGAGAACCCCGTATACTGGCCCTCCTTTGTGCGGCGCTAACCAAGTTGTTCTCGAGCCGTCCAGATGCTGTAGAGTACGCGTTCTGATTGAGGGAATGGGGCACCACGTCCAGTGAGCGGTCGTGTCTAGATTCTCTGGCGAACTCCTTTTCGGGTGGGACGTTCTGTCAACACCAGCTGTCATCTCTTGCCAGTCACAGACATTGAGATCACCGCTACAGATCATGTAAAAATTTCGGACGTCCAGGAGCTGTCCTTGGTGGCTAGAGCGGATTATGTACTTAACCCTGGATATGAGGCGACAATTTTTCGTCGTGGTTACGTACCCTGCGCTCGGCTTCTCCCAAGAGGCGTCATCATAGCCACCTCTCTTGTGCGCCTTGCACAGGGGTCTGCCGCGCTCGTTGCCACGAACACTAGCCCTGGACTGATTCTCCTAAGCAGAGGCAGCACTAACGCTAGCGCTGCTTAATCTAAAGCTGTCTCTGTTGTTCCCTCCTGCTCTATTTCGTCCGTTCCGAATTCTCCCTCTAAAACTCTACACCCTGCTCTCGTCGCCACTATCAGCTCTCACCCCTCCCCGGGATCAAGCCGACTCGTTGCTGGTCTCCTTATGCAGGCATAAATCTTCATTTGATTCTCAGAGTACCACACTCTGTCAAAAAAATTAGTAGTGGCTTAGCTATGCTATGCCAGGATATACGTAGCGTGAGCTAAGGTTCAGCAATCCAGTCCAGCCCAGTCTAGTCCAGTCCAATACAGTCTAGTCCAGTCCGGTCCAGTCCTGCCCAGTCACTGCTCCTCACGCATGCTCAGCACGGCTCTTCACGAGCCACGTGAAACGACTATCAAGCGGCTACGACGCAGCGTCAGAATTGGCTACTGCGCAGTTGAGGCGCACACCTGGGCACGCGCCGGCGCCACCAGTGCCTCTGTCACGGCTGTGACGTAACACAATCCAACACAATCCACTTTAATCCAATCCAATACAATCCAAATCCAATACAATCCAAGCCAAGCCAAGTCATGCCAATCCAATCCAATCCAATCCAATCCAATCCAATAGAATCCAATCCAGTGCCCCTCGCGCTTGCGCAGAACGGCCCTTCACTGCACACGCGAAACTGCTCAGCCTCGGCCAGTGTAGCTTACGCTACAACATCGGCAGCCACTCATCGCATCGAAACAGATGGTTCCCAGATTAGTCGCCGCCGCCCACACCGCGTGCATTCCTTCGAGCTGAAAGTCACTGATGAAAGCGTTTCCGAAAAGCTCCAGCGCAAAATTATTCGTCCAACAAAGAGTTCTTGGTCGTCTCCTGTGGTTTTAGTTCAGAAAAAAGGCCGATCGTCCGGATTTTGTGTCGATTACCGCGCACTGAATAGAAAGGGTACATAATCCCGACGCGAGATTTGTATCTGGTAACCATGATTTCACTAACCGCTCTTCGTGCATTCGCAAACATTTGCGTTGGTCTCTCCTGCAGGACCGACGCAAATCCTGCAATTTTATGCTATCAATGTGAGTGGCAGCTCGAGATTCGAAATAATTTTCAAAACGCTTAGGTGCAAAGTTGTTGCATCACGATGTGCACCAAACATCAATTCATTTGTGTTCTCCCTTGAACCTAGAAATTATAGTGATTTGATTGATTGTACGGTTTTACGCGCCGACGCAACGCAGGCGATGAGGCGCGCCGTAGTGGAGGGCTCCGGACTAATTTTGACCACCTGGGGATCTTTAACGTGCGCCGAAATCTCGCACACACGGGCGTTTTTGCTTTTCGCCTCCATCAGAAAAGCGGCCGCCGCGGCCGGGAATCGAACCCGCGACCTCAGAAATTATACTGCGAAGCAGATTGCTACATTCTGTATTCATCCTCTATGATCTGTCAACAAACAGTCTATGGCTGTCTCTGGAGACACTTGGCTCTCCACTGATAGGTTGTGACAAATGTTTTTGTTCCTCTGCACATTACAGAAATGAGAACAAATTATTTCCATTCCTGGCATGAACCTGTAAATTCATGGCTGTGGCATTAACTATAGCTGAAGACATTTTCGGCATACTGAAGGGTCGTCTGGGAGAGATTGGCGGATTATGAATGTGCCCTGTGGAGCTCATAAGCCACAAAAGAGTACCTTTTGAGTCGTGCCAGATATTCACCAGTTCACATGGACCAAGGACAGCCGAGCCTAAAATATGTTCAAATATTTTTATATCTCAAAATGTTTGGCAAGAAAACATTGCCAGGGAGGCTTGTGCTGTGAAAAAAACATTCCAGTTTTGTAGAAAGAATCAGGCATTGTTCAATATTTTGTCGTGGTCCCTGAGTGAAAGAAGGCATAAATTTATTCTCTGATATTTTTGTACTGTTTATTTTATAGGCAATAGGGTGAACATGCACTTAAAACAACGGAACATGGAATGCATATGGCCATTTTAATGGTATTTGGACCCCTTCCTGGAGGTGTATGATCACAACAAGGCAACACATGAAAGCTGTTGCACGGAATGAAATCATTGCATTCTACAAGTAAGTACGCACTGCCCTTTTTGGGTCTTTCATGGTGTGTTTTTAGGTAGTTGCTTTATAAATAATGGTTTGAAACATCTTTTCAGTGACACCTTGACCTGTGGTTCAAGGTGACAGTAGGAGCTTTTTGGAACACGTTGGCAAAACTTTCCTGGAAGTGCACTTTGAGGCGGTCCTGGCAGAAACACCCAGATCTTAATTTTGGTTCGGTAAGCTGGCATTTTGTTACTGCCGTGCTCAATTTGTTGGAGTGTTCATTCTAATAAAATCTCACTATTAAGAAGTTATCGTGAACGCCAATATTGGTCATTGTGTTCACATTCAGCCTATTGCGGATGCTCCAGCAGTGGTCAAATACACCACTGTTTTGTATTTAAATTTTTGTAAATATGTAGCTTTGACACCTTGAGAGTTGTTGCTGTGATATGACGGCACCGCGGACACGCCCAACGTGGTTGCTGCTGCAACAATACGGTGGCAACGGAAGATTTAAATTTCCCGCTTTTAATACTTCCGTTGTACCAATAATACTCCAACATACAGGTGTAGCACGAGCAATGCTTATATTTGATTTCGATAGGTGGTTAAATAATGGTTAATTCTTTTTTGAAGGGTATTATTTGAACACCGGAAGTGACGTCTGCAATAAAATCTGCTAATAAAGTAAAATGTGCTATTTATAAGAAAATTGCGCAGCATCCTAGTTCATCATTAGTCAGCTAAACTTCTGGTTCGTACCACTACGTAATACATACATACCGAGAGGGAATTTTTTTTATTGGGGGGGGGGGGGGGATAACTCCATAAAAAAATTTCTGCCATAGTGCGATATTGATTATTTCCTATGCCTGGCCATTCATTTCTTTGCGGTGGAAACATAGTTTAGCTGTAAGTTATATTAAGCCAGCGTCACTACAGCATTTCAGAGAGCACATATACAGTACAGAGAACATTATTTTGCACTGAGAAGGTGCGTAAAATATAATGCCGAAAGGTGATTACATTATTTGATTAACAGATTAAACCTCTTAAGGATAAAAAATCTTATATTCAGGCCACCGAGGCGGCAAAGTGGGATACTTTCCAGAATCAAAGCAATGTAATTGATTGTCCGCGCTGATATTTAGCGCACTTTCACCTTTAGCAGCACTCCCAGAAAAAAAACAAGAAGTCGCTGATTTTAAATCAATTACTCTGTCCTGAAAGGGCATAAGCAACTCACTCATTCAAAGCAACCATATAACAAAATTTTCTTGTTTCCTTAAAGGTACATGCAGGTGAGCAATAAGTATTCTCGAGGCCCAGTTATTCCGAGAGAAGGGAATGGAAGCATCAATATTGTCCTCAAGAAGCACATCATGGATTTGCCGCCTGCATTGTAACTTCAGGATGTGGTCATCCTCTCCGCCACGTATGTCATCTTTTTCATACTGTCATCATGTTCTTATGCTTGTGTGCCTTTGGAGAGTTCTTGCGACTTTTGCAGGGAGTTCTTGGAAAGCATGAGCAATTTGACAGTGGCCTGGTGCCATTTAAGTTGTAGTCTGTTTAAATGCTTCAAGTGGTCAGCTCTACTTGGGATTTTAAATTATTGGTAGAAGTTAAAGTATCTCTTGAAAGGCATGAAGGAGGTCAGGTGAGAGGCATAAAGGAGGTCAGGTCTGATGAAGAAATTTAAATTACTAGCACATGCAAGTTACATGTCAACTGAACACTGAAGTCGTGCCTTGCTTTACGATTTCTCATCATTGGCACAATGCGCAGGCTGCCTTTGAATCTACAGCGTTAATGTAGTTAATGGCACCGCATTGTAACATTCTATTATTCAAGTGCAGCTCATGAGAATTTTTTTTCATGGCAGTGATGCTGCTGATGCACTCTTAATCTGGTTCCATGTAAGTTCCAGTTAAACGGGGCGATCCACATATTTTTATCTGGATCTAAACGAAGAATAACTGGAACGAGAGATATAAGTGGATCTTATCTGGAACTGTCCATTTGTTTTCTTTAGGTTTGTGGTTATTATGTGGAACGGAATAAATGAGGGGATGCGCTGTCTGCCGTTCCAGTTACTGTTCCACTTATGTCCCAGTAAAAATTTTGGACAGTGCTTTTGTATATTTTTTGCTCGTGTCTTGTTCCACATAACTTGTACGCTGCAGTGAAGTATGCACTGAATCGTGCATTAACTGGAACAATGAACCACATATATATTTGACGCGCTTTGGCGCACAAGCGCACGCACAAGCACTTGCACGCACACGCCCACATACATAGATACAGACACGAACGCACACCCGCGCACCCACACATACACACACACATGCATGCAGTCACACACGCACACACGCACGCACCACATAAAATTTAATAAACTTCGTCGATATCTATGGGACTGTCTTAGAGCAGTTTACTTATATAAGACGGCTAAGACGTATTTGTAGTGACGTTATTTGACAGAAAAAAATATGTCCACTGCTATAACAACACCGTACAAAGCGTGAAAGGTGCAGGAAAAGGGTATCTTAGCGAAAATAGAAATTCCACGAACCCCTTTCAGGTTGTCTGCGGCGCTCAGACCGCTTTAGTGAATATCGTCTTTTGCTAATTGCAGACGCGCAGTACGTCTGAAATCACCAATGACTTGAATTTGAGAAGGACCAGATGTCCTCAGGTTCTCCTACTGCGTTTGGGGCAGAGCCGTGGTAGTGCTGAAGAATTCATTGGGCTTTTGTGGATACCTCATAAAGAAATATATATAGTTGTTGAGACTATTGCATGTTCTGCATTTGGTTCACGAAGCGTCGCAGAAACATTGTTTTTTGCTCAATGCTCAGCCATCAGCTCGCTGCGTTGTAGCACGTGCACAATTGTAAGTGCTTTACAGGAACATATAAATGGCTACAATCTGCTGTAAAATAGGTACTTAGACTACGTTATTTATGCCCTGATGCGGTATATACATAGTGTTAACCGACTGTGCCGCATTTTGCACTGCACGCAGCATGTCACGCATGCAGTTATATATGCTTGGATGTTCGTTAGCATTTTTCGTCTCGTGCATGCTATAAGGGTGACTCACCTGATCCAATTCATATGGGACTCACAAATTCATGACGCAAATTCATGAGGCTTACTAATTCAAAAGCACCATGTACCGATACAAGAAGTTTTACAAATTCACACAAATGACACTAACGACCCGGTTTGCTTCTTCTAGAAATACAGTAGACCCTCGTTAAGACGACCTTGGTTAAAACGAACACTGATTAAGAACCACAACATTTTTCTCTTGTAACGTCCACAATGCAATACACCTCCGCTTAAGACGAATTTCGGATAATACGAATACATTTTTACGGTGTCTTCGGGTTCGTCTTAACGGGAGTCTGCTGTATATCATTTCTTTGTAGAGATAAAAAAAAAACAAGAAATGCATTTTGGTTCATCCAGTCTTCACTGGAAGGCGCTAGCGGTCTACCATGCGAGAGTTTTATTGCTTTGTTTCAGTAAGAAGCGACATATATCTAAAATAAGCAAACTAGGCCGTTGTGAATATCGGTATGTATTTGTAAAAACTATTCGTATTGGTGCACGATGGTTTTTAAGTCCGTTGGTCATGACGTAGTAAGTCCGATAGGAATGCTAACAGGTGAGTCCCTTTTAATTTCCACCAGCAAAAACAAAAGCCTCTTTGCAGGGAGCGGTTGACTGGGTGAACGGAACTAAACTTGGACAACTAAATATACCACGTGATACCTGCATTATTTTGTATGTATTAATGCTGAAATTACATTGTAATTCCTAATTATGCTGTGCAGTAACGGCAAAAATGCGCAGAGTTAACTTGCTGTTGTTGTGTCTTGTCATAGTAATTGAAGTTCATTGAATGACCCGCCTTCTCCAGCTGCTTCCCCAGTTGCTGTTTTCCTGTAGTATTGGTGTTCAGGAGGGAAAAGGGCTGGGAAACGGGCCGATGTATTATTACTAGCTAATTAGCTGTAAGTAGCTTTATATAACGTGGGTATCTAAGAGCGTCGCAGTATATTTTATTGACTACGGAAAGGCTTGTTGTCAAGAAAAGCAGTAAACGAAGCCACGCCCTTTTGCGCTCATTGTAAACAGTAACGCAGAAACTGTCATCCAAAGTTAAGCTCGGATATCGCACGTACTCACGGCCCTCCGCGAGAAACAACTTTAGCCAGTACTATCGCGCTAACGCGGCTATTATCTGAGCTTTGTTTCGGCCTCAGCGGGCGTAAACGTCCGCTTAGACGCATATGCCCGTTTTCCGAATCAAATAAAAGCCATCACGTGTGCCGAGTTTGTATGAGCTCTTATGCGGGCGCATCGCCAAAGCCTCCGCGAGAACGAAAGTTTGCCGAAGCCATGAGGAAAAGACCGCCACTCCAGTAGCGCATTCCATGCGCATGCGTCAGCAGCAGCACGGCAGAGCTGTTTTTGCGTTGATTCACGGTACAGTGGGGCTGCAACGGGTACGACGACGACGGATGAAAATCGGGACTGCGTCAACACTTTGAACGACAGCAGCGCTCCCATCTTCCAGGATTCCCTCCGCTAATTTTACGGTCTTCCGCATGCAGCGCCACCAGTGGCATTCCCAAGCGGGTTTCTCAATTGCTCGCGCGATGCGCCTGATATTTACTAAAGAAATTCGCGGTCACGCTGGCGAGAACCGTTAGCGCCTTTAGCAGTTTGATTGGGTTGATTACGGCGTGCAATTCCGAATTTTTTCATATCCCCGGGCTGTATTTCCTGTTCGACGAAGTGGAGTTTTGCCAGGAGGCGCAAAAAAGGTCAGCGCTGCTTATTTATGTGCTGGTAACGGTTGTTGTTCAGTGACATCCTTGTTAACTGCGTCCGATAAACATACCGCTTCTCTGCCCGTTCTTCGTGTGTCGCCCATGCTTGTGGTCGCGGCGTGTAACATTTTGTGTTGGAGAAACGTTTGCAGCCGTAATTTACCAAAACTTCCGTATTCGTGGGTCAGAGTCGGCTAGACATTTCTGACTGCGTACGTTAGCCATTGCTATAAGGAAGTTGCTGGTTTGCGCGTTTCATGATTGGATGTTCCCTTACTGAGTGGCTTTGATTAATTGTATATTGACGGTTGCTGTGTATCTCTGCGGTAGCGAATCTTCTCGGGTTAGTCGCTCGCGATAATCGCGCGTGCACACGTGTACAACTTCCAAGCAAGTTTATCGGAGCGTCCGTTCTTAGATTTATTGGTATTTTTAAAACTTGCGTGGTAATTCCGGCGTTGTGTTAGTCTGCTGAGTAGAATGCATTTACTGTGGTTACCAGACCGGGAGCCTTCGACCTTGCCCGTTGCGCGCAAGGTAGACGCTATTTCGAGTTGTGTTGATGTGCTTTCAAGGCGTCATCTTACGTTTATCAGTTCCATGTTTCCATGTTTCATGTTTATGTTCCATGTTTCTTCCAATTCCTTTGACCAATTGAGATGATCTATTTTAAATAACATTGCCTGAAGTGTAGAGAAATGGAAGGGATGGTTGTTGTCTTAGCAGTACCGCAGTAACAAACGTATCTTTTGTAGAGGGGAAGAAATGTGGAAACACGCAGCGGGTATATAGAAAGTGTGCTGCCGTTTCTATGCTGTTAATGTCAGTGGTAACTTGAGACTTCAGGATAATTATCCAATATCCATAATTAGTGGTTGCTACTTCACGAACCGCGTTAGAAATAAGCCACTCTTGCATTTTTATGCCGTCAATGTCGGTGGTAACCAGAGAGTCGAAATAATTTCCGACAACGCTCAGGTGATAAGTTCTTGCATCGCTACGTGCACCCAACATTAACCCATTTCTGTGCTTCCTTGAACTTAGAAAATATACTGCGAAAGCAGATTGCTACATTCTGTATTCGATCTGTATAACCTGTCCAGATGCAGACTATGGCTGACTGTGGAGACATTTGTCTCTACACTGGTAGTTTGCGACAATTGTTTTCCTTTGTCTGAAGAACAGAAATTAAAACGAATTATTTCCATTCCTTACATATACCTCTGGAACCATGGCTGTGGCATTCACTGTGGCTGAAGACATCTTCGGCACGCCGAGGCGTCGTCGTGACAAGTGTGGCAGATTATGAATGCATTGTGGAAGTCATAAAGCCACGAAAGAGTGCCTCTTGAGTGTTGCGTATTATACAGACGTTCACCACTCCGCATGGAGCAATGACTGGTGAGCCTAAAAATGTTCAAATATTTTTATATTTAAAATTGTTTCGCCTGAAAACGTTACCAGGGCTCGTGCTGCAAAATAAATTTTAGCACAACTAATCAGGCATTGACGAGATCTTGTAGTACACGCTTCTTAGAGGGAAGCGTAATTTATGCTTCGATATTTTTATACTGTTTTTATTTCTAGGAAATAGGGCGGACCGGGACTTAAAACAATGGAACAAGGAATGCATACTGCCATTTTCCTGGTTCTTGAAGGCGTGTGTTCACCGTTCTTTAAGTCGTGTGTTCACAAAAAGGAAACACGTGAAAGCCGTTGTACGGGATGAAATCATTTCATTCTACAAGTAAGTACGCACTCCCAGTTCTGGAACTTTGATGGTCCCTTTTTAGGTAGTTGCATTATACGTAATGGCTTCGGAACACCATTTCAGTGACAACTTGACCTGTAGGTGAAAACGACAGTAAGAGCTTTTGGGAACACGTTGGCAAAACTTTCCTCGAAATGCACTCCGAGGAGGCCCTGCCAGGAACGCCTGCATCTTAATTTTAGTTGGGTAAGTTGGCATTTTATTTTTGTGGGACTCAATTTATGGTAGTGTTTATTGAAGCTGGCATTTTATTTTTGCGGGGCTGAATTTGTGGTAGTTTTCTTTGTAGCAAAATCTTACTGTTAAAAGTAAATCGTTAACTCCAATATTGGGAAATACCTTCACATTCAGCCTGTTTCGGATGCTGCAACATGTGGACAAAAAAACTATTATTTTGCATTCAAGTTTTGCAAAGATTTTGCTTTCACATTGAGAGTTGCTGCTGTGATAACACGGCACCACGGCCACGCCCAGTGCGGTTGCTTTCCAGAATTAGAGAACGGCAATTGACAGTCTGTGCTAATATTTTTTGTACATTGTTAGCAGCATTCCCGGAAAAGAAACCAAGAAATAGCTGATATTTCAATCAATTACTGTGCTATAAAAGAGGTATCCTACGCAACTCACTCATTTAAAGCCATCGTCTAACAAAATTTTCGTGTTCCTTCCTTAACGTGGTCCAGTTATCCTCGAGGTCCAGTTATTTTGAGAGAAGAAAATGGCAGCGTAAATATTGTCTGCAAGAAACACGTCATGGATTTTCCGCCTGCGTTGTCACATCAAGATGTGGTCATCCTCCTCGCCGTATATTTCATCTTAATCTCCTGAAACTTATGCGACTTTGGAGAGTTCTTGGGACTTTTGCAGAGAGTTCTTGGCCATTTAACAGTGTCCTGGTGTCATTTAAGTTGAAAGCTCTGTTGAAAGACTTGATGTGGTCACTGTACTTGGGGTTTTAAATTATTGTAGACGTTGAAGCCTATTCGGAAAGATATGTCGTGGTTCAAATGATTGGTACATGCAAGCGGCATGTCAATTGCAAAAGTGAAGTCGTGCTTTCCTTTGCAATTTTTCAGTATTGGCACAAAGCGCAGGCTGCCTTTGCAGCTGTTACTCTGTTAATGTAGTTAATGTCACTGCACTGTAACGTTTTTATTATTCAAGTGCAGCTCGAATTTTTTTTCTATGGCAGTGTTGCTGTTGATGGGTGCAAACGTGAGAGTAATTATTTACACAGACGGTTTGGGGCTTTATTAATCAATTTTTGTACTGTATCTTAGCTGACACCTAAGCCCTAGAAGAATGCGAAATATACATATTTGTCTTGAAAAAGTTGTTTACTTTGGACTAAGTTGCATTTCTTGCTTGTTAGAGGCAGTGCTTTGGTCAGCATACTATCGTCATGATAGTAGGGTTTGTATAGCACCCAACTGTGAATTTTACCTCAGATAAATGTTCCGGCTGGAAAAATGCTTCCAAGTTCGCTTGGTAAAATTGGTCACCTGTATGTTTCAACGCTACCTGGCTTGGTTATTTGGGATGTCTGAATTGTTCTTGAGGGAATTAATAACGTCTTTAGAGTTAGGCTGCTTGTTAAATTTCAAAATGCGTAACATGCTCCGAGATATCTGGTTTGTAAAATTTTGTAAGATTCACACTGGGTGCTATGAGCTTTTTCTTGGATAAGTTATTTTAAATAGCTACAAATTGTCGGGGAAGCAACGCGGCTTCAGTGAAAGGCTTTTTCAGGGCGCGTATATAGTCGGTTTTGGCTGCAGTTAGCTTGATATTACAGTTAGCTTGATATTGATATATGGTGTATGTTTTAGTTGTGCAATAGTGCCACATGCTTCCGGAAAGTTTTTCTGTGCAAATGTTATATTGTTAGTATTGGCTCCGGTGTTCTTTCCCTACACTCTTGCAGGTCTTGTGATAATCCAACCGTGTATGGCTTGTATTTTTGGCTTTTCCCTACAGTTTAATAGCAAACTGCATATTTTGGAACCGGGGTGCGTAAACATGGTATGGCAAGCGCTGTGGGTACTTCCGCATTTGCGGTACCTGATTTCATGTGATAAAACAGCATATTTTATGCTCACTGTTGTGTAATGCTTTTTGAGTTAGTGCGAGGGTAGATGTACAAGTCTGTTTGTGACGCGGTTGCGCTTAAAGCCATATTTATTACCCATGTTTTTTTAGCAAAAAAGAATGGTAAATATTAGCGAAAATAGGAAAATGCCACTTAGATCGCTTTGGCCACTTGATATCGTTTTGGTATTTGATCCTGTACGCTGGTCATTTTCTGCCCAAGTGGAAACAGATGTCTCCGTATCTCAAATGTACGCAATAATACGAGCGAATAAAATTTGCTTAGTGTTTCGAAAAGCATTGTATCAGTGCTAATAGTTGGTTTGGTAATGTATATTAATGCGAGTCTTGTTTCTTTTTCATGCAGCGAAAACCCAGAACAGGATGCGCTGGATGAAGCCAAAGTCTGTGTGTGCCGCTCCAGGTATCTCAGACCAACATTTATATAGAACTGTGCTCCGATAGGCAACTGTTGAGAACTGTCAGGGACCACACTGCTGCGGCGGTTTCTGTTTTCCAATTGTTGGTATCACTGTGGGCCATATGTCAAGGCTGCGTTAGAATGGTGCTTGCGGTTTCCTTCTGATACCAATGTATCCACCAGCCTGGCAAATGACCTCAGTTTATACCAACAGGAAAGCAGATATATTGGAAAAGTGGAGTCCCATAGACAGCTTCTCAACGTCTATCGGAACACCGTTCTATATAAACAGCTGGTCTGAAGGTACCTGGAACGGCGCACCGGATAAAGCCATAATCATTTTACGTGGATCAGTGATCCGTATACTTTTATTTGGAACGCCGATCCAGATAATTTGGCTGCAAAAATATGTGGTGCACTGTTCCACTTACATTTTCAGGATATGTGGAACACGGTTCCAAATATATAAGTGGAACTTTTTTGCAAAAAAGTTCCAGTTACTAAGTGGATCTTATGTGGATCCAGATGCAAAAGTGATAGTGCTTATTTACACAGAGGGCTTCCGCCTTCATTGATAAATTTTAGTACTGTAAGTGAGCTGACACCCATGCCCTAGAAGAATTGGAAATGTGCATATTTGGCTTGAAAAGGTTTTCTTCTTTGAACAAAGTTGCATTTCTTGCTTGGAAGAAGCAGGGCTTTGGTCACAATTACACTGACAGCAAGATGGAAGGGGGGGGGGGGGGGCTTTTATTGCACGCAACTGTGAATTTTGCCTCAGGTAAAATGCTGAGGCTGTAAAAATGCTTTCAAGTCTGCTTTGTAAAACTGGTCACCTGTATAATTCAACGCTGGCTTGTTTGGTTGTTAAGGATGTTTGACTTGCTCCCGCTGGAATTGATGACGTGTATATAATTAGTCTTCTTGTTCAATTTTAATATGTGTAACATGCACCCAGCTGCGTGGTTTGTAAAATTATATAATATTCGCGCTGGCTTTTATAGGATTTTTTGGGTGAATTATTTAAAGCAACTACAAATTGTTTGGGCAAATAACGTGCCTTAAGTCAAAGACCTTTTTAGGACTCTAATAAAGTCTGTTTTGGCTACAATTAGCTCGACGTTACACTTACGTCTGGTGTCAGGAAACTGTACTATCTTTACTATTCATGTTTTAATTGTGGCATACTGCCACATGTGACCTCTCGTGTCGAAATGTTTTATCGCTAATATTGGCTCGAGCGTTCTTTTCCTAAACTCTTGCACTGCACTGTTGCAGGTTCGTGATAATACAACCACGTATGGCTTGTTTTTGGGCCTTTTCCAACAATTTAATCACAAACTGCATTTTCCCCAACAGTTATGCGTAAACATGGTATGGCAAGCGCAATGGGTACTTCCGCCTTTGAGTCACCTTATTTTATCTTATAAACAGCATATTTTATGCTGACGGTTGCATAATGTCTGTGTCAGTTTCGCGGTAGACGCAATAGTACATTTGTGACGCAGTTGCCCCTAAACCCGTCTTTTATTACCCATGTATTGGAGTAAAGGTGAAATGTGAAAATGCCACTTCGAGCCTAGTGCTATCGTTATGGTATTTAATCCTTGTACGTTGATCATTTTCTGTTCAATTCAAAATAGACAGCTTTCCTTATCTGAAATATACGCATACTACCACCTAATAAAGTTGTATAGTATATTGAAAAGCATTGTGTGAGCCTTAATAGTTGGTTTCGTGTGTATTTTAATGCAAGTATAGTGTTTCATTTACATGCAGCTAAAACCCAGCACGGGATTCTGCGGGTGAAGCCAAAGACTGTGTGCCGCTCTAGGTGCCTCAGACAACTTTTATATAGAACTGTGCTCCGATAGGCAACTGTTGGGAACTGTCAGGGACCCCACTGCTGCGGTGGTTTCTGCTTTCCAATTGTTGGTATCACTGCGGGTCATATATCAAGGCTGTGTTAAAATGATGCTTGCGGTTTCCTTCTGGTACCAATGCATCAGCAAGCCTGGCATATGACCTCGGTGTATACCGACAGGAAAGCAGAAATATTGGAAAAGTGGATCTCATAGACAGCTTCCCAACGTCTATAGGAGCACCGTTTTATATAAACAGCTGGTCTGAAGGTACCTGGAACGGTGCACCGGATAAATTCCATAATCATTTTACGTGGATCAATGTTCCAGTAACGTAAACTGCCCTTTTATTTGGAACAGTGATCCGCATACTTTTATTTGGAACATCGATCCACATAATGTAGTTGCAAAAATATGTGGTGCACTGTTCCACTTAATTTTGAGGGTATGTGGAACATGGTTCGCAATATATAAGTAGAACTTTTTTGCAAAAAAAGTACCAGTTACTAAGTGGATCTTATGTGGATCCAGATTAAGAGTGTACCGACGATGATGGTTTATCGCAAAGCCTTCTCGTGGGGGTTTCCTTGGTTGCCTTCTGGATTTAAACTTTGACAAGTTGAGCTTTGAATTTGACCAGCACGCAGTTTGGTTTTTTGATCGCAGCGTCTGTGAATTTGCCCCTTTCCCATTCTATTTCGCACGAAGAAAGCTTCGCGTTCAAAAATCGTCGTCGTTAGACGGAGGATTGGGTGATTTTGCTGCTTGATTTTGCACTGGCATGACCCCTCTCTAAATCCTAACTGCTTCCAGCACGTCGGAAATGCGTCTGTACTGAAGTACGCGGGATGATGCACCCCTATTTGAGGGAACTAGTCGCGCGTTTTTGGTTTCTTCGCAAGGCACTACCCGAGTTTTTAGGTACTCGGCCAAGAACACTTAAGCAATAAAAAACACGGGCTCAGGTTAACACAGACACATTTTTTGACTATCCGTGCAAACCTTTATTCCGCGCAGCTGATAAAATGGGAAGGGAAAAAATAGCTACAGCGCGAAATGAGACAAAGACAGAAACGCGACGGGACGAGCGCTGACTTCCACCTGAATTGAATACGAGAAACCTTGCACCTTTTATATGCACTATTCATGTTAACACAAGTAAAATGTTAAAAACCGAAAGACTACCAACTCGCCCAGCAGAAACACTGTGTTATGGGAAGGGAACGAGGGATGGTTTGTAGTTTGGGCTATGGGGTGATTGAATAACTTTGGCTCTCGATAAAACGCCCACTACAGACGTGGGCGTTTAGCTTCAACTCTCAAGCTTCCACGCTGTCATTCAAGAAGACCGAAGGCAGAAAGCTCACCTTCACAGAAAGAAAGTGTAAACCCCCGCGACGTCTCCATGGCCACACGGTAATCGATCTCGTACGTAGAGCCTTTTTCTTCAAAGCACACGTATCGAGGTATCCCACCGTTAAGGTTGGCATGGCAACCATACTCATTGAAACCAGTGAAGATAATTTAAAGCGGTAGAAATGAATACTAATAATAATAGTTATATTCCTACTCAGATAGCGCGGAGCCAGGCGCAGAGCGCTGCAGAAAGCGCTTATGTCAATGAAGCCCGTTCCCAACCTTAGAAGCATCCAATAAGCTTACATAGCCGTTAGTGCATTTAAGAAGAAATGAATACTAATAATAGTACTTTATTTGTACTCCGATCAGGTGGAGCGAAGCGCAGATCGCTGCAAAAAGCGCTCATGTTATTATAGCCCATAGCCAACTTTAGAAGCGTCCGACAAGTTTACGTAGCCGTAACGCCATCTAAGAACCCAACACATCGGTCTAGATTTTGTTTCACTGCACACATCCGCTTACAACACCACTAAAACATTCAAACCACCGAAGCAAACACGGCAAAAACAATGGAATACTGCGTAGTCCAATGCGCCGGATCATTCCACTAACGAAGGGAGCGCCGAATGGTGGCGTCACCAATCCAGTTGCTCGGTCCTTATACATGGGAGTGTATACGTATTCCCAGAAAAGTACCCAAAGCAGTCGACCCACGTGGACACAGACATTTTAATGACGTTACGGGAGAGACCAGACGAAGGCCCCTCGGTTACATCGTCTTTCACATTCACACCTCCTTTTTTTGTTTCGTGACCTCCGTGCGATATATATATATATATATATATATATATATATATATATATATATATATATATATATATATATATATATATATATATATATATATATATATATATATATATATATATATATATATATATATATATATATATATATATATAAATATATATATATATACTTCGAACAAGGTAGCCACCACGATTGTTGCCAACGTTTCAGCAGAGACTTGCCTTTGTCATGGCCTGGTGAAGGCAAGTCTCCTTGCTGAAACGCTGGCAACAATCGTGGTCGCTACCTTGTTCCAAGTTTTCCTTTTTTTTTTTTCTTCCCCTACCATATTCGAAGTTGTGTTGCTCCCAATATTTGTATATATATATATATATATATATATATATATATATATATATATATATATATATATAAACGGCGGATTTTTTCTCGACTTATATTTTCGCTTATTTATCAATGAATCAAGGAAACGTGACAAGCACACGTCATTCGGCCCTATTAAATATTTCGAAAAAAGCCGAATAGCACTGGCAATGACGACTGCAACCTTGATATGTATATATATATATATATATATATATATATATATATATATATATATATATATATATATATATATATATATATATATATATATATATATATATATATATATATATATATATATATATATGTCTGGAAACAAAAAAAAACACTCACAAAGAGCACGATAAAATAAGGTAAGCAAAGGCAGACACGCGAGAAAGACATTAAAAACTAAAAGTTTACTGAATTTTCAGGAAGATGACTTCCTTTCTTCAGAGTACGGGTAAGCTGGTTTCAGTGTTATATATATAGAGAGAATGTAGCAAGGAAGAGGGCAGGGCAAGGGAAGGAAGAGTTCGTACAATCGGATCATGGGTGGAGGGCAGCGAAAGAAATGAGAGAAGCGGAAGAGGGAGAAAAAAAAGATTCCGTGCCTGACTGCTTTTGTGTGGGCTGCCCTTTCCTCCCACCGCCAGAAGCCAAGTATAGTACTCTCTCATGTTTCAATCACGTGACTTTAATTCTTAGAACGGATGTGTGTGGCCAGATGTGCGCCATATGCTTGCATGGGCATATCTTTTTTAAACCCCTCTCTTGCCCCCAGTTGCCACGAGACACTGAAAATAGCAATTACCTTGTTAATTTTTTTGGTTCTTTTTTTCGTTCTTTCTCATGTTCCTACCACGTGACTGTGATTCTTTGTTATCTTTTTTTTGCGGTCCGGACACCCATAAAGGGACGAAAAACTAGCCATATACAGCTGGGCTGTGACATGTTACGGCCAATTATGGTTTTGCTAAATGCTGATAGGTTTCCTTCCTCTCAGGAGAAATCCGAGCAACCAGCCGGTTACCATGCGCCGCCTGCATCCCTGGCCACTGAGGTTAGCACGATAATGAGTGCAGACACAAGCGAATCGGGGACGAGCCGACTTGGGCACTGCCGCTGTACTTTTAGTTTGGAGTGTGCAAATGGTATACGTGTACGTACACGTGTCGCCGATCAATATGTTTTCGCCGGAAGAGCTCTTGCACAATGAGCAACCTTTTATGTCTTCCCTCGTCGTCATACGAGCGGGCAGTAAATTTCGCCCGCTTTAGCCTTCCGTCGGGGAGAGCCTTATTTGGGCATGTCGTTGACGTTCTCGGCTTCGTGCGGACTACAGAGAACACGGTGATAAATGTCCGCGGCACAAAGCGAGCCCGCGGACGGTTCTTCTACAGCACCGCAATGCGGGGAGGCTGTTGGGGGTGAACGGGTGGCGTCAACTTCCACCACTAGAAGGGTCGCCAAACCCGTTCTGCCTTACCAATTATTCATAATGACTGTTTCATCTTGCGTCTACCTGGCCTTTTCACAAATCTCCTAGTAAAGGCAGGGACGCTCAGCGTGGTTTTCAACCACCTGAAACCGTCTTTATGCCGGGTCCTAAGATTACTCTGCGAAGAAGCAGGGCTTCACGTAGATTGCGCAGGCATCCCGTCAGCCTCTTTCGTATCAATTGGCACAGCACCCCTTGTCTTCACAAGGCCAATGAACTGAACGCGCGTTCATTTCCTCCACGGACATTTTTCTGCTTGACGCGCGCAAATCCGGCATTTATACCAGTCCTGTGAGTCTTCCTGTCAAACCCGGCCGACGTCATTGAGATTAACCGATCGGCGGCGATACCGCTTGTGGGAGCCTGCTCATTCGGTAAACAACTGCAGATGGCGAGAACACTGGCTCGTTAGCAGACCGGAGTGGCCGTCCCGGCACGGCCACAAAATCGGTTTCAATCTGTCGCACCAGTCGGATACTGTGTAGCCTGCCGGTCCGAATATAATTCCCTAGCGGACAGACATGCGTCACACACGTCGTCACCACTGTTGCCACCCTCAATCGTCAGCGTCAGTGATCGGTGGTTCATGAACGACGTTCCATCTATGTACCTTCTCACGGTGCTCCACGGAAGGAGCTTCTCTTATGTAAGCGTAATCACAGAACCGCGGCGCCGGATGGTGAGCAGCTTCGCTCAGTCCATTGCTTGCTTCGACGTTTATGAAGCCGATAGAATAACCAGCCGCGTTTTCACACTGACCCGGTATGTGCCTTCTGGAGCGGCTGAATTGGCCCGCGCACTTCGCGGAAAATTGCCCCAGTAGATAGACCCGAACGGTCTCCACCTAGGAAGCCTTCGATGCATTTACCATGTAACATTGAACGCATAACGGACCGCACTAGTCAAGAGGGAAAAAAACACCTCGTCTCATCTTCTTTCCTATTGCACGGTGTTTAGGCCTGGAGGTGACATGCTGCCCCACTCATCCTGTGTTCTCCGGTGCAGGTAAACAGTACGAGGCCCGTTTCTTTCTCCCCTCGACGGAGAAAAGAGAGTGAGCGTCGCGGATACGAATAGACGACTCGCACAAGCAGCAGCACAAGCAGCAACAGTTGCTTACCAACACCTAAAATACCAAAACCGCAAAAACCGGCGTCGATACCTCCTGCACTTTTCTGCGCTGCAATATGAAATGTCACATATTGCGAACGCATGGTGAAATTGGACGGGTGGAGCTTGCCTAACGACTTCCCTGAAACGGACACCGAGGCAGTAGGAACATGTAACTGTAGAATAAACGTATGTGGGGAAATTTAGCAGCTCACGCGCTTTTTAAAAGACAAAACATTTTTGCTGACCAACATAAAAAACGATGCTTCAGGTCGGCTTTCTTTCAGTTTCGATTTCCTTGAAATGCTTCGCCGCGCGTTCAAGCGCAGGCGAAAAACGCGGGCATGCGGGTGAACGCAAGAGCCAACCGTACCTACTGAGCCCAATCCCATATATATCCATCAGCCTGTAATTTACAATCACATATTAATAGCGCAATCTATTTGAAACGAGATGACCGTCCATTTACTTGCTCAACTGCACATGCATTTTCAATACCTGCTGCCACGAGGCAGCACATCCTAGGCATTCTTTTGAAGCTTTCCTGGCTTCACCATAAGCCCCATTCATAAAGCGCCGGGCCTGGTGGCCCAATTTGCCTGCACGCCACCACCATAAAATTGTGTTTCAAATATCCTTTGTGATTGCCTAGGACGAAAGTGAAAACCAATGAGAACAGGCTTTGAGGAAGCGGGAGACGACGGAGCGCAATCCCGCTCGGCTGGCTCTGGGCCCTTCGGGACACCATTGAAGCGTCACGAAAATAAATCAAGAGAAGCGGGCGGGAGCGGCGCCACGTGGTGTTTCCCCTATTTCGCGGGGTTGTTTTATCATTCGGAATTAAGGGGTACGGAATCACTTCGTCGCTGAAAATGTCGCAGCTTTATATCTCTCGTGGGTACCGACAAGTGCCTCATTGACACCTAACGGATTGGGACAGTTCTCGAGTTAGATAATAAATTACAATTAATTATACATCTCATTAACGAAAGAATTTCTCGTCGCTACTCCACTGCAATGGAAACATTATGCACTAGGTTTTCTTCGAGTAACACCATTGCCGTTTTTTTTAAATCTGGGTGCAAGATAGCTGGGACACTCTGTATACTAAAACAGTCAGTTTTATTTGTTATTTTTCTCGTGAGTTCGATCATGTGACCCACCAGCTTATTAAGAGAAGTGTGGACGAATGCAATACATTTTATTTGTAATAGAGAGGCTTGTACTGCCATCTTGTGTTGCTGCTACGCCAAAAGAATAATTGTTATCTTATTGCTGGATGTTAAAACAAAGTACGGGGCGCTATCTTTATCCTCCGTTATTGCTGACTCGTATACAGTCAAAACTAATATTTCTTTCTCTAGAAGGCATGTTTAAACCGCGCGTTGTGCGAAACTGCGTCTGCTGCAAATTCGCGGGGATTTGACGGCGCCGAAGGACGGTGAATTTTTTTTTTATCTGACGGCGACGGCAGATAGATATAGATCTATCTGACGGCGACGGCAGCCGCCATTTGCAAGTTGTTACGTAACTTCGTCACGTGTACGCAGGCTGAAGTTGCCAATGTGTGACGTATGCGTTCCGCCAACTGTTTATATTACGCCCCGTCTTTTCAGCCAATCACAGACAGGGTGTGACCCACAAGCCATATCTGTTGTTGAATAGCAAAGACAGGCCTAAGTTGTCATGTCTGGTGCATTTCATCAACTTTTTCGATTCCGGCCAAAAGTTATGCGCTTTCAGTAGAGAGAAATAACACAAACTTTAAAGCTGGTGCCAGTAAACGTCTTGAAACGTCAAAATGACAAAAGCACAGACAGCCGCATTCTCAGCCGGAAGCATGTGACCAAAACTGAAAGCCAATTTGACAAAGCTTCCGACGAATTCATGAATTCATGGAGAATTCACGAAGTCTAGAATAGGGCCACAGATTGAAATTCCCGACAGGAGCAATAATACAGTGGCCAGGGTCCTCTTTGACGTTTTTATATTATGACCTAATACTTACCAATCATCCCGACCTTTCTACCAATATTACTATCTTATACGGCCTCCCGGATCATGCCATTATAACTGGTAGGATTACTTGTCCCTTGAATTCCAGAAAAACCACTAGTAAAAAAGTTAGGTGCTACGCCAGAGTCGATTTTGATGCCATGAACACTCAACTGTCTCGTTTCTCCGACCAGTTCTTGAATACTTACCATTCACGCTCTACTGAAGAAAATTGGCTCATTTTTTAAAACAAACATTTATGAATGCGATTGAGTCGTGCATTCCGGTCTTAACCATTAAAGACAGTTGTGCAGTGCCTTGGTTCACTCGCGCACTTCGCCGCTTAAACAATAAGAACAA
Organism: Haemaphysalis longicornis; assembly: GCF_048455015.1. Lineage (NCBI taxonomy): Eukaryota > Metazoa > Arthropoda > Arachnida > Ixodida > Ixodidae > Haemaphysalis > Haemaphysalis longicornis. Next base: position 394,150 of record NW_027526290.1, on the reverse strand, counting down.
GCGCCTTTACAGGCAAGCAGAGAAAAACAGACTCGGTTTTTTGGCTGCGCTATGAAGAGTGTGACAAGCAGTACCAGTCCCTTCTTAAAGGGCCCCTGAGATGGGGGTTTTTGGGGGGTCGATGGTATCGGAGCGCAACGGCTATTTCTTGAACTAATCGTGACGTGTTTGTGCGCTCTTGATTTAATCAATTTTTTACGAGCGTAAAAACATCAGAAAGCTACAAAAAACATCTTTTGTGTGTGGGTGCTTTTACACAGTCACACATGTTTGTTTTATACCGGAGTGTAAATCACTTACACACCGGGCCAAACCGGGCTTGACGCTCCTCCGTTCTCGGCGGAAGGATACAGTGAGCGCAGGAGCAACGACGCTTGCAGCCAGCGTGATCGCTCAGCGCTCCGTGTCTGGTGTTAGAGTATCATCAGTTTTCTTTGCATTTGCTTTCTTGGACGCTGAACCCGAAAGGATTCTTTGCACCATCTGTGCTTCGAGCGTATCCTCGACGTTGTTTCAGAGGTGGTAACGAACGGCGCGCCAAGGGAGCGCCGCGCCGACGACGGTGGAGGAGCTCCGCACGCAGCGCTTGGACGACGCCGGGCACTGCTCGTGATCACGAGGCGCACGCTCAAGTGCGCTCACGCGGGCTGTATAAATCAGTTCAAGCCCAAACGCTGTCGCAGCTGATTCTCTGCGGCGGTCGCGACAAGGGCAAGAGCATGCTCATCCCGTAACGACAACTGCCAAAGAGTTTCATTTCATTGCTTCCCATCAAGTCATGATCGCAGAAAGTGTGGTTTGCTGCACCGGCCTTCTGAATGAACCTGTTGCCTAGTGTCCTTAGCGCGCTTTACCGTTTACCGTGTTAAATGAAGCAAGAGTAGCCGTTTGCCGCTGAAAACGAAAGGATTGCACTCTGCGGTTTCTGCATTCCGGCTTACCGGCTCTGCCGAGTAGCGACATCTGGCGAATTTGTCGCAAAGCAAATGACACAAACGTTTGTTGCCCAGAACTGTTCGCTTACGCTTGAAATGGCTTGAATCTTAGACGTCTTAGATTGAACTCTCACAATACAATAATTTTTTTTTAAAAGAGCCGTATACTTCTACTGTAGAGCTTAAAAAATCGAAAACATGACGTTGACGCCGCCATCTAGTGGGAATAATTAGGACCAAGTATTGCATTAACCAGAATTCACGCCACCGCTAAATATTTCGATATAAAATGAGTAAGATATATTGTAATGATTCCGCAGTTACGTATATTACCTTGCCCAAGACGATTTTGAAAGCATAAAAGAGCTATGCTAGTTCATAAAGGCATCTGAACCATTAAAAGCGTGGGAAGCTGGAGTAGGGGCGGAAATTTTGCTCGCTCATTCTAAAAAAAATTGTCATTTATTGTGCTCCTGATCATCATTTAGCAAGAATGTAGTAAACAACACCAACTAAGATTGCTTGCATGAAGCGCAGAGCACAGCGCATTTGCTGTGCCGTAAAGTTTCGGAAGAACGCCCACCCAAATTTAAGTACAGTGATATCAAGTGAAAAATACGAGATGGGCGAAATTTCGGGTCAAGCGCGGAAAGGACGAATAAGCGACCGCATCTACACATGAAGAGATGATTCGGGTTTGTTTTGTTCACTCATCGACGCTAAAGCCATGGATTTTACGGGGTGGGCGCGCGTCTTTCAGTAAATTGAATATTTCACCCGTAAAAGGGGGTGGGCGATGTTTCGGGGGAGGGCGTTCACTCGGAACTTTCCGGTAATCTAATCAAAACGCGAGCGTACATTTCGCCGGCGCAGGGGGCTCGCTACTACAGTCGGTAGAAATTCTAGCCTCTGTATCGCTATGTAGCGACGGTAAAAATAAGTTACCGTTCACGGAAACTCTCGCGCATGCAAGGTCGACTTCCGCAATCACCAGTATCTCCTGCCCAAAGTCCGTAAAGACTGAAAAGGTAGCTTAAAAAAAAAAAGGGACGTCGTCGTCTCATGTGCGACCCACTCGCTGAAGTAACCATGGTAACGACGACGCTCTAAACCAAACCGCCGCCGTCAAAAATCGCGGACATTCCGGCGGCCAACCATGAAATGAGTGCTTCGCCTCGGACGAGGTCGGACTATGTCGTCATCGCAAGCCGCCGAGCCAACAAATAGTTCTGTCTTGTCGGGGTAATAACTTTTGTTAGCGTGAGCGAATATGCTTACTATTTTGGGACTTGTTTCTACAAGAACTATAGAGTAGATTTCTGACACAAACAAAAACACTTTGAAATCCATCTCAGGCCCCCTTTAAAGGGACACTGAAGTGAATTTGTCAAGCCCCGTTTTTGCTTGCACTGCGTAGACTGGCTCAAATTAGCACACTTTTCATTGTTTATCCGGTTGACAAATCGGTAATTATTTTACAAAGCGCGAAAGAAGAAAAACTACCATGCGCGGTTTGCGGCGGCCGCACCAACTAAAGCTGTGACGTTAGGAGGAGCGGGCACCGTGATTGGACGATGCCCAAGGGGAGCAACCAAACAAGTTTCGGTTTCGGTTTCGGTTCTGTAAAACACAACTGGTGGCGTTGTTGGATGGGCATTCTCAATAACTCAGTAATCATCGTACCGCGCTTCTGCCATGTTGTCAGCTGTAAAAATGCATAAAGATAAGCCTCCTAGGACGGATTGGAATCGTAGCATTCACTAGCCGAAACCTACGCAGTGCATGAACGCCCTCCGCGTACCCGCAGACGCCCAAATGTCATGCACTTTTCCCCATATTTGGAGCTTGCCTCCCTCATGCCTGTGTCGTAAAAAGCGTGTTCGCACCAGGCCAAGGGTCTGTTCATTCTGGCCTGTGCCCACTGCCTGCAAGCAGTCGGTGCTTATGGCAACAGCACGCCAACGAGAACTCGCTAGCGCGCCAGTGCCAGCCTGCGCGCGTTTTGTGAACTAGTTCGTGGAGCCATGAACGTTGCGGCCCCAAAAAAGGTGAACTCAATATAGAAAACATCGGCGGAAAACGAAAAAGTTAACTTACAAAAAAAAAAAAGCACGTACCCGCGGGGATTCGAACTCGTGACTTGCAAAATACTTGCGGTGGCAAACCTAGCGGTGGCAAACCTAGCAACCCAGACCGCTCGGTCACGGAGCGGGCTCCGCTGCCATTGATAATATAGGGTATATATTGTACAAGCAGTTTACACTTTTCTTTAGTTTTGGCATTTTAAGCAGCTTAGGTGACTATTTGTTGTATTGCGCTCGTGCAGTAAGCGTTACCCGAGTTTCCACAATAGCTCCCGTCTAGCAATTGCATTTCGTAGACGGAAAAGCGTTCGCTGATGCGTAGTCGTGCTGCTGACCGCTGTGCTTGTTCGCCCAGCGCAAAAAAGTGCTTCCCGCACCCTAGTTTTACGCTGTACGGTAAAAATATCAGTTGATTTTATTTCCTTAGTACCTATATTGACTTCGCTCTCTTCTCCCGCCTTCAAGAGGCCTTATATTTTCCTACTGGCATACCAGTCAGCGAAGCGTCGCATGTGCGCTTGTGCAGCTCTTGAGTGAAGCGACCTTGACTTGAAGCTAGATACAGTGTACAAACTAACCAAGTAAAGAAAGGCAAATTCTACCATTCACAAGCGTGTCCTGGCTTCGTTTCAACTGAGCGAACGAATTGCGACGACCCGTCGGCGGCCGGCGGACGAAACGCTGGGCCGACTGACTCTGTCTGAAGGGGAGCCGTGCAGTAGCTCAGCCAATTGCCAGCTTATCCCCTCCTGACGTCACACGAAAACGCCGCAGAAAATGGGCGAGCGTAAAGAGAGGAGGACAGCATTTTCGAATTAATTTTTCTACTAAATAAAATCGCGTAAACGCGCCCAGGGTGGTCGAAACATGGCCTGGGGACTCCGGACTACAATTTGCGAAAGTAATCCCGCAATGTTTACATATCACTTCAGTGTCCCTTTAAAGCTACTCGTCGCAATTTCTACACTCATGACTTAACATTCAGGATAAGTAACAACCTTCGGAAATTCGGGCGCGTAATAAATCCTAAAAGCTACCGTGACATAACTATTGTAGATCATAACGGCCAAACTGTTCCGGAATCTGAATGCGCGCATATACTTAACAACTCATTTGCGTCGGTTTTTACTTGCGAATACGTATCTTCATTACTGATCACAACTGGTTTCATAGAGGGCATGATGCCTGAAATCGTCATTACTGAGGGGGGAATCTTATCTTTACTCAATAAACTTAAACTTTCATTAACATGTGATCATATGGGCATTAACAATACAGTTCTAAAAAATACTTCCTTGAGCATTGCTCCAGTAATAGCAGCACTCTTCACTCAGTCCTTATCTGAGGGCTCAGTCCCACATGACTGGCGTATAGGGAAAATTGTACCCTTCTTCAAATCCGGTGATCATTCTTCACCACTGAACTACCGACCCATCTTTCTGACTAGCACCATTTGTAAAATTTTCGAGCATATCATACATTCTGAAGTTATTAAGTACCTAGAAGATCATAACACCATTTTTTTAATTTTAACACGGTTTCCGTAAAGGTTACTCGTGCGAGACCCAATTGGCCGGATTTACTAACGATTTGTATACTTCAGTAGACTCCGGGTTGCAAGTCGATGCAGTCTTCTTAGATTTCTCTAAAGCCTTCGACCGCGTTTCTCACCATAGGCTACTCCTCAAGCTATCTAAATTTAACCTAGTTCCTGACATTCTGGCTTGGATTAAAGATTTCCTTACTTCTACACTTCAGTTTACATTTGTCAACAATCGCGCATCTGCTAGCAGATGAAGCGCACAGGACGAGACGAGTTCGCGCTTCGTCTCGTCCTGTGTGCTCTTTCCTTTGTCCTGTTTTAAAACAGCGCGGTTCAAGAAGGCGCATCTGCTTTCGCTCAAGTAGCATCTGGGGTCCCTCAAGGTAGAGTATTAGGCCCATTACTTTTTCTAGTCTACATTAACTACCTTCCCTCGTGTGCAGCATCCCGTGTTCGCATATTTGCTGATGACCTTGTAATTTACCGTACCATTTCTTATGATACCGACCGTTGCAGTCTCCAATCTGACCTAGATACTATTAACTCTTGGTGCTTAAGATGGTTGATGCCCCTTAATTTATCTAAAACAAAGCAAGTGTCGTTTTCACGTGGAACCCCCCATTTTGCAACTTATATACGAACACGTACAAATATCTTGGTCTTCATTTCAGAAATGATTTAACATGGCACCACCATATTAACGTCATGTCAGCACTCCGCCCAACAAAGTTTTGACGCCCCAATCAGCAGACTAGAAGCCGCTGGTTATCAGCCTCGGTTTTCATCTTGCATCGCGGAATCTCTGTTACAGGACCTCGGGAAACAAATACAGGAGCAACCGGTACTTAATGGAGAAACAGAGAACGGAAAACGCCGCGCGACCATGATTTCGTACGGGCATAAGGTGTCGCACAAAGTCAAGAAAATTGCCGAACGAGGGGGCACTAAAGTTCTCATGTCGGCGCCCAATAAACTGAGCAAGCTCAGTGCTATGCTTAAAAATGACTTTAGAAAGGGCAACACATTTAAAACGAAACACAAAACGAAGTATACTTGGAGTGCCATCAGCGTGTCATTTACGCAATCCCCCTGACATGCAAACGAAGCTATGTTGGTCATACGGGAATATGCATCAATATTCGGCTCCAGGAGCATGCAAATTCACTACAAGCGAGTGACGGTAGCCAGTTTACTGCGCACTGTTGCCAGTGAAAGTGCGAACCGGAATTTGACCAGCGTCATATCTGCGACAATATGCCGACAAACGCACGCGTTAAATTTATTAAGTTTTTTGCGTCAGTCAGAGGGGTGACAAATATGTCAGCAAAGCGTCGTTGATATGGTATGAAAATGATATCAGGTATCTTTTGAAGGAATAAGTGGGCCTTAGTTTTAAATGACAATGTGCTTTGTCTGACAAGAACTTTTGTTCATTTTGTGTTATTCGCGTCTTTTGCCTTTTTCCTATCCATTGTTTTGTAGGCTATTAAAGGCGCCTGCAAGCAATAAAACTTGGGTGTTTGTCAGCACCGTGTGCGTGTGAGAGAGAGAAAGAGAACAACTGTATTGAGCCAAACAAAATTGCGGCGACTACGTGCCGGATGGGATGGTTCCCTCTTCACGGGACCCATATGCTTCCTCGGCTGCCTGGCCCCTGGAGATCAGGACGAGCTGGTCTTCCAAGGCGGGGCTGGTTAGCAAGGTCTCCCATCGCTCGTTAAGGGGTGTGGGAAGGGTGGTGGAGGGTTGGGTAAGGGGTGGGGGGATTGTCTCGGTGAAATCTCTCTCCGATGACATGCCGGAGCGTGCCCAATTGCCCACAGAAGCTACACTCTTTCTCGTATATCTCGGGGTACATTCTGCTTTGGAGATAGGGGTGCGGAAAGGATCCTGCTTGTATTTGCCTATAGATCGTTTGGAGTGCTCTGCTGAGCGATTTATGCGGGTCAGGGTACCGCCTTCTGCCTTCCCTGTAGTGGCTGGTGATGAAGTCGTTATGGCGTGCGGCTCGTGCTCGTCTGCCCGGTGTTCAAGTTCTCGGGCGAGCTGGTGGGCAAGTTCGTTGCCCTCCAGCCCTGAGTGAGCCGTGTCCATATCAGTTCGACTTTTTGCCTGGGTATGCGGCGTATTCCTCCCTCTAGTATTCTGAGTGCCTTCAGAGACACCTGCCCTTTTCTATAGCTGCCATACGCTTTCTGAGAGTCCGTGATTATTTCGCTCACGTTAGGCAGCGTGAGCGCCAAGGCTATTGCCGCCTCTTCCGTTTCTTCCGGGAACTCCGTTTTGACAGAGGCGCACGTCACCGACGCGTCTTGCGTCGTGACCGATATCGCGGCTCGCGTCGAAAACTTGGGTAGACTGCAGGCGTCCGTGTAGAGGGTGACCCCCGTTGCGTCTTCTTCTTCTTCCGCTTCTCTTAGCGTTTCGATGAGGGCCTTGACTCTGGCCGCTCTGCTCCCGTCGTTGCGACCCGGTCTCATGTTTCGGGGCAGGGGTTTGTTTTCGATTTTCTGCTCCCAAAGGTTGGGTAAAGGTCCCGTTTCCGTGTGGTCGGCCTCTTGCCAGCCGAGCTTGGCCAGTACTATTCGGCCCGCCGAGGTTTGGCTGAGCCGTACTCTCTGGGTAGACAGGTGGGCTTCTACCAACTCTTCCACCGTATTTTGTTTGGCCATGCCTGCAGCTTCTCAGTGGACGAGTGGTGCGGGATACCTAGCGCCACCTTTGTTGCTTTGCGTAGGATTGCGTTCAGTTGATCTCTGTCTTTCTTGAGTAGCTGCAGGTACGGCGCCGCGTATACGATGCGTGACGTCACAAAGGCCTGGACCAGCGTTAACGCGTCGTCTTCCTTCAGTGCATGCGTGCGTGTGTGTATGCGTCGTTAGTTCGCGCACCAACCAGCCCGCTTGCTCTCCTTTTCTGTTTCTCTCAGGTTCCCCTGTTATAAGGAAATGTGTATGTCTTCCATTCCCCAAAAGACTTCCTGGCCCGCATCTGAAAGGGAACGAAATGAGCTCCTCGGGCCAGGCGGTCACCGCAGCGCCGCACTTCCGAATATGTCATCATCTACCGCCAGCCAATCCCGAAAGGCAGCCAGGCTCTATGCTCGCGCCGTCGGCATGGGTCGCTTGTTCTGGTGAAAAGAGTTGGGTTGGGTGTATGCACTCATGAAATAAAGAGTTTTCGAATTCAGCGTGAAGAAAACCATTAAGTAATGCTGCCAACAAGTTTTTGTTTAAAAAGCTTAAAAAGGTTTTCAAACAAAAATTTTCAAACAAAAGTTTTCAAAGAATCAAAAGCTTTTCAAACAAAAGTTTTGAAAAAAATTCAAACAGCCCTTTAATTCCGCTTCGCCAACAAGCAGGTTCTGTGCTATTATAGAAAACCTAAGTAGCACTTCACTGTACAAAGCCGACCCCGGGCCGTCAGGTCGGCCCCGCCCGACCGAAAGCATCAATATTCCGGCTCGGGTGCACCCACGGCCGGAATGATAAGTCAGTCGGACGTCCCGACCCCGGCTCGCTGGCCGGGCCTGGCTTTTTGGTAGACCTGGGCGCGCGCACACCTCTAGCAGCTGCATTCCGCTTTCTGACGTTCGCTGACAGCACCCCACTTTTTTTCGGCATCAATTTTTCTTTTCTGTCGCATCTTGGCGACCCCCGCTAACCCTGTTGGCGCCGGGCAATGCCGACGCGTGAAATCACCGCGAGTATACGTACGCTGCATGGGGTTGGGATCACCGAACAGGTTTCGTCGAAGGGCTATCGTGTAGCTACAACAAGGTGTGCCCTACGACCGCCGTCATTGCAACGAAAATTTATGAATTCTTATTAGGTGCGATAAAAATTTAACACAAGATATAAGTATACTATGAAGTCATATTCAACAGGCTCGGTTTAGAGTAAAAAAATGATATCGACTCTACAAGCCAAACCAAGAGCAATATGAGTGAAAGAGAAAGACCAGGTGAAATTTTTATTTCGCTCGTGCAACGTTTTCGCTGTCGAAAATTATTGTCAGACCACAATACGCAGGAAACTGAAGCTATTTTTTGTTATCTTAACTGCACGAAATGGCGCGCCAATTGCGTGGTGAGAAGTGGAGTCTGCGTGAAAATCGCCCAACTTCTTTCGAGCTCTGCGCTTCTACTGCTCTTTTGTAGGTGCTCTTTTGTCGTTTGCACTTTTGTCGTGTGCTCATCTGTCGCGTGCTCTTTCGTCGCAGTGCCACCATAAAGATGCTCCCAACGACGTGCTTTACACAGGTGGCTCACCATATCAGTGAAACAAAATTTACCGACCCTTAAAACCTAATTGCCCTCTTTTGACAGAGTGCCATCCTGTGCAACATATTCATTCATTCAATTTTCGCCTACCCGAAAATGAGTACGAGTCGTCCCAATCCCTGCGACAGGCCGATGGCGCGTGAGGAACGCACAGCACTTCCGCTGTGTTTCCCGTATCAGACAAATATCAGGAAGCATTAAACTCGGCTTGGGATAATGCGGACAACTACAGTCACTTAGGGTTTGCGAATCTCACCGCCCCGGTCGGGTTTCTGTGGGGGGGGGGGGTTCGTCATCATCCGTTTTCGCAGCTCTGCGGCGCACGTGTGCATGTACGCGTCGAAACCTCACCTGCGCGACCATTGCCCACAGGCGTGCTTTCACATGCTAGTGAGAACGTGTGAGACCAGGGCAGGACTTTCTCGTACTGTGTGAGGCCACTGAAAGTAGAGGACTCCATCTTGCGGACGAACAAAATGCACAGTCCTGCGAGTATTCCGCGGCGGTAGACGCGGAGACTCGCTCTCGGGTGACCTGTTAATCTATCCGAATATAACAATGCGCAGCCTTCGCACAAGGCTGAGCAGACAATGAACAGCGCGTAACACGGCTAATGCGACTTTTTTTTGGCAGAATTCCGATGGTACTGAAGAAATTTCAAAATTATTGCGGATGAGACTTGTCGCACAATCTATGTCGCCACCAAGGGCATTTGAAATGGTCGTTACAAGGCCTCTTTGAAGGGACCATGAAGACAAATACCTTTATTTTATTTCAAAGATTTGATGTCTTGTGGTGCACCCAGCGTTTGTCCGGCCGCAAACGATGCTCTGTTCAATTAAAAATTGAATCTTTTAGGCGAAATTTTAATTTTCCCGCTACATCGCGTGTTGCGTGCCTTCAGCGAGGACGGGCTCAGGGAAAGTACCTAAAATGGAAGTTAGTATGTTGTATAGGGCAACGGCGAAAGGTGTCTTGTGATTTCTTTCGTTTACTGTCCGCCTTTATAGGCGGGGCCACAATAAAGCTCACACTGCTGTTCGCACTTGCTCTCTTTTGACCAAATTTGTACCTGGTTTACTTTTTTATGGTTAATAGTAATCGTTTGTGAAAGATTGGGTATGATCGACAAACAGGGTCACGTAAGTGGCGAAGTAACTTATGCCAGTTGGCCAGCGTCGTGTCAAAAAGGGCCAACGCGCCAGACGGCTGTGCAGCGCCGGTCGGCATAGTGCTCGCCGTACGCACTGGCACTTCTAAGTTTGTTCCAAGTTCGTTCGTAACTACCCTTGTTTGCCCCACCATTCTTATAGCTATAAAAAATTAGGTGCCCTAAATTCTAACGAAAATTGCTCGTTCTGTGAGATCATAATCCCGTTTTATTTGCGTCAGCTTTTGCCGGCCTCAGCCAATCACAACGAGCTGCCCGTACTATCTCACAGGTTCTAGTGTGGGAAAAGTAGCTAGAGTGTCGCGTGCCCATTCTGTTTTCCTCATTATGAAGCTTATTTTGGGGAAGTTTGCAAGTGGTATGTGTCGGTGTTGTTCTAACGAGGCCGCCTTTCGGAGGAAGCAGACTTGTCTCGGTGGCCCCTTTGAATGCGTCAAGTGGCGCTCTGCCGCAGCTGAAATGGCGTGTCGGCCAGCAGCTGGATGGTTGGTGCATGTTTCTGACACGCAAGACAGCCATGGACAAGACAAGACGTGCGAACAGACGCACCACTGCTTCTATTCGGTGTGCATGGCCTCATGGAGTTTCTTACAATACTCACTGGAGAGGAATCTGGCGCTAGCGTCTATGCGGCTCATATCAAGGCCGTCTGTGTCGTCATGGGCGTCCATTATGCCATGCGCTCGCCTTAGGTTAGTCATTGGCTTAGATAGAAACGTTTTAGTGGCCATATATTCCAACATAGTGCCACAAAAACAGAACGAATAGTTTGTTAATACGTAATTACAAAATAAAACAGGCCGTTGCAAAGCTAAGAAAAAAGAAAGCCAAGCGTATTTTCGCCGGAACGGTTGTACCTACTATTCTGCAGACCAAGCTGGTGGTTAACAACAATGTTAATATTTGTGCGGAAACTCACTAGAGACTCTTATTTTATAATTTTACCGTTATTTCAAATAATACGTTGTTTGAAGAGATTGGAAAAGTTTTTGGGCGTGCCTACGAAAACGTCACCTTCGTAGTGAACCAGTGCACGCCCTAAGCTACAGTTAAACAAAACTTCGTACTTTGAAGAAAACTTGTTACTTCGTACTTGTTGCTTCGTACTTGAAGCGAGGTGCTTCGTACTTGAAGAAACAAGAAAACGTGGCGTTAAACAGTCGTAAACGAAGACAAGATGGGACGTGTGCAGGCACCCGTATCTGCCGTATCTTGTCTTCGTCGAAGTACGTTTGTTTTATTTTTATTTTTCGTCAGCTACAACTTTCGCGGCGGCATATCACCCGCTCAGTCATACGTTCCTTCGACTCCTGCATGACTAACGTTAGGTACGATCACGCATTGCCTGCTCATTCACCGAACACGAAGTTGTTACGGCTCACGGCTGCCGCAGAACAGGGAGGATTTCGGCTACCTCGTAGCTCGTAGACGTGCTCATGCATACTGAAGAAAGCAAATCCAAAAAACCGGTTCAGAATCCAATTGTCATGCCAAGCCCACCCAAGACAGAAGCAGGGGTCTTCCCATAACCCCCCACGACGACATGGATTCCCAGGGGCAGTTTCCTCTCTAGTACACTTACTACGAAACTCTATGCATGGTCTGAACCGGAATAGGCGGAATAGGGCAGTGCAGGAAGCATTCTTATTGCCCGTTGACTGAGCCAGTAGTCCCGCACATGAAAGGGCATGAAAAACTGTTTTCGCGAGGCTGTACGTCTTGTCGGAGTTCTCTTCATGCAGTAGTTGAATTCATGCCGTAGACTGCAACCGAGGAAGTGCGCTCGTTAGTTATAAGTGATAATTTTGTTCGGAGCTACCCGAAAAGAAAGAATGTATAAAACGGCATGTGTTCGCAAGTATAATGGCAACCAGCGAACTCCTAGTGCATGGCTCAGCTGTTGAGGCCAACAAGCAGACTGTTCCTTGTATTTCGCTCCAGGCGTGCCATTCCAGGAGACCCGAGTTTGGGCCAAGCTCGGGCAAAGCCGCGCTGTGGTAATAATAAGCTCATGGTAATATTTCGAAGCAGGATTAAAGTGCTTTAAAAACGCGATTCATGATATTTGCTGATTATTTAGGTGGCGTAACCGTTCCAGGGCAACGCACTCGGAGGAGGTACGGCTTGGGCGTGGCGGCACTTTTCCGGGGGTTCTCTCGCTCCACTGTTGCACTGGTAGCTACTAGGGGCAAGCAATTGCAACCACTTTGTTTTATTGCCCCTTTATTTTATCAATCTGTATTTAGCCAGAAAGTTCATTTTGTATATGTCAGGCGTTCACATGCGCTTTTTGCTTTACATTTTTCGTCCTAAGAAGCAGTTTCTGATGTCAGTGCAAGACTCTGCAATCACGTGACTATGGTCGACTAGCAAAAGAATAAGCGGGTGATGGAAACGCGCCACATTCAAAAAGATTGGTGCTGGGTAGTATGTTATGTAAACCCTCCGTCCGCTTCCCGAAAGCGTATAAAATTTCCTCGGGGCACTTGAGTCTGCTTACGTGCTTTGAAAGTGAAAGCCTGAGGATACGTATTATGAACTTCTGTACTGATACATTGTACTTGCGTCCTTTGCTTAGCTTTCGTTTCTTTGTCTTTGGCATGGATTACTTTGACAGGCTTTTTTTCGGCTATACCGTGTTTGCGTTAGTTTTTTCTCTTTAATTTGTTTGTCTTACCGCGTAAATTACTTCAGCAAGCAGCCTGGAACTGCTTGCAGAAGAAATTGTTAAAAGCTGTAACTGTTAAAACCGGTTACAAACTGTTAAAAGAAGCAACTTAAAACCTACATCTTTTGGGCCCCTGCCAGTAAACATTGCAAGTTATTCTGACTCATCTTTGTTTTCGCCGCGCTATACGTGCGACGCTTGTCGAATTGAGTCTTTGTGTATAGCGCGTGGTTGGTGCAACAGACACTTCGAATATTTAACGAGATGTTCCGCCCAGGACACCCCAAATCTCTGTCACTGGAAAAAAAAAGTCGCCTTGATAAAGCAAGTCGAAACGCAGGACGGACGAAGTAAAATACCCCCAAAGAATTTGGCATCTCTTTGTCCAAAGCTCGCCTGTGCAGTGGAACTTTTTCTACCAGCACTAGCTCTTGTTTCAGTGTCCTGACCACAAATTTTCGTCATTTCGCTTAACTTTAAACTCCGCTTATCTGGAATTTTTAGTGGATTTCATGACTCCCAGTTAACGAGGTATTACTGCACCCTGCGAAATCCGCAATAAAATTTCTATCATTGCTTTCTGAGCAAAGAAGTCTTGTTAATGAATCGAACCAGACTTTTGTCTTTATGGTTCTTTTAACGTGTAGTTCTCTTATATTGGGCTACTGAGAAACGGTTAAACACATTGGGCGTCAAGATGTGTGTACCTGTTGTCGACGTCCCCCAGCAACAAGTAGAAAGCCACAATCCCTTCTACAATGCGTTCGACAATGCCAGAATGCACAATTATTGTACCCGAAACATGGAGCACAATAAAGCGGAGCATCAGGGTTTGGCTTATCCAGAGCCTCTTAGTTCAAGTTTCATGTGGTCTGAAGTTTTCCTGATTTCCTTTTCAACTGCCATACTTTACTGTTGTTCTCTTTACACTCCAGCCACTTTGTGGGCTGTTTAACTGCTACAAATACCGGAGGCGGATTTGAATGCCGCATGCTGGAAACGATGAATCTTCCATTGAGCACACGCTGAATGCGTCATTTATGCTTTCGCATTAAACAGTTTGCTAAAAGTGACTATAGAATGTGGAAGCCGCCAATCGAATGGGCCGGGGCGATTCTATAAACCGCTGTTTCATTAGCTAGTGTTCGTTTAAATTATCAACTCTGATAAAATCGTCGTCTATAAAACCGGGTTCCTTAAACTTTTTGTCCCCTTTTCAGGTTGCTTGGTAGAGAAGTACTTCTCTACCAAATCACTGGTGGCTTATGTTTCCAGCATGCTCAGAAATTGTAGCAACGAAAATCGGAAGCTTGCAGTGGTAAAAGAGGCGGTGGTGCGAAATGTATCACTAAGCAGCAGCAGCAGACGAATCTTACGACAGGGTGTTTTGTCACTGGAATAGCCGTGAAAATGGCCACCATGCGAAGGATTCTTTCGCGCAGCTAGAATACCATGAAATGATTACAACTTAGTCATGTCACTGACTGTCTGACCATCAAACATTGTCCCATATCAGATGCAATATTTGCACATCAATCGATTTCGAATGCGTTCCGTTCACACATTCTCCCTCCAATTTTTTTGCTCACCTAAGAGAGGATCTCCTTCCTTACGCCTATGCTATGATCAGGTTTGTGTATTCAAGTGTACAACAAAAGATGTTAAAACGAAGATTGTACTTTACATCCGTATCGTGACGACTGCTCGCGTACCGGCCCCGTCAATCGTCGCCACTGCCCATTCATTGCTGACACACGGCCCACTCGCTGTTGCTCGGCAGAATTCATTGATGTAATGCGCAGCTATCTCCGCACGTAAGGCCGTGCTCGCCATTGAATTCACCTTCGCTGTCACGCGTCGCCGTAAATTAAGCCCCAAACACGTATATCGTGTATGCGTGCCCGCCAGCGTGCATTATCGCACGTCGGCGAACGACGAAGCACGAACATACGCTGCCGCTCACTTTTTAAACCAAAGCTTTTTCCTCTACCCCCCAAAGGTTCTTTCGCGACCGCTGGTGTCAACAGAAAACTCCCGCGAACAAATAAAAAAATTTACTGGCACCGCTAGGAATCGAATGTGTAACTAATAGAGTAACAAAGCCAGAGCCCGTTGTCTTACCGATTTAGCAACGAGCCCACGCGGAGGCAGGGAAGACAAGTGGTGCACTGACCAAGCACATCTACGGGTTTAACCCCTGCATTCTCGCTGAATGCCACGCGATAGCGATTAAAGGAAGCTCACACCAACCCATGGCATCTCACTTCTAGTACGCAAATGTGCTAAAGCCTGCGGCTTCCAGTGTTCACGTAAAAAATATCAGCTTCTTGTCGTCCGCCGTCATGCCAAACGACCCCTCAAGGAACACATCCAACTACTTCTTGATGGCCAGGCCATCACTCGAAGCCCCGGAATCAAGATCCTGGGCCTACATCTTCAGGCCAACACCAACAGGCGTATCCTTGCAGCGCCTCAAACACAGCATCAATAAAATCATACACATGACCAGGCGAGTTGCCACCAAGAAGCGAGGCCTCAAGGAATCTGATACCCTTCAAATGAATCAACCTTTTTGTCCTCTCGAGAATCACTTACGGCAATCCTCTGTCTTCTCGGCAAGGAGGAAATAAAGATGCTTTATATAATGATTATGGGGGCGGTTGAGCAAGCCATTGGTCTTCCCGTGAGTGCGTCCACAGAGAGGCTTCTTAGCACGGGGCTCTACAACACGGTAAAAGAGCTGATAGAGGGCCATCTTTCTATCCAGAAGCTCCGAATGAGCAGAACTGCGGCGCGTCGCCACATTCTTCACCAGATTGGCTGGGCAGCACAGAATATCACTCCGCTTGATGTACTCCTGGACTTTAAACGACAAGAATTAAATATACTCCCTTTGCTTAGAAATATGAACAAGCACGGGCTCAAGCGCTCAACACCACCGTCGGTGGGTATCATGCAGTTATCTACACAGGCGCCTCCCAACATTGAGGGCAGCAGTACGCCATCATCGTGGCTACCTCCAGAACCAACATCCTTGCTTGTGCCTCACTTAAGACCGAAGACATGACGGCAGCAGAAGAGGCAGCCATCACCTTGGCTCTCACTCAACCAGGGGTTCGTAAGGTAGTCACCGATTCCCAACAAGCCTACCGGAATTCCCAGTCGGGTTCGGTGTCCCGACCTGCAATGCGTGTGCTAAAAACCACTCTCTAAATGGTTCCGTTCAGCTTATCTGGACACCCGGTCACGCTTCCATGGAGGGCACCGAATACGCCCACCAAGCCTGCACTTTTACCCCCCGTGCTATGGAGCTGCACGAGGACAGTCACCCGCTTGTCTCGTTCATGGATATAACCTAGCATTATCGCCTTCTGAGATAGACCCTACCTTCGCCTTACCCTGATCTTTCCATACAACAACAAACTACCCTACGGCTCATACAATCCGGCTCCTTCCCACACCCGGCGCGTCTTCACTTCATGCACCCGAATCGCTGCGACGCTGAATGGAAATTTTGCTCAGAAGTAGGAACACTCTGCCACATAATCGGGGTGGGCGACTTTAGCTTTGAGCACCCTTCTCTCTTTCCGTCAACTACCGAACAAGAGCAATAGCAGATGCTGCACCCCAGCCCTTATCTGCCTACTCATGCTTCAGCTGGTGGACAGAGCACAGGCGGCGCGGACTGAATATGGGCTACAGTGAAGAAGGAACCACTCCCCTCGGCCGCACTCTGGGCCGTTCAGAAATCTGAACAGAGGTACTTCCTCCTCCTTCTCCTCGTCCTCCTGCTCCCCTTTCTTTGTCTCTGCCGCCGATCTTGTCGCCTCCGTCCGCGACGGCACAGACGCAGAAGTGAGATCGTCTAACACCGGGTTTGAGCTTTAATTTTATAAAAAAAAGAGTTTCTACTCATGTGCTACACCACTACAACTCAACCAACCACCGTTCATGCATCATGCTTTAATTTAACCTTACCAAGAATATCTCTTTGAAGTAATGGAGGGTGTGGTTAAGTGTATTTTACTTCTCTCTGGTTTCACTATTTGTAGAGCGATGTGAGTGAATTTAAGTGACGTCGCATGGGTAATCGTTGTGGGTGCCGTTTACAGCTTTGCTTTCCAACCACATTCACAGGGCGGATTGGCGCTCATTTTTTTTATCATGCACTGCAGCTTTAACCTGTTATATATTGCTTCAGTATTTCACCTAAATTCACCGTTCTCTTCAATTAAATGCTCAGAACGTTCAGTCTTGCAGAATGATTAACGACACAACTGCAGTCGCTGAGGATTAAAAAACAACACACCTCCTTGCTGTTCATATTCAACAAACTTCGTTGCAAGTGGAGCCTCGTCCCGTTTTCCGCAAAATGAAAAGAAGCCCACCTTTTGAACACACAAATGTTTGTTCCTCTTAAAGACGCAGTTCTGAGCAAGATGACGGGCCTCGTGTTGTGTGAAGCAATTTTTGCGTAGTCTAGTCTCCTAAACATGAACCCACAGGCTGCCAAAAATGTTGAAGGAAAACTCCCCAACAGAGTGAGTGACCTGGAACTAGCTGAAGGTCATTCGAGCAATCACAACGCTGGGAGCAAAAGGTCTCTCGAAGGCAATGTCAGTTATCTCGCCTGCCTCTGCGTCTAATTGCACTGCAGCGGGAGGGACACCATCTCCATACCGACAAATTTAGTTACCACAAACTTCACGACTACTGCCTCATTTTGCCCACGCCACTCGAATACGTAACTACGATTGCATTACCTGTGGCTTGAAAAAATTTTCTGGTTGATTTTTTACGTTGATCACTAAAATGGTCATTTTATAATAAGAAGCTGTAAAAATGAGCTACCCGCTGCAGTGACTCAGTGACTAGGGCGTTGCGCTGCTGAGCACGAGGTCGCGGGTTCGACTCCCGGCCGCGGCGGCCGCTTTTCTGATGTAGGCGAAAAGCAAAAACGCCCGTATGTACGAGATTTCGGCGCTCGTTAAATATCCCCAGGCGGTCAAAATTAACCTAGAGCCTTCCACTAAGGCGCGCCTCATCGCCTGCGTTGCGTCGGCGCGTTAAACCCTAATCAATCAATGTAAAAACCAGCTGACGAGTCCTTTTCCGCGTGTGCTCCTCGAAGCTAGAATTGAACAAAATACTTCGAGCCCTTCGACACAGAAAAAGCGTCTTCTTAAAACCACGAATTGTTTTACAACAGCCACGTCTATCTACAAACACAAAGCATGTCAGAAAGAGCCAATCAGAATAAGTGGAACAAAACTTTTTGGACAGACGACCTACAATTTTAATGCCGCATCACCCAGAAAATTTCCAGGACAATGCTGCTGCCTATGATATATCACAAGTAAAGTTAGGTTAGAGCAAATGACACACAGAAAAAATGAAAAGACTGGCGCTATCTTCAACTTTCAATCTAACAGTTGTGGTTTAAAACAGCTACCCAATTGACCAGCAGCGCATATTAAGAATATATATCTCCGTTGGGGATGACGGTGGTGTTTTGAGTACTCACGAAACATGTCCCTAAAGTTTCAAGGACTCCTTCTCCACGAAATGAACGGAAAGTTTATTGCTGTATCTCATCCGCGGACATCACTAATCCAAAACCGTAAAGTTAACATCCTCGCGAATTGACGCTAATCATCCGAGAAATCTCGAGCGTAATGCGGTAGCATTAAATGGTTCCTTGAGCGAAAAGGCTGGCGTCCGACATCCCATCTTGTACCAATGACATTCGGTCCGCAAGTCAGTGTCGGCCGGCCACTTTCGGAGCTTTCGAGAACTTTCGCACCAACCGACAGGGTACTAAGCCACCCTTATTTACGAATAACAACTGATCTGAGGGAGCATTTTTTTCAAGAAAACATACCCGAAGTATGCGTTTGAAGCCGCGACGCTACCCGCTAGGCCACTTTTTTTGTTACCGTATTTCCAAAAACACACGCCGAGTCAAGGATAGATTTAAAGCCATCTGCCTTACCTTGGCTGACGGAAAACTTGCAATAAACATCAAAAGTATACAGCTATCCCAAAATCGGTAGCCATTCCTGGTCATGGTCTTGTAGTTCGTGGATATTATACAGCATGGTTTTACTTTGTGGAAAGTACTTGCTCAGAGTGAGCGCTTGAGGATCGGCATGTCGTACTGCCACCCTCGACTTCCTCTACTGCCATCCTCGACCGGCAGGCATAGAGTTTATTTTGTCGAGTATTCTCTGTACGCCATGCGTACTCTGTCCTTCACAACCTCTCCTATAGAGGTTGTGAAGGACAGAGTAAGCCTATAAAATTCCAACAATGTCTGACTCGTGGGTTAGCGCTCCGTCTTTGTCGCTTCTAGACCCAGAACTGGAGTATCTTGGTGAGTGGTGAATGAGAATGCGCACCTGTGCAGCTGCCTTTTAGTGTGTTTATCAGTCATGTTTTATTGCTATCTTTTTACCTTCACTGGCTTTGTTTGTTAGTTTTGGTTCAGATTTTGCCATGTGTTTTTTTTGTTTTTTCCCGCTGTTTTTGCGCTGCGACGATGAATTAATACAGGTTGCTCAATGTGTGGCCGCAGGCTTTTGATGCATCCCCATATGTGATTGGTAAAGCATGCAGATGAAGTCATATGCACTATATGCAATGGTGATAAACAATTTTTAGGAAATGCCCTCTGGTGCATCCAGATTTGAATGCACTTATGCGGGGATTATCTCGTGTATTTGGCGGATAACAACCTCTGTATTATTGCTGTTACATGTAACATTGGAGTGAAGCTGTGCAGCTTCGATAGCCGGCTATTCATGCAACTTCGTGACTACACTTCGCGTAGAACAACTCCAGTTGGAAGCACAACACGTAGCCAACTTGGACGTACCACCAAAATAGCAGCCGGGGGATAGTGCACGTAAGCAAATCACCTGCATTTGCAGCTCGTTCATATCCCAATTGATTACTTGCCTGAAGAAATGCACCTGTGGTAGTTCCGACTTTACATGCATGGAGCGCACTGGAACAAAAAGTAAAATACCTAGGCATTTAGCCTGAGTTCCTTCTGCTAGTCCTTTCTGAACCATTCAACGTCACTTATTTTTTTGCATAACGAACATGCACCGCCAAATGAAGATAAGGTGTGTTGAGGAAGAGTCTGTGCCGGTGCTGCCTGTAGCAGGTGAGGGCACTTAACGTCACGCAGCAAGTACCATTAATTTTCTCAGCAACCTTCCCAAAGCGGGAATAGTACTATTTATTCTATGGTCATTCGTTCGTATCAAAGTAGAAAGTGAGAGTAGCAACATTGTGGTCTATTAAAAAGAATCTTCTTTCTTAACATTGTCCTGTTGTCTTTCAGGCTCTAATAATTTTTGCTGAGGCTTGGGAACTGTATGCGCACAGTTTTAAAAACAAACGTTGAAGCCTTGCATTTTTGCTGAACGCTTTATGCTGCTGGATGCATAATGTATTTTAGGGGTGGCAGGGGGTCTTTTTATTTGATTTTCTACTTAGCTTCTGTTATGTGGCTGCTTGATTCGGCACTGAAATTTAATTTGCAATTGTGATACATAAAGGGAAATGAAGCCTGGCCTTTTTACATTTAGGTAACTCGCGTGTACATTTATGCTACAGGAATTTTAAAGTTGTGTTTTTATGAATTCATGACATAAACGTTTTTAGTATGTGCTTACTAATGCGGGAGGCTTTACATATCAAACGTCTGCCTTGGTTGCTGCGATGTCTTTTCTCACATCCAGCTACCAAGGTAGTGTTAGTCTTGCTTTGCAGCATCAGTCAGTTTCTCACGCTTAACAGGCATTGGAATAGGTTTCATGACGTTCTTATTTAAATAGCGCTAAACTGTAGCTGTTTATCGTCATACGCTCTGCTCACATCTTTTGTCCATCTTTATAACAGATGCTTCTTTCGACTCGGTAAGTGAAGCGTCGTGCATCCCCACTCATGAGTCCGGTGGCAGTGGAAGCGGGTCTGCGACAGACATGCCAGGCAGAAACACACAACATGCATGCGTTCAAACTGGGGCTTTTTTCACCTGAATTCAGTATGTTTGCCAGGCACACGAAAGATGCCCATGGTGGTGACATAAACCTGTTTGTGTATAACATCTGTCATTCTCAATTTGTGCATTTGAGACAGCACCAAAAGCATTATGGTGTATGTAAAAAGAAACATTTGTCCCACCATTTTTCTAGAGAGAATGAAGCAGTTGCTGACACAGATGAACCAATTATTAGCTCTGATAGCGAGCATCACAAGGAACAGAGCTTGGATGTGCATGCAATGCTTGTAAGTCTGCAGAAGGCCAGAGGGCCAGAACAAGTGTCCAAAAACTCTAATAGATGATATTGAGCAAGAAGTACAAAACATATTACAAGCCGTTGATGTGTCCATCGACATAGAACATATTTCGACAGACCGGAAACGGAAAGTGTACTGCAAGAAAGCCGGCATCTGGCGCTCACAGTGCAATACACCTTAAGGTTGCTGGTCATAATTGTATTCAGCCTTTACTTCGCTTCATTATTCCCAATTGATATTTTTTCAAAATAAAAGATGCCCATTACTGATCTTTGGGTGCAGTAAATATTGCATTCATTTGTTATTCTAGCCCACCTACATATAATAGCAGTGGAATACTGCTATCTATAGTTCAACGTTTTTCAAATGTGCTTTTATAATGCTATTTCAATTTACTGAATTATTTCAGTGGGACGAGATTCCATAAGAAGCATCTTCCGGGCCAAAAATTGCTTGGGGTGAATCCACAAGGGCCATCTGTGGCATGTAAACTGATGAAGCGGCATTCCTAAGCCTTAGAAAAGCGCTTCTTTGTCTGACTGCATATTACGTCAAAGACCTCACATATCCACCAGATTTTCGCCAAACGTTGGGCCTGATCCAGTCATCAATGTGTAAAGATGTATTCCCTCCCTGTTCGGCAAGCAGCAATCTGCTAAAAATTCTAAACAAAATGAAAGAGCTATTTCATTTTAGCGGACCATTCTATGCCCTTCCATAAAAAGAAAACTCCATTTCTATGAGCTATAAAACAAGCTGCCGGTATCGCGACTTTGTTTTTTGTTTTTTTTTCAGTATAAATTTGCAGCTGTCAAGTTCCCTGCCCCAGAAGTGTCATCTAGACTTTTTTAAAAAACCAAAGTATCGCGGTTCCCCGCGATACATCATGAAGGTGCATCACAAAAGCGACTACAGCGTAGCCTTTTTTGCTCGTGCTACGAGTCTTCTGATGTCAGGGTGCCTTCAGGATGCAGTTGTCCGCGTATACTCAGTGTGATAACCTAGTACAAAAACATTTTGTAGTTGCGTTCGAGTTTGCACTTTGTATCTCAAATAAAAGAATACATTGTTCCTGGAGCATGATGTTATTATGGTTTGTGTAAGTAATTTTCATCACACATTAGTGCATGCTCATGGATCTCAGAATGACAAAAACATGGCATTTACGTACCCAACTCGGATTTTTGCTCATGCCGCAAGCGTTTATGAATGGAATATCGTTTCAAGGTGGATAATGTAGTATGTAATAAATGGTTTACAACTTAGCTTGCCCCATCGCATCGCAACATATAGGGACTTTTAAGCCATGGGGCCTTAAGGCGTGAGATTTCTAGTTGGCATGCAGTGGAATTATTAGGGTAATTGTCAAACCTATGGCATCTGTCAGACTGCAGAGTCGAAGTATTATTGATCTTGTGCATGAAAAATGAGGTGAAGCTGCTCAGTTGCACAAGGAACGGTTGTCAGACTGCCATTGGAGCCAATGCAGCCCCTTTTTTAGTGATACAGTTTTATAGGAACGAAATTTCAGATGCAGATGGATGTATTTACGACGAAACATAGTGTTATGCAAGGCCATCCCATTTTTATTTGGGGAAGCACCTCAGAAATGTTAGGAATGCCAAATCGTGATCCTTCCCCTCCGTGTACTGTACTGAAACCCGTGAATAACGGGTGCACAAATAAATGAGGCCAACGTAAAAAATATAACATGTCTCCAGTAAGTTCCCGCGTGTATGCTAACGCTTGCACGCAGTCAGTGCGTTCTGGGCAAGCGCTTACCCGGTCTGCGCGAGCAAACGCTACGATATTCTTTTCGTCCTCGCAATCTATAAAAAAAACGTGTCTGGAGTGTCGTTCGACGGCCTTTTAATGGGCGTTGGAGCGCTGTCAACACAGCAATTCTGCAGGCGTCGCGACACACACACTATGTTATATACAGTGCGTGTGTTACTATTGGTTCATTACATTACCGGGGGCGGTATTCTCGTGTTTTGCCCGTTGCGAAAGTGTCCGTTTTGAGCGAGCCCTGACTGGCTGAAAGCAAACAACCTGATGGGATGTAACGCAAGTGCGGCGGACCTACTGCGTTTAACCTATGCTGCTTGGAACTGGCCATTTGAATTTCAAACAGACGGTTTTGGAAGTTCAGTCATGATTGCACCGACCATCGCCTTGTTGTTGGCTCGCCGGCGGATCAAGCGTTCGAGAAGTAATGTCGACGCTTTCGAAATGCCGGCAGAAACATTCCGCCTGCATTTCCGCCTCTCGAAGAAGACTGTGCGGTGGTTGTGCGGCGAGCTGCGGGACGAACTTGATCGGCGGCCGCGCGGCTCATTGTCGAGGACGAAGTGTTATTTTCGTTTTTTCGCTATACCGGTGACCTTCAGGCAGCGGTCGGTAGCGAAGAAACTATATCGCTGTCGCAGCCCTCCCTAACCCAGTACATCCACGCCATCGCCAAGGCCGTCACGCAGTGAAATAAACGACCATCGGCGAGTTCGGTAGCTGTCTAGCAGACGAGCAAAATTATACAAGCACTCGAGATGAAATTTGTAACCTTTTATTGGTACTTGACGATTACACATACGAGCTTGAAGTTCGCAGAAATTACGCCCAACAGGTACGTCGTTCAGAAACTAAAATCCCCACCACTCGCACATTTTTTCACTCGGAGAGCACCACGAAAATGTCAACGGCGTAACGCAACATTCGTGGTCCTTGGAAAAGCTCGCGTCAGCCTGCCGCAAGGGCGTCGATGACGAAATACGTAACGGGAGGGTTGTCCTGATGCACGGTCTTTGTCACCCAGAGTTACTTGGTATAGGAGTTTCGAAACTCTCCATAGGTCCCGTGCATTAAAAAGGGACCCTACGATTTCTCCATTGTTTTGTATTTTTCGTACAATGCCGCCATCTGTTGATGACAAAATAAACTATACAACGTACTTCGCCATTCGATGACGTGGACGAAAAATGGTATTTGGGTGTTTACGGAAATTCGCTGCGCCAATGTGTTCAACGATGCAAGTGTTTTGTATGCATTTGCAGCAAAATTAGAACAAAAAATGCGACCGTGTGGTCAGCCATATCGTCTCTTGCGCATTGCCGTCTGCTGCGCGTCATCTGCGGTCTTCCCGCGGCAAAAAAAGAGTTAGAAATTCGCTCGACGGCTTTACGCAAGCTTGAAACGATTTTTAGAGCCACTTAATCGGCTACTGGATTATTTTTGGCATACAGTGTGCTCTGGGCCGAGGGACAACTGCAAATTTAGTGGTTCAGATCGGATCTACGTTGTTCCGGAGTTCCCGTAGGCAGTTCCACAGACGCAGAAACAATCACAACATAAACGGACAGAAGAAAGCAATGAATAACGTACGAAAGTACAAAAATAAAGAATTATGCACGTTTAACATACAGGTTATGTTACATTGTAAGTTTGAAAAATTAGTGCTTTTCTATAGTACGTGCGGTGGCCGTGCATGGTGGCGCTACCGTACGCACGATCTGGATTTGGGGGGCCAGGTGCGGGCCTTTTTTGAGGCGGAGTTTCACAACTGCCTACACCGAAGACCTCTGATTGCAACCGACCTCAAAATGGGGACCAAGCGCAAAAAAAAAAAAAAAACGAGTAGCTGTAGCATTGTTTACACTTTACTGTTACAGGAAGCAGCTGACTGCAGCTGCCATCTTTCGACGTTCGTCCCCTTGTGGTTAAAGCTTTCAACTTCTTCACAAAAAAACTCTCATCGCGTTTAGATTTCCAAACACGTTAAAAAAAACACATAACGGATAGCCTGACCTGGTTTCAGTTCTTTAAAATACGTTTGCAAGAAAAGCTACGCTATTATCAAAGGCCCACTGCTTAAACGGAAATACGTCACGATGAAACGGACTCGAAACGGACGTTTTCGAAGCGGGCGATTACGTGAATACCGCCTCAGATGCGTAATTTACTACCTTCCCTCTCTTGCAAAAATGAAGGTTAGGGCATGTAACCGCACCGTCAGAAGAGCTACAATGAGCAGAAAAATATTTAGTGCACCATTTCATGCTTGGTATATTGCCACTCATGATAAGACAGCTCTTATTTTCAGCACGACAATGCGGTTTTCGTGCTACATATTTGCAAGCATTTTCATAGGGAACTCTCCGCCAATAACCAAGAATATTCTTTGTAACAATGCAGAAAAACTGTTATCATTTGCCTTTGTATCGATGGAGTGAAGCCATGCATGGCGCATTATACCGTTGGAACGGTCACACAGCATGGCAAAAGGTTCCCACTCGTATACCAATGTGCGTAAATTCCCGCAAATCATACTGTTATGTCTCTTTGGTATAGAGATCCAAAAATGCCGGTCGAAAGAAAGCCACTCGCCGCCGAATGTATGATTTTAGACTCCTGCGTGACGAGCTACAGCACGCAGTGTGTTTATAAGCCCATGTTTGCACTCCCCATCAGCCCGTTGCTCATGGCACAGTCGTTATGATATCCGCCTCTTGGTGTGTGGTAGACCCAGGTTCGAATCCGCGTGTGGTGGCGTACGCAGTATGTGCTTTTGCGTACCTTGTGAGATTTGTATGCTGTGTTGGAGCATCGGTCACGTGATGCTGGCGATGGCCGGAAATACGAGCGAAAAAAACGAGTAAAAGTACTTTTGTCTGGTTGCCTCTTTTTGTGTGAGTTAAAAGCAAGAAGGCCGCTTATCTGAGTGGCCGTATGATTTGGGGACCACTTCTCAAGCGGTAATAGATTTCCATTACGGGCGGTGTAGAAAAATTACGGCCAGCGACCAGCCGAACATGCGTCCCAGCGTTTAAGCGGACCTCTGGAGGGCCGCCTAAGCGCCGGGCTGCGTGTTCGGCGGGCCACGTGTTTGACAGGCTGCTTGCGCTCGAGGCCGCATTAAATGCCGCCCCATAAGCGGCTTTAAATTGACGCGGCGGTTCACCTGCATGCTGGTAAGACAAGGCGCTGAAGGTACCAACGATTGTAATATAGAAGTAGCCAAAGCCCACCCTTGCCACTGTAATGCGCCGCACTTGACCCGATCGGAAATCAACGTGTGCGCGGCTTTACCTCCGCAACCACGAATATTGGATCAGACAGGACGGATGCTGGCATAATTTGTCATCTCTTTCCTCCAGTCTTTCCCCTACTCTCGAGGTCGTCCGCCATCCTGACTAGTCTACACAGTGGAAAATTGCGAGGCCTACGTGCTTGTTGGTTGTGATGGCCGGCTTTCCCGATTCCTTGGCCTCGATCTTATGACGATTCCTTCTTCGGCCGGCCTTTCCAATTTCCCACCCTCGCACCGGCATGCCTGTGTCTGAACGCGTTAAAAGCGCTCTCCCATAGTTTGGTCCGTACTCCGCGTTTCCGGGCAGTTGTTTCACGACAACTTCTCTCTTTCAGGCGTTTTTTTTTTTTTTTTTCTGAAAGAAAGAAGCCGTCGTCAGCACTGGAAAACCTGGACTCTCGGCGGCCATTTTCGGAGGAGAAGATTCTGTGCCACTGGCCTTCTCTGTCATCCGCAGAGAAGGCGACTAAAAAACTCTTACGCTTTCTACGGGCGACGAACTTAAACACCAGACTTAAGACTGAAAGCCTCCAGTAGCAACTACTGAACTTGAACTTTTAGTGCTTCAGTGCGGGGAATACCTATCTGCTCGAATTCCCTTCATTCTCTACTTTCTCTTTTTTGCCTATTTTCCCTTCTTCCTTATCATTCCGTCCTTCACGAGGAGACGTATTCACTTCAGATTCGAGCCCAGCGAAAGCAGCTACGAATTCCAGTAGCTTCAATCGTATGGGTGATTCCTCGACGCATATTTCTAAAGTACAAGCTTCTAATGTCGCATATACGGAGTCTTCAGCGCGAACAGAACTGCACATGTGTTCCCTACAGTGCAAGTACTAAGCTAAGCGCTAGGTATGCTATTCACGTTCTTGGAGGGAACGTGGCGTTCCATCGACGTTAAAACAGAGTCAACAAAGGTACTGGGCAAGCATTCCTGCACAAACATACCGAGTTCCGGGTCTGGAATCTCGCAGTATGGCCGACGGCCCTACAACCCGTGCAAGGTTCACAATAGCGCACTGGGACGCACAAGCACATACTTAGCGTGTGTGCGTGAGGTAGCTACAGGCGGGTACGTTGTGCTTTCACCCTGTGCGCAACAAATGGAGGACGCAGTTTCCACCGGCATGCACGCGAAGTCAGTCGGCGAACCCCCGACGGTGGGCACCGCTGTCACCGTTGCAAGCGGTTTGCCCTGTCAGTAACGCGCTGCTGTCCGCAGAAAACTTGGCCATTAAAAACGATCCGCGAAGGAAACCGGATGGAATAAATGTAGCGCGGACGAGGGAAAATAGCGGGCTAGGAACTGCCGGTCGGCGCGCGGGGTCCGTTCTCGGAGTCTCCGCGCGCACAATGCTTCTATCGGTTCGCCGCGATTCCAGTTGGACATGTTTACGAGCTCTGGCCAAAGCCGGTCTCCGTTTGTCGCCTTCCGCGGCGGCTGGCCTGACAGCCAGCAACGCGTAAATCACGCGCGCGCTGCAGACACGGCGACAACGCAAGTGTGCGACACGCGCGCGCCCGCTTTCTCTCTTTCGCGCGCCCGTTTCGCGCCCCTTTCTGTTGCATTTCGGGGCCTCGAATTAATGCCCCCGCCATCAGTTTGTTTTGCCAGCTTTCCCCGCGCCGCCACTGCTGGACCTCGCCCTGCAGGTGCACCTCACGCTTGTGCGCCATGCAACCCACCCTGCACTGGCGTGGCTTCGATTGTATCTGCGATCCGCCGCGCGCATACGACCAATATAATCCGCCCAGTCCGGATACGGAAATTCTTTATGTACGCGAGACAACCGTCGGCGCGTGCGCGTGGCGACCACTTTACAGGCACTGTAATTACTTCGAAACTGAAACATGAAACTAAGGTGATTTTGTTTCAACTGTCCAAATGTTACCACCAGTCGAGCCAGTTTGGCCACTACCAATTGCTCTAGATGCTTTTACATCCAGAAACGAAAGGCCTTTCTTAACAGCGTAATTAGTATCCGATTGATAGCTGAGGCTGAATATTGCTGCGAATCAATCAAAACTTGCCATGTGTATAGTTCAGGCTCCCTTCATTAAATATGAAAAGTGTGGAGTAAGGCACGCAAGGTACACCTGGGCTATGCGGTGCGATAGTGAAAGTCTATGGACTAGTTGCTGCCAACTGGACATCCTTAACGTGCCCCGAGCTATCGACACGCGGACCGTTTTGCTTTTCGCCTCCACCGGAAAGACAGCCTCCGCGGCCGGGGAGGCACCCGCGTCCTAAATTGAGAACGAGACAGTGTACAACTCTTAAAATTGTGCATGTAAGCGGCTTCTTCCAAATCGTATTCCCTCTTTCTAGCGGTCACAAATCTCATTTGTGCGCCTCCGCCGTCCTCTTTTTTGCTGCGCATTTATTTGTTTGTTCTGAATAGTGCCCGGTCATTCTTTTTCTCTGCTGATATAAAGCAACTTGCATGAGCAACATACTCAGTTCCTGGTGACAACAGCGCAACAGAAGACGAAGGACTAAGTACGAGGGCGGACACGAACACAGGCGAATACTCAGTTCCTCCACCAAAGGTGACGCCTATTGGTCGGAATACAACACCTTTATCACAGCCTGCTGCACATGAGGTGCACGACACAGCTAAACAGCGTGAAATAAACAATCAACATGCCCAAGAACCCTGGGATGCAGGATTCAGCTCTGGTACCGAGTGTCCTGGAGGGAAAGACAGGATAGGAAGAGCCATGGGTGCATACCAGATACTTTCGGCTAGAGCTTCCCGGCTGGAGACCGGTAACGGGACGACTAAGCCCACCGGCACCATACAGCTTGCACGAAGACTTGTGGCACGCTACCTGATCACCGCTTTCATATTTTTCATACCCTCTGTTTCATTAGTTTGATAGCTTCTGAACTGAGCTTGAAACTTTGTCGTCCGCATGCTTCCCTAGAAGGTGAAAGTCGCTCCAGGTGTTCGAAAGCCATACCGTAATGATAGTTGTGGGGATGTGTGGCTTCAACAAATGGCCTCTGATATTAGCAACTGCTGCGCCGCCTATGCTGCCTTTTCTTCGGCGTGTGCAAGGATAGTTGATAGCCGCTCATGAAACATTCCTGTTTTATCTCGCTTGGTTCTGTCCGTCTGCAACCGAGCGTACAAAGCGTGTCTGTAGGCACGTAATATCTCCAGGACCTAAAGGCGATCAAGGTACAGTGCTCAAACGCCAACAAATTTAAAGGTCACCGGGAACGCGGTTATCCGCGCTTCGCCTTCACCAGTGGCCGCGACAATAGCAGAACACTACCACCTGACGTCAGATGCGAGTACTTTTATTACAGTTCCGTTTAGACGAATGTGATTAGAGGTTAATGTGTCCTTGCAGCGCCTGGCTCTTTCAGTCGTAACCATCGGGGCCTTGTTAGAACATAAACGGTGTCGTAGGAACGAGGTGACTCGTTACAATGCAACCACCTCCGCTTTGTATGTGAATGTGAGGCACACCAAAAGGTGTGACACAGGGGAAGGCTCTGCATCATAAGTGTGCGCACTCTCAGTCAAATAGCTGCTCAGTGTCGCCTAAGAACAACGAAATTTCAGAAAGTCAAGTAATTGCGGCGTGTTTTTCAGTCAAAAAGAAACAGACAAGCTTACACGCGATCGGGAAACTCCTCGAGCATTTTCAGCGATGGTACTACCCTTTCGTATTAGCACGAACCATGCAGGAGGATCCGAATATGCGCGAATCCTGAAGAAATTTCATAGGATAGCTGTAATGCCTAACTAGCGCTGTTCCCGAACGCGGAATGAAGTTACCTAGCGGTTCTTGCAGACATTTTGATGTGCTGTGCGTTTGCATTGCTTCTTTCTTTACTTGAACTAACAGTTGTCCCAAAAACTGCGTCTTTCGTGGAAAAACCTGTTTGTGCAGTACATCATTTATATGCCCAGCACACAAATGGAGAAAAGCACTGTTAAGTTCGTGCCCCTCACTTAATTAATGAAAACCATCGTTGTGATCAGATTAATAGCTTTGTTGTGTGTCTTCGTTTTCATTCCAGCCGGGCTTACTTGGTGGAATGGGGGCACGAGAAAATCAAGCAGGAGCCCTGTGGACTGGTCTGTGTTTTTTCCCGGCGAGAGGGGACCGTTCAACAGGCGCCGACCACCACTGTCGCCACAACAGTGGTGAGAAGCGATGCTCGCTTTTAACGGATGTTTCCCCTCGCAACTTTTACGAAGCCGGCCGAGTGTGTCCCTGATTGCCGCCATTGAGAATGCGCGCAACGGGCATGCGGGATGCCCGTGTAGCCGATGCAGATATTCGAGGCACTTTGAGGGGTCATTCGAGGGGTCACAAGTAAGAATGGAGAAACGCGCCAAGGTGTCTAGAGCTTGTACTGCCCAAAGCTACGTGGCCTTTAATGTTCTCGGTGTCTGCGGCTGTCGCCACGACGAGCAACTGTGCCTTTGTGGCTTGTATGCACGGAACCTCAAAACGAGCCGCCCGAGGTTTTATTGTTGAGCGCTTCGAGTTTTGTTTTCCTGTTTGTTTGTTGGCATGTTTTGCTGGACACCTTCGAGCTTCCGCACGAGTGTGAGACGGTAGGTCACGGGATTATTTGTGTTTACAACTACGATGGCTTATTATTGTGGCCAATCAGTGGCATAGTTTGGGTCAAATAATAGGCCCTCCTCACATTCTGTTGTTAGGCCCTTTTGGCAGGCAGGATTTTTGCAATAAGTAAGGGGGAGGGGAGTACCGCTAAATGCGTGCCTTTGGCCGACCTATTTTTTTCTGATCTTGCCTATCAGTTGTACCTATTTCATGAAAATAAATTATACATTTGTGCATCTTGCTTAGAGTTGATCGTCGTCTTCTACGTGCCGTCCACCACTACGCAGCCAGTCATAATCATTTCATCTTTCGATCATCGGCCCACGATCTCACATCAAGTTTTACCTGGCACTGCTGAAGTTTGGTTTCTGCTACGACCCATATCCCAGTGATTTAGTCTCTCCAGGCTCCGCGTGCCATCCGGCCACGTTCCCTACAAGCTTGTTCTACAAGCTTGTTCCCTACAGCCCTGTTCTAAGAGGACAGGTAGCGAACATTCCGTGGAGGGAAGTGTTCGCTTCATGTCCCCTTAGAACAAGGATACACAGCATAAAACTTTCAAGATGCACTCTTCCCAAATTATCATTCCTCCTTGTCCAATCAAACACTTTCAGAAACGTGCGACAGCAGGCGTCAGTCGGGCGGTGCGACCTTTACAAGCGTAGCTGGTGCGCTTGATTATGAGTGAATTGCTATACCATGTCTCGTATGAGTATAAACTAGACTTAATAAGGCATTGTTAAAAAGGTGCACGGTCAACAAATCACAGCCAGTGGTCAACAAGTCACAATAGTACTCCTGCAAACCCTGTTATCCCCCCTTATGTAATGGCTCCGGGCCCTTAAGGGTATAATAAATGAAATAAATGAAATGAAATGAAATATCAAGCTCTGACTTCGTGACGCTGCCGTTTTAAAGTCACCTCGCGCGCATACAGACCATTTGTGCCACACATAGATACTGCTACATCGTGCCTGCGTACGTACGTTGGGAGATGACACCTTTGCAGTAGCACCAACCCCGTGGCCATAGGCTGTCCTCGGTGCATTGTAAACCTCTGGCGCTGCTTCGGCCTTGCTGGCGTGCTTGCATAGTGGACTGCGCTTGGTCGAAGAAGAAGCTGGCCGTAAATCCGATGTCGAAGAACGTTCCACCACTAGACCCGCCGCGAGTCGCTCCTCAAGCGGCGGTTGCGCACTTGCGGAACCATAAAGGGCTTTCCCCGCACGCACTAGGCGCACCTTTAGTCAGCCAAAAACGGTAGCAGCTGTGGCGTAGGGTTGTGGCATAGGGCATGTGTGTTCGCGCTCGTCTTGCACCTTAGAGGACTATATTCGATTCTCATCAAGACCGACGGTACCAAATTTTGTTTTCAAAGCTATTTCTTTACTTTGTTTCCAGAAATCCACCGTCGGAAAATTCACGTAAATCTGAGCGTCCCCGACGTGCTTTCATTCTTTTGGCCCTTTTTGAAGCAATCGCTATGCTGCCACCAACGCCGGATCTTCGCGTACTACTTTCACATTCAAATAAAAATTAACATCGTGTTTGTGTAATCCATAGTTGCGCTTGTCTTTTCCCCTTTCTTTGCATTGGGAAAAACATGGAAGGGGCACCCAAAGGGGGTGTCACGCACGGGCCGCGTCTGACAGCTGGAAATATATTGCGGCCAGAAGCGACTGTACTTGTGCGCAGCACTTAAGCGTCCGCTGCTGTGGTTCGGCGGTGGCGGCGGCGTCGTAACAGAGCGAACAATGGCAACACCGAAGGCTGAAAGAATTCGGAGCAGGACAGTGTCGCGAAATTGTCAGGGGGAGGGTGGATTGCTGAGGCGGCGCGAGACTCTCCTCCGAAAGTGCGAGAGGGAGGGCGGTATGCCGAGCCCGTGCCAGAGACGTATGTGAAAACCGCCCTCGGCGTCTAGTGGCCCCCTTTAAAGGAAATACAAAACCAGGCATCCATGAACGCTAGCGTCTTGTTCTTCCAAGTTCTGCATGCTGCACGTTCATTGGTCCTTCGGGTCCATCGTCGTCGTCCTCGTTGCGTGGCTCATCCAAACCAGGGGACATTTGCGCGGGAGGTTCAAACACTATTTACAACATGCTCGGCAGCACCGACGAGCTTGAGATAACGACAGAATAGCGCGCGCCTCCATGTGTTCTCTGATCACGTGATCACTTCCTGAGAGAGAGAAGATATATGCGTCTTGACCAAGAAGACTGCAGCTCGCCCTGTGCGCAAATTTCGCATTAGGGAGCATCGTAATCGTCAGCATTTTTTTTTTTTTTTTTGCTTAGGGCATGGCTGAAGACCCGAGGAGCAATCTGGAAGAGGTGAATGGAGGCGGAAACGCGGTGGAAGGGGTAGGAAGGGGTGAAGGGAACGACGCGTGAAAAAAAGTATAGAGTATTGGCATATTGTTATATTGTTAGCTGCTTCAGCTGCACCTAGGGAAAACAGGTTTTTTTTTTGCGCGCCGAGGCGACTGCCGAGCCAGGCCCGGGCATGCTGTTAAAAAGCCCGGCCGCAGTGGGGTACGTCTTTTTGGTAAGCCCGAGGGCGGGCAAGGCCCCGAAGTAGTTGCATTCCAAGGGAGATAGAATAAGGCTGCATGGCGTATGTGGTAATACGACCTCGGAGTTGGGCCACGACGGCGCCGATTCCATGACCGCTGGCATCCATGACCATTCGGCCTTCTGTAGGGGCGGTTTTACTGAAGTGGGCCAAAATTTGTGAGCAGGTTCGCCAAGCTAATAGCGTACCAACGGCCTCGGGTCCCAGAAAAAGGCCCCATAAAAATTGCGCCCACCTCCCCGCGAGGGGAACCCTGTGTAGATGCGACGCATCGTGGGGTTCACTTAGTGTTTCCGTTGGATTGATTATGAAATCGCGTGAAACGTGTCGGGAACGCGTATGATTATTACGTTTTATGATTATTATTATTATGTTTTATTGGCCAATCTTGGTCAATCTCTCGAAGTGGTATGCTTGGGGCTTCGCTGTCGCAACGACCTTTACTCCATCATTGTTGCTGTAAGTGGGAGCTTCTTTTCTTTTATTGCAAGTGTTAATCATTGCCCCATCATGCGTTGTATCAGTAGCATCTTGACGTAGTTTGAATGAGTCAAGGATATAAGGCGCGTTCGTAGCATTTGATTGTGTCTCGGTTTTGTGGCGCAGTGGGAAGAGCACCATGTACCTCGCGTTCCGCCCACAGGGTCGTGGGATCGAAACCGGGCGCCGCTAACTGTTATTTTTTTTTATAGTGTAGGGGGTGGGGTGTGGACGGAGAACGCCGTATGGAGGGACAAGGCGAGTGAATGAGATGCAGCCGCATCTAAAATTTTTAGCTCCCGCTTTTCTTGAGGAGGTCACTGATTGAACTGACGAATCATCCGAATAAACGTCGGATATAAGAACACAGACCAGCAAAGCTACGCACAGCGTCCGTATTGCGCGGTTCTATTCTTCACAGTGTTAAACTCATCGGGCAAGTTGAAATTTTCTAGAGCTGACGAGATTGCCGAAGATCCTGATTCAGGGGTGACCAAAACGCTTCATTGTAGGCAGGATTCGTGCGAAAAAGCAAGAATGTTCGAAGGGCAGGCTAAGTGTATTTAGAATGGTTGCGAAAACACAGCATCAGCGAGAAAAAGCAGTAGAATGCTTTGTTGGGCGTGTTGGTTCATGGTTTCAAAAAATTAAAACGAGCACAAAGGTCGAGGACAGAGAAACGCAGAAGACGGGACGAGCGCTCGTCCCGTCTACTGTGTTTCTCTGTCCTCGTTCTTTGCGCTCGTTTTAATTTTTTTGAGAAAACGCAAGTATGTCGACAATTTGAATACGTTTGGGATACCGTTTACCATTTACTCGGAGGTCGCTGGAGCGTTGGACAACCTGAACGGCAGAATTTAGATTTGTAAAGGTCATCAACCGTGGCGAAGGTGTTTTTTTTTCTTTCTTTTAAAAGGATTTTGAGCCATAAATGCAATCAACAGCGTTGCCAATCAGTGCAAACGGCTACACGTCTTTTCTGTCCGCTTTGTTACGATGCCAGAAATCAACCCAAAAGTTCCATGTGTCATCTTTCGTCTGTACGCCCATAGACGGCAAGGAGGTTCATTTATGTGTTTTACGGGGATTATGTCCACTGCTTTTTGCATTAACGAAAGTTCCGCATGAGACATTCGGTACAGTCACCTGTGGACTTGCGGAGCGTTGTTTGGGCTATTTAATGCGGTGGCTAAGGCAGGGTGGTTGTTTGACCCCAGAGAGCGTTGATAAGCAAAAGAAACTTGCCATATCATGGAGAATCGGATGGAGTTCGTGGGTGTATATGCATTTCAGGAAGTTGAGAGCTGAGCATGCCGTAAAGTTGCTCTGTGAAATCCGCGTTCAGATGTCGCAACGAGTGTAATCTGGAGAGAGAGCGCGGGCGTCGTGGGATGAAGAATTTGACGCGAGTTGAATTCATTAGTGAAGTACTTGTGGACGAAATACTAAGTTACGATATGTAGAATGAAAGAACTTAATTGTGGACGTGCACCGATTGCAGTGTTTCTAGGCAATAAATTAGCATTCCACTCAGTTTATCACGATGCAGTCCTAGCGTCCCTTATTGCACTTGACTCGGCGAAGATTATACGCATGGAATTCAAACTATATTGAAGGACGAAAACTCTTCATGTGCACCGCAAAAGGACAACATAGTATTACGAAATAAAAATCGGAGTACCTTAAGGAGCTGCTTTGAGCAGTAAAGGTACTGTGCAGTCTCCAGCTCACACAACTGAAGCGCGTTCTCACCCGTGGCGTCAAGGTCGCTCTCCACGCGGACAACATTTAAATTTGGAGCGCATCGAGATCACGGAGAGTGAAGTGAAATAAGCTTCAGAAGATGCTTGCAAAAAGATCTGCATACCTAATGCATAAAGAACTTCACCTTTCTTCAGAAAATACCTGAATAGATAGCGTTTAATCCTCGGAGGCCGGCCTCTGCATTACGTACGAACCCGAAATTAATTTGGTATCCAGTTACAAACCTCTCGTGGGCGCCGCAAGTGACGAGGCCACGAAAGCTAATTTCAACCGCAGCACAAATTTTTGGATATTTTGCTGGCGCCCGCTTAGGCAGCGACTGCCGCTTCGTGGTTTTAGTGTTCAAGGCGTATGTTTATGGCGTGTTGCTAGCCTCTCTGTCCTGCAGCAGCTGTCACAAACAAGCAAAAGAGAAAAAAGACAGCAGGTGGCGACGTGGAATAACTACCTCAGACAGTGACTCGGACTTCCTAAAGGGTTGTCGCTTTCCAGGACGATTTCAGAAGCCAGTTGCCTCCCCTTGGATGGGGTATGTCTCCAAGAAACGCTCCGGGTTAATTTAAAACACAGGCTACATGCAAGAACCGATCTCCTGTCACATATCGCTGATCAAAACCACATTTATAGCTTTGGACAAGCAATAAAAAGCATTGACGCCTCAATTTAAACTCAAGCACCGCAGACACTGCAACGGGGCTTCTACCCCCTGACTCTAGTGTGCTCCGCCGGATAAAACCATCCTGGAAAACGTTAAAAAAGCTCATGCCTGGAATCGGTCTACTTCAGATGACGCTTGCACACATTAAAATATTTTACTCTGCAACAACTCACAATTTTACGGATGGTTCGATAACACCAGAGTGCAGTTTGTCAGGAATTATTATTTAATCAGCTAACAAAGCACTGTCATGTCGGTTTGAGAGACTGGCTTCGTCCACGTCGACGGAGTATACGGGATTATAGAAGCCGTCCGATACATTCTTCGCTAGCAGCCAACACACTGCACCGTCTTATGTGATTCAAGAAAAGCTCTTCAAAACCTGCAATGCGCTAGCTGTATGGGACTTCACGAACATGTCCATCGCGAAGTGAAGCATTACGTCATGTCGCATACGTTGGTGGTCATCGTGTAACTCGCGGCGTCATGGAAAACCCAAAAGCGGATGAGGCTGCCGGCAGGGCCTATGAATGAAAAACAGAAAAAAGATTCTCTTCACGAAACATGATGCATCAGCCATGACTGAGGCACTAGCTCTGACGGGACGGAACCGTTTATGGTCCCTTCCAGAGTACCATCAAAGTTTTTTACACTGCACAGACCCATAAACATGGAACGACTACCACCACCGACTGCAGACGTTGTACCGTAGGCTTCGTCTCGACGCAGTGTTTTCAAACTCCTATCTACCTCGGATAGGCCAGACATTGTAGGGTCGGAAACCCCTCCACACGGGGCGCGGAGGCGCTGGCAACGCTCTCCTGCTTAGTCGGGCGGGGATGAACCTTGCGCCTACGTCCTCTCCCTACGGGGTGACTCGGAACACGCCTGAGCGATCGGGGAGACCACCGGACGGCGCACTCGATATGTCCCGCATTTGGCCACTCTTGGCCTTTTGGTGCATTGGCCGTGGTACCCCAGATGCGTAAGGTCATTTAACCACCCGCGTTGATTTTACATGACTTGATTGCGTTAGTTAGTTACCTAGGATGCCGGGTAAGTCTCCGGGCATTCTCCGTCAATTGGCGGGTTGACCCATGTAAGCGGCGTGACGACTTGCGCCGTCTAAGGTAAGCACACGAGCGCCAAAGCCGCGCGGTCGAGCCCTGAGGCTTGCAGTGTATAGCGGCCACCGCGAGTCCCCTTCTCCTTCCTCAGCGAGCGTCGTGCCGTCATACGCAGGCGCACGCTAACTGCCGCCCGATACCAGGCCGCGCGCACGCTGACAGTTGTTTGCCCCAGGGGCTAGGCGGCCAGTGCAGTTTAGTTCGTGTATCGTGGTTGTCCACGTAATAAACCCCTG
The DNA here is from genome assembly GCF_048455015.1 of Haemaphysalis longicornis. Lineage (NCBI taxonomy): Eukaryota > Metazoa > Arthropoda > Arachnida > Ixodida > Ixodidae > Haemaphysalis > Haemaphysalis longicornis. The sequence continues at coordinate 356,642 of NW_027526290.1, read as the reverse complement.
TACTGTGGAAGTTATCGCTTCCCTTTGGAGTGACTGGCGTACGCGCGGCGAGAGCCCTCCTTGCCTTACTGCTTAGCTCGCTCGGACCTTTGGTGGGTAGTCGCTACGCAGTTCGGTGCTATGAGAGAGCAATGAGAAAAACAGCGGCGCGTTATTCTATTCCTAAGGGTTCTGCTATTCTAAATGCAGTGTAGTGTAGCAGCAGTAACGAAGGATAAGTCCGCAACATCAAGCCCATAATAGAACCATTGTGGCTCACCTGAAACTCTCTCACGTATATTACTAGAGCACGCTGCTGATGCCAAATCCAGGTGCTGTTTGCAGCATAAAGGTGAGTGCCTCCACACTGGATCAATAACACTGAGAGTAGTACTTGGACCATGGCTCTCTCCTTCCGCTCAGCGCGGAGTCCAATCCGCGTTGTTTCAGTTCAACGAGGACATTGGGATATCAACGACAATGTAGCCCTTCCTTCATTGCAAGAAGCTTTTAACCCAATGCCCTGAAGCAGACCTGTATTTATTTCTCTGCTACTCGTCTACTACCCCCCCCCCCCCCCCCCCCCCCCGTCTGGCTACGGGACTGCGTAAAGGACCGCTTCACCCTTCAGCATGATATCTCGCGGTTCGCACGCTTGTGCACTGCGCACGGCCTAATTGAAACTGATCAAAAACCACGGTCATTTCCTACAGCCGGGAAAGACACCCATTTAAATTTTCATACACAATTAAAAATGTTACCTTCCTAAGGTTGACGAGTTCAGGAACCTTGGTCTACTTTCCCACAGTACGCTCAGCTTTACTCCCTATTTCAGACAGAGGACTGGCGGGAACTCCGCTCTCTGGGCGCCATGTGCATGTTTTTTTCTTCAGATATTTAAGTTCTCCTACTCCTTTTCCAAAGCTCTATAAATCAATTTCTCTCCCTCAATTGACTATTCCTCTCTTCCTTGGCACAGTTCGTGAAATTCCACGTACAAACCTGAAATATCTTTTAAAGGGTACAGAGAGAAAAAAATTCAATATATAACACCGGCTCGGACGTAGTGCTCCCTCAACCACCACTCAAACTCAGCTACCAACCATTCTTTCTATAAGTTACCGACGTAACCCTTTTTCTACTCAAGCTCTTTCAAAGCACCATTCCTTGTCCTGGAATACTGTCCCAGCCCGTGCTCCGAGTTCCCCTGAAGTGTGCGCGGCCACACTACACTGTAAACGCAAACTAGCCGGAAATGGAGTTTTAATCAAGTAATGTGCCCTGAAAAGTACCTATAGCAAAAAATGTACTCCCTAGGCATGATCTAAAGAAGTGGACGAACCTCCACGGTAGTACCTTTGCCCATCCGGGTAGCAAAAGGGAGGATTTAGAACGACTTTACACCATTTGTGAGATGGCGTTCGGTTCCTTGTATACTACCACGTCCACAATAAACGCCCTATCTGAGGTAATCATCTCAAGCGGGCGGTCGCCATGTTAGTCTTCTGTTGTCTCCGTGCACCAGCACTTCAACCGTGGCCTAATGCTAATTAGAACGAGTAAGCAGGACGCAACGGTTGCACGCAGCTACAAAACCAATACCGTACGTATACCCGTATAGATGCTTCAACCAGCGCGATCACAGGCAGAGAGCGCGGCCGTGTTGTCTCAATCTGTTTATTTTGGCGATAGGTGGTGTCAAACTCTGCTGCTAACGAAGAGGCAGTTCTCGCCGTTGCAAACAATTGCAACGTTCATCTGCTTCGCTTGCTTGCGCACACATAGACGATTTAAATTCCCGTGCCAGCGCGCCAACGCACCCGACTGCAGCGACTCAACTTGCCCTGGCGGCACGACTGGCTGCCCGGATGTATACAACGACGCAGCACGGCCGGTGACTCGGCGCGGCCGGAGCTTCAAGCCTCGCCTTGGGCCGTCGTTTTTTCTTATTTGTGGAGGACTAGTAGTGCCATTTGGTGGAAAGATTTTCATGTGCCCCTGTCACACGAGGAACGGCCGCAAACAGCATTTGGATACGGCGACAGGTGTGGACAGCTCGCTGGTAAGTGGTCTTTCATCAGTCGATACGTTTGTCAAACGTTTGGATAGGGTTAACAGCGAAGTACCCGGGTACCCGTGCCGCTCACCGCTCGTACGCGCACGGGCAAAGAAAAAAGCGCACACTCGTATTATTTTACTTGTTTGTGGGTTTTGGGGTATGCGTTCGCATTCTTTTGTAGGCTGGTTTGCAACAGGGCATTCGAGGTAAAATCGTTTGTCGCGCGCGGCGTCGTTTCAAAGCAACGTGACGGTTACTTCGTGCTGGCGAAAATCAGCGCAGTCAGACGGAAGCGGTAAGGAAGGTAGAGAGGTCGGGGAAGAGGGCGCTAATATATAAAAGAAAGCGTAATGCAAGACGAGAAATATAACACAACCCGCCTGCATTTCTCCGAACTTCAGGACAGAGCCGCACACGGGTACGTTGTCACAAACTCGAGCGTACGACGTCTAAAAGTACCGTATATTTTTTTTTTTTTGCATTTTTCAACGTGACCTGAGCCACTTATCTTCTCATTGCCGCGCATGCAGACCTGATTGTGTCCCTGTGTTTGAGCGCACAGCCATCCTTTTGCGACATAAGAACCAGTAAACGCGAGAAATTGTAGAAGCTAGCCACATCAGAAAAGCTGGTTCCGAATGTGTCAGTCATCCCTCTATCGCCCTGCTTAATCGAGAAGTCGCATATTTAGACGCACATTGAGCGCTATTTCGGTGCTTCTGGGAATGCGTGTTGGGGGTGGGAGGGGGGTCTTAATCCATGTATGATGCGGTTAGCTTTGCTGATTTTTCGCCTTTCGTGCGCCTCAAAGTTCGTTTTGTGGTTTTGTTGTTACGGTTTTTTAGTATTTTCGGCTGAGTGCGCCGAGAACTGTGACGCATTGGGGGCGCGGCAATTGGGCGCTTGGGCATATAAAGCTTTGAATTGTGCAATAATAAACTAGTTGCGAGTGTGCGCTTGTGCCGTCTTCATGTGTTCTTGTCCTCGTTAATTTGCGCGCAGTTTATTTTTCGCAATGCATAATTACCAACTCGCAACCCTTTTACAGATCCTATACTCCGTAAAAATGAGTTGCCTGTCCTTTTAGGTACGGCAAAATCTCGCGCAGCGCATCATTCTGCAAGGGGGCCGTATCCTAATGTCAATGCACACACTATGAAAGCAGGACTTGGACAACGACAGTAGAGAAGGACGACGGGACAAGCGCTCGTTCCGTCGTCCTTCTCTACTGTCGTTGTCCAAGTCGCGCTTTTTACCTTTTCAAGCATAATGCACCAACTTGCCCAACAGATTTGTTTTATGAAAGCAGCTTGCACTTAATGCGTCACATTGTCTGCTGATAAGCATTTTAGATTCGCCCCTCTCATCATCATTCACTTCGTGGAGATGGCGGGATTTTCTTTCATAGCTTGTTGTCACTGCAGTAATTAATAGCAGAATCAGTCCTACAAATCACAGAAACGGTTCGTTTCACGTTACACACTAACACACTTTGCACCACACGGAGGAACAATCGGTTGCAGTGATGAGGCATAAGGGTAACTTGTTGTTAAAGGGTCATTGAAGACAACCAGCAAGTTGATTTCAAACGGAAGTCGGACCTCCGCATAGCCATTTCAGCATTGATTTAGTGCCAAGATGCCTTAAGTGCTGAGAAATCGCTGTTCAACTGCTCATCAAGCGTGACGCAAACAGTATACAAGCAACTGAATACAACATTACCACGTACCAAGCAGTTTGGTCAGTTCCGGTCAAATCGCTCATGCTTCCCCAAACTCCCCTGTCATTTGCCGTTCGAGACCACTAAGCAAAATGTTTCTCCATTGGACCTGTGATAAGTATTTACGCTTCACTGAAGAAGAACATTGGCCTTTTGAGGCCTCGCAAGTTTTGGCGTCGAACGATTTTCTCATGCGTAGCTCGCATGCTCCCTTGGAAAGCGGTACTGCCACCCCAAGTATGGACGAGTAGCACCATCCAGCGGCAGCCAAGAAAGAAGTTGTGCGCGTCAGGCCACTTAAGCCCTTCCGGTGAAAACGTGTTTTTGCTAGTTTCAACCTTATTTTAAAAAAAAAATGCCAGGTGTAAGAGGGGTATAATAGTGTTCCCCGTGAGCTAATCTATCAACCTAGAGAGACTTGCATTTTAACTTCACTGTCATTTAAAGTTGTGCTCGAGTATATTGTGCGGAAGTAATATCTTTTTATTGCTGCAAAAGCCACGATGGTTAATGTACTGGCACTTGGTTTTATGAAGCCTTTGCATTCCGAATTTAAGTACTGAAATTCGCAGGGAACCTGGCATAACAATTTTATTACTGTGCCGAATTATTAAGTTCGTTTAACCATAGTGTCTGTTTTGAATTTTACATGTGGGGCATTTTTTTTTCTTTTTTGCTTTTTCAGGTAGATGTTCCTTTGACTCCCTGCCTGCATTCCGCGAAAGGGGAAATTAGCCTCCGCATCGATGGCCAGAGTGTCTTGACTGCATCATCTTTACTGGGAGGACTGTGTAGTCTGTTTGCATCGTTCTGGGTTTTCAACATTCAATATCCCAAGAAGGCACACAGAGCTCTAACGTTTGTGGAACATGCCTTTTTGGACCTTGCCAGCACCAAACCACGTGTGAAGGCTTTGGAACTGATTAACTTTTATCGCATCAATATCCCTCACCAATATTTTATTTGTTTTCAATCCTGTAATCATTGGATAGTAGTTTAAAGAATTTCGTATTATGTTTCTGACGTTTTCTTTTTTTTTTTTTACTGAACAGGGGATATTTGATGGGCCCTTCTGTATGCTGATAATACAGCTATCTTTTAGTGAAGCAACAATATTAACCAACTAATATAACTTGAAACAATTATCTAAATAATGTTGGCAACTGGTGTCAAATGAATCAACTCAAAATTATCGGAAAAACACGAATTACATGGCTTTTTCTTCTCACTCTGAAGAAGCTGCCGCGATACCACCCATTCTGTTCTATATACTTGCAATTAACCCCTCAGACTGGGTCACTTTTCTTGGCGCATTTGTGTCTTTATCAAAACGCACTGGTATTTTCCGCAGCATATTTCTCGTTCTTTATATTACTCATTTATCCATAGCCATCTCATTGCTGTCTGTCTCCTACATCATTTATCTCTTGTGCCTTTACCATCTACAAAATGCTCGTTACCTTTCAATATCAAATCGTTACACAGCTCTCGCACATTTCACCACCAATTGAAAAAAAATTTTGTTGTTGTAAACCACTGCAATCATTTTTTTCACTTTGTGTACTGAGTACTGATGCGTACTGATAAGTACTCACGCGTTCTCAATCCTCTAGTATTATATAATGATGTCACTTACCATGCCGTTGTGTTTGTGCCTATATGTTTTTCGCGTATTTCCAGTTCTTGTAGTAATATTGTTTCTACAGTTTGTTCAACTAGCACACAGATCGCTCATTTCACCAACTGAAATTTTTTTGTTGTTGTAAACCACTGCAACCATTTTTTTCACTTTGTGTACTGAGTGCTGATGCGTTCTGATAAGTTCTGATAAGTACTGACGCGTTCTTGATCCGCTATTATTATATAATGATTTCACTTACCATGTGGTTGTGTTTGCGCCTATCTTTGTTTTTCGCGTATTTCCAGTTCTTGTAGTAATATTAATTCTACGGTTTGTTCAACTAGCATTCTATTGCTGTCTTCCATTCCTAACTGGCGTGTTTTTAGCAATTTACCATTTTTGCTTTCTTATAGGAGGTCGCCCTAAGTTTTTATTTCGGAGCCTCCTTGTGTACACCATATACCATGTAAACTTGTATGCGAAAGTTCGTTTGAAATAAACCTGAAACCGAGCAAAACCGTGTGAAATCAGTACTCCCGCAGGGAACTAGAAACTCTCCCTTGTGGCCTTGAAAAAACTCCTTTCGGAAGGCCTACAAAACCGCCCCAGCTTTGCAAAACTCCATTCAAAAGAAATATATGCTTCCCTTGAACCTCCTAAAAACTCCCCTCGCGAGGCCTACAAAACGTAAAACTCCATGCAAAAGAAGTAAATGCTTCCCTTGAACCTCCTCAAAACGCCCCTAAAATAACATAAGTACTTCCCAAGGGAGCCATAATAAGCTCCTATTCAACCGCCTAAAAAGTCCATAAACATCACTTAAAAACGCCTTGAGGAAGTAAAGAATACTCCATTTTGATCTCCTTAAATTCTCCCTAACATTTCTTAACACTCCCTAACTACCTCCTTTCTATCACCTAAAAACACCCTGTTTTGAGGAGGTAAACAAAACCTCCCTGTTCCATGTAGTAAAAAAAACTCCTACAAGGAGGATCACTAGAGGACAGGCGAAAAAGAACCTCTAGGGAGTATATGGGTGGAAAAAAAGTTTAGAGTGTACCCCTTTTATAATGGCGTAGCCTGTGTAACTTGCGAAACCTGTATAACTTGTTTTGTGCCCAATTGGATGTTTTTAATGGTTCACTCGCCCAGTTTCGGGCTGAACTGGACAGGGTTTTCTTTTAACTATTGTTATACGCTCTCCCAATGCACGTGCTATTTCCCTTACATACACCGATACTTAAATACTCGCCACAGTTTCTCGTTCGCTCTCTCATTCTCCTTAGCTTCTTGTTTCGTGTCCTCACTTGGTTATTTATGTGTCTTTAGCACAGTGCATTATTTGTCTCTCATTATTTTGTGTATTGTATCGTGCCACTTTCTGTATTCTCATTTCATCATCAGTTTGTTATAGTAATCCCAGTGTAATCTCCGTCGTAAGCTTTGTGCGTCATGTCAGTGCAATTACTGTCCTCCTTTTGTAGGTGTGCCAGCACTTAGACCTCAAGGCTGTTCATAGGCACTGTAAACAAATTTATTTATTGTAGTTGTTATTATTATTTTTTCTCGTGCGCCAGCACAAAGGCCCTCCGGCTGTTCCTGGGCACACTAATAAACATTGATTGATTGATTGATTGATTGATTGATTGATTGATTGATTGATTGATTGATTGATTGATTGATTGATTGATTGATTGATTGATTGATTATTCTTATATATTGATGCCCCAAGGTAGTCATGGCCAAGGAGCGTCACGTAAACATTAGCCCGGTATATTTGAAACATCCTGTTATAGTATAAGCCTGAAAAATTACGGAACTACTTCAAAACTCATTTGTGTAACTGATAATTTTTATAAACTTTGATGTTCAAAAGGAAACAAGGCGCACTGCAATAAAAATTCCGGAACCTACCTCACCGCTTTTTTAAATTGGTTTTTACGCGACCCTACCTTCCACATTTTCTCTTTAATTTTGCGGCTGCAGACAAATGCGTTATCTTTCGCTGTCTGAATATTTCCCCCTGATGCCTACCCGGGCTTTTATTAATGAAACAGAACTTATTTTAAGAAACCAATTTTCGTGCATTTGCAACATCCTACATAATGTAATAATTAAGGCTATTTTGTTAGAAAAATGCAATCGTATCGTCTGCGTGACGCTCGAAATGCACTTGCAAGCGCAATTTAAGCGCGATACACTCAACATCGGGAATGAAATAATGCGAAAGAAGTTTACCCTCCCCCCTAAGGAACAGCCTATCCCTAATGATAGTAATGAGCCATTAACAAGCCATCCAAGAAAGGAAACAAGGCCGATGGGTACTTAAATAACGATTAGATTTGGCAGACGGCACGTGTGTTCCAGCTAAATAACTCATTCATCATGTTTTAACTATCCCCGTCTGTTTTAACGCGATAGCGTTGTTAGGCTCATTTTTCCATTCCTCCGTGGCTCCTAGCCGTCCGCTATCAGCCGTGCTCATCAGGCATCCACGGAAATACGTCACCGCTGCCACCCGCAAGCTACTACTGAAACAGCAACATTCGAGGGCTCCGGTTAACCTGTAATATGGCACTAAGGCAACAGAAGTTTGGACGGAAGGACACTGATACGACGTCTCCTACAAAATAAAGGACACGTGTTTTCACCAGGTGCCGCGACTGCGCGATGAAGTTTGTTCTATGCCCAGTCGGTGGTAGTATGCTCGGCAGACACAGTCTCCAACCATGCCGCAACTTACGTCATCACACCAAAGCGGGTTTCCACCAGAAGATCAGAAATATACAGTTCCGGTAATTCATGCCGTGAGGCTACGCGTGGGCTACGAGGCAAGTCGTACTGGAAGCCTCCGAAAGAATTTTGACCACTTTATGATGTTAAACGTGCGCCAAATATCGACACACTGGCGTTTTTATTTTCTGCTTCAATCAGAAAGACAACCGCCGCGGCCGGGAATCCAACCAGTGGCCTTCGGCTCAGCAGCTTTTTTTTTTCTTTAATGCCATATTTTTACACAGCACTTGAGCCAAACAAACCAAAAACAAGACAACGATAAAAACTGCTAGCCAAAACCCTTGCTATCAGAAAGCGGTTAAAATTGCTTGAGGTACGTTAGCGACTCCCTCACGGACAGCCACTCTGGAGGGTCAGGTGGAGCCCTCCACACTTCAATCATTAATCGCATAGTATCAGCAAAATACTCTTTTGAGCATTTGGCATCAACGCCACGATGACGGATCGCCATACGCGACTTCCAAATTCCATGCAAAGCCAGGACCATGGCAAGGTCGTATGGTACCTCGTTGTCGCGCCTTGGGCTCAGCAGCGCAACGCCTTACGCACTGAGCCACCACGCTGAGTTTTCCACCGGGACTTATGCCGGCCCCAACAGTGGGTGACCTAACTAAAACAAGGGACAAAGGAGTAACGCCGGTCTCTCAGAAATTAAGGAATGCATACATTATAAGCCGTAAATAGCTAAACTAACGCCCACTATACAGCGTCTAATAACAAATTTCCAAAATACTTTGCAATATTCCTACGGTTCTGTCTCCGCTGAAAGCTCGGTTTGGTAAACAACAGATGGCACCACGCGACGAAGTTAAAAATCACCCCAAAGATAGGTACGAATACCCTCACAGAGAACAATCATGGAACAATGCTCGGCGGAGTTCTAGACAAACGGGTAGTTTCCAACTCACAACCGCCAAAAGCAGAAACTCTTCAACCGAGTATTGCACTGAAGCAAAACGTCCAACCAAGAAAGAGCAAGAAAAAGAGAAAAGAAACGATAAGACTCAGGCAACCACTGATCCTGACCAGAATATTGCAGAGCGTGCCATACCCCAAATCTATACCCGCACAAAAGAAAGTGAAAGAAACACCATAATTAGGACAACATGTAAGGCAGTTATCACCGTCGTAATTTTGACCATGAGACGAACTAACAAAGGGTGCACCACCAGGGTAACAAGATGAGCATGCATCGACGGGTCTAGGAGAAGGGCACGGCCATTTACTCGATATAGGGATGAAATAGCAGTATTCGGAGCAAACAGTGGACTCGGGAAGCGCAGGACAACAGCGGGTGAAGGTCAACACGAGAGGCCTTCACGCTGCAGTCGTCCTAAATGGGATGTTGGGGGTAATGGCGATGAATAGGTCCTCAAATTGTGTCTTCCAAAGGCATTTCAAGAAATCGGAGAAACAATGTACTCTCCTAGCACAAAGAAAGCAGATGTAAAGACAAAACCTGGAGGGGCCATCATACCCCTTTTGAAAAGAAACAGGCACCCTACCAGCGTCCCTGTCGACCTTGCTGTGACCGCTTCCGGGATGTTTTGAACCGTGACAGCCCACTCGCCGACCGTACCCCCTTTGACGTGCCTGAGCTCTGCAAGCTGCTCGACTTCTGTTTGAGCAAGACGTACTTCACGTATTGCAACAAATTCTACAAGCAGGCCCGCGGCACGGCGATGGGAGCTTCAATATCGGTAACTACAGCTAACCTTGTGATGGAGGCCATAGAAGAAAAAGCTCTGAGTTCTTTCACGCCCGCCCCACAAGTTTTCTACCGTTACGTGGAGCGGCTGATGTGTGTGACCAGTTGGGACGAAGTCCTTGGAAGCGCGGTTGCGTGACTTGAAAAAAGAATCTACATGAGCAGGCTGCCCTTCAGAACGCACAGTCATGAACAAATATAACGCGAGCACGAAAATATGAACCAGAGCCCAGAAATAGCGCGATTTCTTTCCTGACAAGTGAAACTGTTGCGTGGCTTAATTATAGTACCAAAGATTGAAAATGTGTTTTTCCAAGCATACCACTTGCGAGCCATTATTTTATCTCCCCTGTACATATACTTCGAATTTGCATGTTCTGGTTCATATTTTCGTGTCCATGACTGTAGCTGTAGAGACCCATGTACGTTGTACAGATTTTGTGCAAACTGGTCCATCACCCCCCCCCCCTTCCCCCCCCCCCCCCCCCCCCCATATTTCTCTTCGTTGTTCACACATCTGGCTAGCCATGCTGAGGTTTCGCCCTGTAGGGTCGTCAGCGAGAGAAGGCGTGAATGCGTCTCACCACGGACGTGCCACAAACAGCGCACGAGCGGGACACGACGAAGCACTCGCTCACATTCGAAACGCGAACACGGCGAACACCTACTAGGCCCCACTCTACGAGGCCCCATTGTTCGTGGCGGGGAGACGTGAGCGGCAACAGGAGAAACAAGTTGCCCGCGGCTCGGTGGATGAGACGGACTTTCATTCGGTCTCCGGGGGCACTCCGAGGCCACTTGGCGAGCAAAACTTGGCTTCTTGGTCATTAGACGGAGCAGCCTCTTGTGCGTCGGGTGCCAAATTGATCTGACGGCTACCAGTAAATGCACATAATGGCATGCACGGTTGTGTTGTTTGCACTTCTCTCTCCCTCTTGGTTCCATTCGGGGAATATTTTAACGGCGTAATTTGGTCCAGCACCGCTACTGTTGAAGGATGAGTCCGGCGATGAAGCAATCGAATATTTCAGATGTTTAAATGTCAACTGATTTAATTACTGATACTTAGATATAAAACATAGAGGCAAAACGTTACAACTGATACATAAAAATAGGAGAAAACAGGCAATCAAGAGACAGACAACCGATTTTTGTCGAGTATATATTCTCTATACCAAATGGAAGGGCATCACTTAAAGCACCTTGAGGAGAAACGGTTTTGCTGATAATGCCCTAGAACTTTTAAAATCGAAATTTTAGATCTGCGAGCCGTATGTGTCCCTCACAAAAATGATGCTGGCAACCATGACATAGAGTAGCTCGGCAACATACTTTTGTCTGTATGCGAAATGAAAAACGATATTTAAAAACTTGTCCCCAGCTAAAAAAGTTTGAATCGCAGGCTTTCCTGCTCCGTTATGTGTTTTTTAATGCAACGGTCTATTTTGCACGAATGCGCCATCTGTTGGGTTAGACGATAGGTAGAATCTGGCTTCACGTTGTGGAGGTGGGCAGTTCGATTCTCCCCGGGCGCAACGTTGTTTTTTTTTTTTTTAAGCTGCCGTTGGCGTATTTGGGAACTGAAATCAAATATTTTGGCAGAACAAACGCCTCTGCCTCAGGCAGAATCGTCAAAGCTCCTTCACTAGGTCTGTTTACTGAACGCTGCCGTTGATTCTGGGCATGGAGGCTCATGGGAACAGGTTAAGCGCCAGGCACAACTGGAGGAAGGAAAACAGTTTTCCTTCCTCCAGTTGTGCCTGGCGCTTAACCTGTTCCCCTGATGAAGTACCAACTAGCTCGCATCGACACATTAATTGAGTTCATGGTGGCTCAGCCACACTGAGAGCAACCCAGCGGCGGCGGGCGGCGTGTCTTTAGAATTTTCAAAATAATGTTTAGAAATACATATACAATTTTACCTTGTACAAATACTTGTGTTAAAAGGCTTTCAATACGTAAATAAACATTTCAGCAGTTACAGTAGCTGCTAGGTTTGCAGGTCACGTGACAGGGGCACATTGTAGTGGCAAGTTTCGACACTACGAACCGCCACCCTTCCGATTTCAGGAAGTTTGCTGCCAAATTAAAATTATTTCCGCCGATTTGTTTAGAAATTGCTTGTGGTTACCGGGCTATATAAAACGCTGGCTTTCATATGAGCTAGAGAACATATACGCGACAAAAATCGGCTGTCTGTCCCTTTAACGAAACATAGTTGGCGGGCGAAGGGCTCCCGGCGTCTGGCCCCGACGACCGGCAGCAAGTGGTTGCCCTGGTGCAGCTCGCCTTCAATAGCCAGCGGAGCCGCGTTATATTCGCGTCAAGCGTCCCGGTGGGGGACGTATTGGGGGAAAAAGCGCATCCTGGAGTGCACGGACCGAAGAGAATAAGGCACACCCGCAGCCAATCCGCGAGACGCTTCTTAGCTCCAATCAGCTACATTTTCGAAAGGAAAAAATGAACCAATCACAGAAGACACAAAGTTCAAACTCTAAGGCGCCCGCTTCCGGCAAAAGAATTACTGGTGAGAATAAAGTAGTGCATACAAACTCGAAAGGGGAAAAGACAGGCGGTCGTTTGAACCGGACCGAGGGTTTGGAGCACAGAGCGGCCCGCGTAGATGCAACGGGGGGATCGGAGACGCCACTGCGATGCGGTAACCTAACCCTCGCAACAGCCGCGTCTCCTGGTCGGCCTACGGGCAAACACACACCGGAGCAGTTTTTCAGAAAAAATTACGCCCACCTCTCCTCGCGGGAACCGTGGTGTGATGCGACGCTGAGGGGGGTTCAAGCGCAAGCGGAGAGCAACCGTCGACCGAAAGGCCACCGGAGAGCGGCACACCGGTTATATGCGCAGCGCGCCCGAAGGAGAGGAGACCGCGGAAGAGAGAGTACTGCACATGCGCCGGCGCCAGACACACTGGCGCCGGCGCACCCAACACAATCCAACACAATCCACTTTAATCCAATCCAATCCAAACCAATCCAAACCAAGCCAAGCCAATCCATTCGAATCCAATCCAATGCCCCTCGCGAGAGAGGGGCATCGGAGAGGAGAGGGGGTGAGCGGCGGAGAGCGCAGCTCGCGCTGCGAGGAGAATGGGGGAGGGGCGGACGACAACAACGCCGACTGCGCTGCATTGCCCAGGCGAGTGAATGAGATGCAGTCGCATCTAAAAAGGGGGCCAGGGCCTAGCCGCGTCCGAACCGTCCTCACACAAAACACTTAAAAGCAAGAGCTTTGGCGGCGGGCACAGAACTCAAAGCAACCAGAAAACATCAACAGACCTCCGCTTCACCACAATATGTTGCCTCGACTGCGCTACGCCTCATTAGATACGCTGATGGTGGTGGAAATCAAACATCCACCCGATTCCACTGGTGATCAACCCAGCATTCATTCCGCTGGGCACCAGCTCGGGACAGAAACTGAGGCTCTTGAAAAATATAGCAGGGCTCCGAAGCAACAAAATAAGCAACTTGGTCAGATTATCTTGCTCGGCAAAAGCGCACGGAGCATGAAACCCGACAACTGCACGGCTTGTGGTGTGTCTGCTCCTGCTGTGGCTCCTGCTGAGGCGTGAGCCGCATTTTAACTGCGGCCATAAGGGATACCACTGCAGCCTCATTTCGAGAACAAACATCGCGCAGCCAAGAAAGACCACTAACGACTACTGCAGCAATGCGCCTGCAAGATTGACTGTCAGCTCGTTCGAGCACTTTCGAGGCGAGGATCGTGTAAGTTTCCATGAGACGCGTGTGGGCAAAACCAAAGCAAAGAAACGCAAAGCAGTCATGTGTTTCTCAGGTACTCCCCAAGCAGACAGATAAGCCTTTAAGTCGTGTTTAGTATCTGTGATCTAAGACACGAAGAAAGCCTCCAGCGCTGCAGTTTCGTAGCACGCAGCGCCCTCACATGCCCTGACCCTGTGCAGTGTGCTACAATGGCAGACGATCCACGTTAGGGCACGCTTGAATTTCTTGACTCTTATTAATGTTAATGACAATGTCAATATTGTGGCAGTGGAAGTGGTAAGCAATTATATCTGCTTAGGCTAAGTAGTGACCCCGGATCCCAACCACGAGGCAGAGATAATTAAACGGATAAGAATGGGGTGGAGTGCATTCGGCCGGCATTTTCAGATAATGAATGGCAGCCTATCATTGTCCCTGAAGAGGAAAGTGTATAACAGCTGCATCTTACCGGTGCTCACCTACGGGGCAGAAACTTGGAGGCTCACTAAGAGGGTTCAACTTAAATTGAGGTCGACTCCGCGAGCAATGGAACTTAAGATGATAGGTGTAACGTTAAGCTACAAGAAGAGAGAGGAATGGTTCAGGGAACAAACGCGGGTCAAGAACCTATTAGTAGAAATTAAGAGTGAGAAACTGGCGTGGACAGGCCATGTAATGCGAAGGCCAGACAACCGTTGGTCATTAAGGGTAACAGCGTGGATCCCTAGAGAAGGCAAGCATGGCAGGGGGCGACAAAAAGTTAGGTGGGCAGACAAGATCAAGGAGTCTGCGGGGATAAATTAGTCGCAGTTAGCGCAGGACCTGGGTAATTGGAGATTAATGGGAGAGGCCTTTTCCCTGTAGTGGGCGTAGACAGGATGATGATGATAATGACGATGGTGATGATGATGATTATGATGAATGTTAATATACCCCCGCAGGCCTCCCCTGGTCTGACGAACCCCCTAAACAGCTTGTTGCTTCATGCGTTCTACCTTCGGGAAGTACAACGTCGGGTCAGCTGGGATCGATTGCAGAGACAACACGTGTCTTTTAATAACGGCACTCGCATCTCCCTCATCACTGTTATGATCCCAGGAATATACTGTCTAGGGACCCTATCACTTCCTCAGCGCGCCGCAGGAGCTGCTTTGCACAGCACCGCAAGCAATGTCCCATTTTTATAACAGCCCTCAGATTTTTTCAGACAAACGCGACACTTGTTGAGGCCGCAATTGCCTTCGGCAGTAAATGATACAAATATTTGGCAGTCAAACGATACAAATTATAAACAATGCAAGCTTTGTCACTGTTTTTCTTATTTATATACATAAAAAAGTTTTTTTTATACTTTAGGTGCATGTTTCGTGCTGTCTAGCCACACTGGTTTGTCGCTTGCTCGCACTGGTGCTGAGAGTGTAGAATTATTACATCTTGATATCATGATTACAGTGACTGAAAGTAAACAAAGTCCCCAAATTTTTAATATTTTGTTTGTTCTAAGTACGCCAGTAATATATTTGTTAGGGCTGACTTGGAACGCTGCACGCCAGAGTGCAAGAAATGGCAGTCGAGAGTTCCAAATGTCTCTCGGTGTGCTGATTGACTTGAATTTCATTTGAGCTGAATGCCATTTCAGTGGAGCATCACAAGTGGAGCATCACAACGCCTCATTGGAGTCGAATGACATTCGGTTCGAATGACATTCGGACGCCAGTGTAGCAGGGCTATATACATGGGAGCACAACTATACATAGGCGACTTAAGCGCGCTGCAGGTTGCAGAGAGTTGAGGATTCCCGAAGGGACTCTACAACACTTCCGATAAGCGCTTTCACTCTTTCCCTCGCATCTGGAAGCACTGCGAAAGCTACAGTTATCGCCAGCCCGGAGTGGCACCGCGTGATTTGATCGTCTCGGCAAATACTCCTTCCGTTTCTCCATGCTCTGCTTTGGTGGATTTTTTTTTAAAGTGGCTATCGAGTGCGTTAGGCTATGTTCATACTACCGACGTAACAGCCATACCGTGAGCTATGGACGTAAAAAAACGGCGTGTCACGCAGTTCGGTTGGCTGATACGTGAAATGACGTTATTCTTTAAAGATACTACGGCAGTTGCGGCAACAGTCTGAACCCGACCTTAGTCGCTGCAACTGAAGGAAAGCCGGCCAATAGCCGCTACTCCGCTGTAATGACGTAATTCCAGCGGTCGAAGGACGCCAAGACCGGAAAAGAGGGAAAAATCCTTCGAGCATATTTCTGTGTTACCGGATGGGCATAGCGCAGTATTTCTTGGCTGAGGTACCTTGCGTTGTTTTGTCGCCCAAAAACAACGGAAGGATGCGTAGCCCATGGTGCCCCGGTCCATTCCGGTAACGAGGGGAGCGCCGAGTGGTGGCGCCGCCCGTCCAGCTGCCTAGCCCCTACAGTATACTGCGACTTGGGATTGGGTCATGCGACAAGCCAATTACTCCCATTTCGAGTTATTCGTGTTCTCTGTGTTAAACAGACCAGTCGGTACGTAAATGTTAGGTTATGTGGGCGTAAGCGGTCTGTGCAAGGCAACAACCACTCGCACGTGGTTCAGCACTGTTCAAAGTGTAGATGTGAGCTATTATCTGTGCACATGTGGGTAAGTTAAATCATCGAGGCGTACAACATAAAAAAGGGGGACTAGTGTATCATTGTTCCTTTCATTCATTTACACGAAAGTGAGTTTGAATTTCAGAATGCTCTCAGTCATAAAAAATTAGCTCATTCAACCGCACATGTGGTTGGCGCTTGGCACGTGTGGAAGAAAAAACACAAATGTTTCTGCCACATGTATGATGTTAATTTATTGCTTGATTATGGCGTTTAACGCGCCGAAACTGCACAGGTCATGAGGCGCGCCCCAGTGGAGGGCTCGGGATTAATTTTGACCACCTGGGGGATCTTTAACGTGCGCCGAAATCTCGAACACACGGGCGTTCTTGCTTTTCGCCTCCATCAGAAAAGCGGCCGCCGCGGCCGGAAATCGAACCCGCGTCCTTGGGCTGAGCAGCACAACGCCTTAGCCACTGAACCACCACGGCGGGAGGATGAATGATGTGTGGTTACATGAATATGAGGTTTTAGTATTTAATTTTGTGTCACTTCTAATAAAATTTGAGTCCCGAATGAGAATTGTGTTTTGTCTATTTCCTTCATTTGTGCGTGGCTAGATTGCGCTGTATGTTCAAGAACCAACCCCAGGTGTCGATTATTTCCCACGTACCCGCGATTTCCCACTTTGCGCTTCGCTCTACATTAACACCCCATTCACACAGCCATCGCTGCCTGGTACTTGCCCCTAAGCCATGTGAAAGCAAAAGGCGGGCTGTTGTTAACTGGTGTCAACGGCGCAAAAGAAGACACTGCATGCACGAAGGAAAGCGAAAAACAGGGAGGACCGCAGCGCAGACGAACGAGTGATTTATTGGTCACGCATCGATGTGTACATGCCTTCGAGCCGAAACAATAATACACACAAAAAGAAAATGGCCAGGCACACGGAACACACGGAACACGCGCACTTTTTTTCTTTTCTTGGCGTACTACCTAGCCTGCAATTTATCGCTCTTTATCATGCGTCTGGTATGAACGCTATAGTTCCTTGCTAAACAACAGTGCCGACGGCATACCGACGCATTTTAACAGCGGAGCTGTTTCAGCTTGAGCCTGGTCCGGTGGCGTTAGCAAAAGAACACCAAGAAAAAAAAAAAAACTGCGGCCCCGGTAAAGGGTGCACCACCGCAGATAGGGTATTTTAACAGTGAAGCCGGCTTTCGCGCCTGCTTGATTGTGAGCACAACGGGCACATGCGTATGTGCCCCTTCAACCAACCAAAATATATAGGTGCTGGCGGAGTCAGAGGCTCACGGCACACTCCAATTGCACTTAGTCGAAGGAGCGCTTGGCGGGGCCCAGCACGTGGAAAAATAGCGGGAATCTCGGCGTGAAGGCACGCGGAGGAGACAGACGAAGACGAGAAAGAAGAAGAAAGATTCTCGGTCGCCATGTTAAAGCTTGTTCTGCCCTGCACTTACTGTAAATACAGTTTGCTTTTCTTGCGTTCCGTTCGCCTTTGAGATTCTTCAAAAAAAGGATTGTTTGCTTTCCGAGAACATGCCGTATCAATAGTGAACTACAGGGTGGTAAGAGCTCAGAGTTAGCTTTCGACTCCGTCGGCAGGATTGCTCTCATGGAAGTTTTTTTTGCTTCACTTTCTATATCGAATTTTTGCTATATCGAACTATTTTACAATCCTCGCGCTGTTCGATATAAGCGGGCTTTACTGTATAGGTCGACCCCGAGCTTCGCTATTTCTCCAGCCTTGCGCAACTAATGCAAGCTGCGCAAACTCTTTTTTTTTTTTCCTCCGGAGCTGTCACTCGTTTGCTTCCGAAATTCCAGTCGTCATCTTGTCATACGCGTGCCTCCTATGCAGAACTATCGTTGTGCTCAATTTTCGGTGTGCAACCCCATTCGTGACAAGTGGTTCGCCCCAAGTGGCCGAAACTGCTTTTGTTGAATTGTAGTGCTGCTCTTTGAGTCTTATTAAGACACCTGGCACATATTTGGTCCGCATACACATGGCCGCATTCTAGGGAAGCTCGCATGACAGGAATGGCTGGCAGCGCTTCTTATATTGCAATCATTTCCCACTTCGTGGTCTCAGTTCAGGCGTTTACAGAGGCGCGACAGGCAGTTAAGAAAACACTATATACGTCTAACCCTATCTTGTTTAGATTATGGGAAATCTTGTGCAGGCGAGGTACAACAGCAACGCTCCTCCTTCGCCTCTGTTCAATAACTTGTTCGCTAGCCCCCCCCATTTCCGTAGCCACCGTGGTTAAAAGTCCTATGTATAACGAACGCTCGCTAAACGTTCAGCTTCGCTGTCTAAACTTGAATGCATATTGTGCTCACATGTCTACGAATTCCTCAAACAATGCTTCACTGTGTCTCTCTCGACTAACTTGGAATGTGCGGAGTTAAAGTGCTGCAAGATGGCCTTAGTCGCCCTGGGACTAAAATACCACCATGCATGCCATTTGGCTGCGGTCTCAACATAACCAACCAAAGAATAGGCGCTGGCGGAGTCAGAGGCTCACGGCACATTCCAATTGCACTTAGTCGAAGGAGCGCTTGGCGGTGTCCAGCTTCGTGGTTCAGATCTCATTAGGGTTGCTTGGACTACGTGACTGTTATGCACGTGTTACATACTTACGATCCACGCTTTCCATATTCGCGCCGCAACGGGGCCGATGTTCATCACGGAGCCATGGACACGAATATGAATGATTGCGCCATTCATGACAAATAAGGACAAACATATCAAGACGTTCAAACAGCTGTGACACGTTCAAGCATTTTACCCCTCCAGATCGATTGTACTCTGTCTCACATCCAAATTTTGTGTACCCCTCAACGACGGAACGAGACGGCTCACGCCGCTGCCCGTCATATTCTGCTCCGGATATTCCCGTCGGGGACGGGCGTTGGCAGGCCTGTCCGGCCACGTTAACGACGTCAGATACCGCAAAAACCTGCATCGCGTTTGGGAAATAGTCCCCTTCTTTTTTTCTTCTTTTTTTCTGCAAGACATTCGGGGCGCAGATGACTGTAACTGTTCGCTTGGCTATAAGCTCCGCGCACTTGTGTTTCGAGCGCGACCGTAGCGTCGCCGAACAGCGGCGCCGGCAATAATCGGATGTTTGTCAGCCCGAAGGAGTCGTATACGGGGCGCAGATTGCGCACTCGTTGCAAAAAAGTCAAGCTAGTAATGTGTATTTCTGTGTACTGTGTCTACGGCTCCCGCAAAAATTTCAAAAACACCGCGAGCAGGCCGCCGAAAAAAAAATTATTTCTCTCGGTTCCCTTGAAATGAAGCGTAAAGGCGACAGCGATGAATCCGCACAGTGCGACGTTCAATGTAAACAAGGCCGATCGACTTCTGGCCATGGATAAACGTTCGCTTTGCTGTTTTGTGTGAATGGGGTTTATACTCGGGCATCTCGTTTCTGTTCCCGCCCACGACCGGTGCACGGCGAAACGCGCATAAGCAACGCGAACTTCGTTGGGTATAAAAACAGCGCACCAGCATGCACCCCAGCAATATTTCCTGGGTGCTACACGAAATATGAGGCAGAGTATACCGGTTGGCAGGAAGCTGCGGGGATTCCACAGGCAACCACTGTAGACTGTGCGAATGGGCCATAACTGCGCGCGTTAATCACCTTGAAGCAGTGACGGTGTCTCTCTCTCTCTATATATATATATATATATATTCCCCCTCAGCACATATGCCTGCCCCGGCACTTTAGTATTACGTTTCGCATATGTTCTAACAGTCTATATGTTCGATTCTTCTTCTGCATTACGGAGCTCATCGCTGTTTACCCCTTCCGGCGCACGTGTACGCGTGGAGCTCTTGCCCGTGCGGCAGCGGCGGCTGCTTCGGCAAAGATGGCCAACTCCATACAACTAATATTTTGTTGTCTCAGACAGAGTGAACACCGGCGCTATGACGGCGATGAAAGCGGGCCGTAGTTCCCCGGCGTTCACAGCTATGAATTGGCGAACTGCATCAGCATGTTTACACGAGCCGTGGCACCCGGCCGCGTGTTTCCAAACGCTTCGCTGCACAGCTAGAGCACCCGCGTGACATGTGTGATGTCGCTGCGCGCGCTATTCTTTTGAGCGCCTGCTAAGACGAGCCCGTGCGCCGTTCGGGGTCTGTGGCCTCGATGTAGGATACTGGGTACTGGCGCTGACGGCTTGGGTTCGAGCCCCGGCAGGTCTGCTTCGTGTTTAATCATTTTTGTTCTAATAATTTTCTTTTCTCAACTCTAATCTACGCGTTGATTTTATAAATAATGATAATTTGGCATGTTGTAGTCGCTTTAGGTTTGGGGCGCTGCCAATGACCACGTTGAATTACCGTTCTCCATCGCGCGAACAAACATGTTATGCGGGCGCTCTGTGCAGCGAAGCGTTTGGAAACACGCCAACCAGCCTGCATGCACGTGCAGCTTGCCACGACTACTTCGCTTGGATTCGCTGAAATCTTAATGAAATGCACTGATACGTTAGCCGCGTGTTTACAACAGAACTTTAAAATTCGTATAGCCCGCGCCTGTTATGCGTCCAACGCCATTGCTGGAAACATCAGACGGTCGGCCCCTTTGCGCTCGCTAGCTTCTTCCCGGCGCAGTCAACACCGTCTGCCGCGATTACCGCCTCGAGAGCAGAAAACTTCCCCGCTGAAGAGAAAATAAATGTGCAAAATTAAGGAGGCATATATGCTACAGAAGAATTAGCTTAGAAATTTCGGGCAGCATTTACAGGACGACTATTCTGCGGTGCACAGCACATGTGTTTAACCGGATAGATTCATACAAGATCGTTAAACTGGACACAGTTCCGAAGATATGCAGCCAGGAAATAGAGCGTTCCTTGACGGCCCAAATAAAACGCTGATGCGCACAGAATAGCGCGATAATATCAGTTCTTAACGAGAAAAAGAATGCCATCATTGAAATAGAGCTATCTGACTATTGCACGGGCCAATGACTAGTTGAATGCGCGCGATGCGCCTGTACAGCCAAGAGCGCAAAGGAAACGCTCAACAGATGAGGAAGCCGCACAAGCTGACGTTCTAGCAGCGCCCAAAGCAGGACATGAACGCCGTTATTTGTTACTATGTGCCAGCTTCTCCCATCGTCCGCTCTAATCCGACGCAACGAACACAAGCCCGTGATCTCATCTATTAACCGGCGCGGAAAACAGAAAACATACAGCGAAACAGTCAGTCAGGAAACGAAACTCCCTCTCGCATGCTGCAATTCCAAATATTATATTTGAAACGTCCCCAGCACAAGCATACATCCACTAAAACACGTAAACCGTCACGAGAACATGTGCATACTTATATCGCTCCCACAGGGACTGGGGCATTGGTCCATCATGAGGACTTGATGTAGCGCTGCCAGTCACA